>NC_059427.1:125709656-126016323 GCF_021028975.2 Sphaerodactylus townsendi
GCCCTGCCAGACTTGGTGCCCTTGAGAGACAGGCAGAGGCTCCCCAATTGTTTGGGGGGTTCCACCCATTCAGGAAGCCATTTTGCTTGTAAAAATGAAGAGGATCCTTTTGAAGAAAGTGCTACTTTCAAGTGGGTGTTGCAATAGAGAGGCTTTCTTTCCCCTCCAGCTGCGTTGTTTGTCCTTTGAAGGGGCTTAGCATTTCTGGGAACTGCCCTGAATCGTTGACTGCGCATTCATTTGAAAACGCAGCCCAGGAGCTTTTTGTAAAGAGAACCGAGCAGTCCAGCCTCTAGAGATTAAAGTCAGGCTTCCTTTTTGGACAATTATAGCTCAGGGTTTGGCTGTGTTACGGGAAAAAGAAATAACTGCAGGGCCAACTCTTGCGACGTTTTCCTCCTCAGTGCATTTGTATAGCGTATGGGATGGGCTCTGGTGTGTATAATTACTTGGGCTTGGCTCATCTGGCGCTCGAGATGGCAAGCATGGGAAAGCTTTGGCAAGCCAGCCTGGGATGCAAGTATTTGCTTGCTCCGGTAGGAAGCTCAGTTTCCCATGGTTCATGACCAGCACTTGATTTAGGCCCGTGGAGATTGACAGGAATGTGAACGGTTTTGCCAAGGGTCTGGAAACCTTGAATTGTGGGGGTAGAGGCAGCACCAGGGGCGCTGCTTGCTAACCAGGGTGAGAGCAAATGTTGACATTCATGTTGAGGTGTTCCTTTTCTCTCTAGGAGCAGGAGCAGCTTTACCTGCGTTCCGGTACTGTGTCTGCCTTGACATTTAAGCAGCCCAATCGTTATGTCAAGCTGTGGGTGAAGATGGTGACACCTTTGATTAAGAACTTCTTCTGAAAAAGGTAGGTTCATTGTTTGCAAGATCTAACACACACACACACACACACACACACACACACCACCACCACCACCACCACCAACACCACCACCAACACCACCAAACAGGTAGATTTCTTGGGAAAAGGATACATTTATTTATAAAGTAACTGGGCCCTCTGATCAGGTGATCTTGACCTCAGGTGACAGTTCAGCTCTCTTATAAACTTTTGGCCACTTTTTGTAGTTACAGATGCTGCAGTATAAAATACATACACTCCATGCTAATATTTGATTTCTGTTTCAGCAAAATACACAAAAGGTGTCTGTTTGAAACATCCAATACCCTCTTTTTGGCACTTTGCTGAGAAAGAAACGACTTAAATGTCCATCGTATTGATAGCTGATGCAGGGTGCGTCTGTTTTGTACTCTGGTCCTCTATATCCAAGCTAAAAGCCTATTAAAGGTGACATTTGATTAGTACAACGTTCTCTCAGTTGGAATTTCTAGTAAGCAGGAGCCTGAGTGCTGGTACGAGGGGCCATGAATCCACTGTATTCCCATTGTTGCAGGAAACAGATTAAAGTAGAGGTTTTTTTGGTCTTTGATATGTTGACAACCATTTGAAAGTTCTGTTTTCATCCAGAATTCCTCTGAAAGTGTGACTGATCATCCACAAAATTCCTCAGTAGAATGAAACCTATGATCATCACCACCACCAGGAGCGGCAGTGGCGTAGGAGGTTAAGACCAGGAGTAGTCTAATCTGGAGGAACTGGGTTTGATTCCCAGCTCTGTCGCCTGAGCTGTGGAGGCTTATCTGGGGAATTCAGATTAGCCTGTACACTCCCACACATGCCAGCTGGGCTAGTCACAGCTTCTTGGAGCTCTCTCAGCCCCACCCACCTCACAGGGTGTTTGTTGTGAGGGGGGAAGGGCAAGGAGATCGTAAGCCCCTTTGAGTTTCCTACAGGAGAGAAAGGGGGGATATAAATCCAAACTCTTCTTCTTCTGGGGCAGGGGGCAGGGGGAGGGGGAGAGATCTCCAGTTTGAGAGAGGAGTTTTGTCTTCCGCGGTTCTATGCCCAGTAGTTGGCGCAGTTTACCAAACCTGAATTTCTTGCAAAGGTTGCCAACTTGGTGATGAGACCAGGGCTTGCCAGTTATTAATATTTGAGATGAATGTGCGTTTTCCCATGAATTAGATTTTTTTTGTTAGCCCTACCAATTTTAAATGCTACAAATTGATCAGTCATAAGAACACTAGCATTGGCTTCCCCCCTTGGGAATGAGGTAACTACACAAGTCAGTTGTGTGCCGTGGCACTTAAAAATATAAAATTATGTGCTCGGGCAATCCAAATCAAGCACCACAAAAAGCTGAATTTGGAAAAAAAATGTTCCTTTGCAGGATTTGTTTTTAGTACAAAGTAGCTTTTTACAGAATTTGATACAAGTAAAGGCATAAGAGGCAGGGTGAGAAATATGTGTTAAAGGGAGAGTGTGGATTTCAGTAGGAGACCTGGAAAGAAACAGGAATTTATGCAGGGTGTTATAACCATTGGATCCCTTGATTTATGGACTTTTGTGTACTGCACTCTGGCTTCATGTTTAGCTCTTCAAGAAAAAAAATCAGAACCCTACCAGAACACGGCCACACAGCCCGGAAAACCCACCACAACCAATTAGAACACTTCCTTTCACCAACTGCATGTAGCTAGCTGGTTGTTAAAACGCAAATCATATTCCGAATCTTATTCAAGGTTTGGGTTTTGACCTTTAAGGCCTTACGCGGCCTGGGACCCTTGTACCTTCGGGACCGCATTACCCCATATGTCCCCACTCGCCCTCTACATTCAGCAGAGGTGAATTTACTGGTAGTCCCCGGCCCCTCCGTGACGCGGCTGGCCTCCACACGGGGCAGGGCCTTTACGGCCCTGGCCCCGGCCTGGTGGAACACTCTCCCTCCAGCTGTCCGGGCCCTGCGGGATCTCGGTGAGTTCTGCAGGGCCTGTAAGACTGAGTTGTTCTGCCGGGCCTTTGGAGCAACCAGCCGCTGAGTATGTCGCCCCTGTTCGATACCATCAAGATTATCCTCCTATGGAGGAGTCCAATTGCTCCCCAGGGGAGGGTTTTAAAGGAAAGGATTATCCGGGTGCCTTTATTATTACCGCTGTTTTAATGAAATTCAGTATGTTTTTATGTCGGAGTTTTATGGGCTGTTGTTGTTTTATTTGTATGGTTTGCCCCTAATTTATTTGTATTAATTGTTGTACACCGCCCGGAGCCCCTTGGGGATAAGGCGGTATAAAAATCGAAATAATAAATAAATAAATAAAACATCTGAGATAGGTGAGTGCCGTGACTTCCCAGTGAAACGTGTGTTTAGGATGCAACAGAATGGAAGTATTCTGTGTTGCAGAGGCATAGTGTCCCATAAAATAATGTCTAATGCTATGGAGAGGACACCAGGAATATTGCACTTGGGTGTGTTACCCTAAGATCAATGTTGAACGCTCCTGTAGCAATAAAGAAGCCAGCTGAGCATGAAGTTATCAGTTGGATATGGAAAAGGAATCCAGATGGACCTTGCAGATACATGTACACAGACTTCTTTGTTCTTTTCTGTGAGCTGGTACAGAGCCACGTCTGGCTGAACTAGTGGCCTGGGTTGCCAGAAATTATACTGCTTTATACCTACGTGACAAATAAATATCACATCAGCCACACTCCCAAGGAACGTACTATTTATTGGCAATTTGTACATTACTGTCTTGGCCTGGACTTCTCGTCAAGGGGATGATATGCTAAAGTGAATAGTGCTTTGCATCAACTAGGGGATTAAATTTGTAGCAGCAAAGCAACCCCAGCAAGAATCCACTTAGCTGGCTTCTCTTTTGTCTTCATGTTAAAGGTCCAGACGTAAGTCGGGCCTCGCATGCGCGTCTTGTACACAGGGCACTCATACATGTTCTTGATATCCATGCGGTCCACAGGGATGGCTTTGATGAAGATGACGGGCGTCGAGGGCGTCAGCTCTTTCAGGCGTGCGTCGGTGATAACCCCAGTCTGAGTATCCCAGCGAGCCCCTGCGGCAGGAAAGAGTGCTTGAGACTGTGGCCTGCTGAGTCATCCCAGAGGGAGCTTAGTTCGCATCAAGTGCTGAGGAAGGAAGGAGCCCAGCACTGTCCATCTGCTGTGTCTAGCTGCATGGCTAAAGGCTGGATGCCTTGGCTTGGGAGTGCCTTGGATGCCATCACAAACATGTATGCATTTGGCAATATCACGACCATAATCTAAAAAGCTGGATTCAAGCTCTGCGCTTGCTTTCAGCCTGCAGTAAGGTTATGCCCGGTGTTCCTTCACTGTAGAAAGCTATGTTACTTTTCCTTATGCAAATCCTTTGTTTTAGCCCACTAGCCAATAGAAACAGAGGCCCAATTGTCTGTACTTGGTTGGCAGCAATAATGGGCAGACCTCTTTAGCCTATATTATAATTGTTTGGGGGGAGGGGGAACATTTCTCTTAGATACTACATTCCAAGCCTTATCCATGCTTAAGAACAAGAGAGATTCGAACAAACTCCATTAAGCCTTTACCTTCTGTTGCTCTTAAAATTCCACTCATTCTAAGGACTGTAAAGTGGGCATGTGCTGCCCCCTGCTGATATGTTAACATTAGCAAAATAAAAAGGCAGCTACTCAAACAGTGTCTGTTTCTTTCTAGTTGATTGTTGTATTATGGAAATATAGCCTTGTCACAAGTTGAACCTGGAAATATGTTGGTTTCTGCCTGGGGGAAGCCCAATGCGTCCATCAGCACTTTATGCTTCTGGTATCCTTGTACCTTTCTCCTTTGCTAATGCATTTGACACTCATGAACAGGTAGACCTCCCTAATCACAAAGAAGCAGGCTTGTTTACAAGGGCAATCCATGGAATACAAACAGAAGATGGTCTGGGAATATGTAGCTTTGTACAGCACTGAAATCAGGAAGTAAAGCCCAGGGTCAAATAGCACCTCTACACAGGGCAAGAAGGAGAGTAACCTTTCTCTCTCTTGCCTTTGGTCCCAAGGAGGAAACAAATGCAAGGGAAACATCATGTATCAGAATTCTACAGAATTTGTAGAATTCTGTAGAATTCTACAGAAGCTACTTGCCAGTGTACTTCTAAACAAGAGCTCTCCATCTCTGAATATGGAAATGAACTTTTACCTTCCATGAAGAGCCCATGCACATAGGAACCCTCTCGAGGTGGAGCAGTCATATCCTCTCGATTCTTCTTGGTAACTTCCACTGAAAGGCACATTCTGTCAAGAGGCCACTCATTTTTCCTAGCCATGGACTGCATGATGGCTGTGAGGAAAGACTGGGGATTGAAGAAACCTGCTAGCCACACTGTTGTTGGTAGGGCAAAATCTGTTGTCCAGGCTTCCAGCTCCTGAAATGGGAAATGGTGATAGCAGATTATATAGCCAAGTATGCTGGCTGGTTTACACTCTTCTGCAGTGTGAACTATCTGTGTACATTCCCAAAGAGATCCATGGTTTGTGCTAGCAAAACGCTAACCACCTTTAGTTCACATTCACCTTGCAATAATGGGGGGAATAAGAACTTAGCAGTTTGAGCAGTGTGTCTGATTGGGGCACAGGTCCTTTGGGGCTTAAAGCGTGATTAAAACATTTTTGCCCTCAACTCTGTGCCTTATAAGGGTTTTCACATACACAAAAACCCAAAGTGTGGGCAGTCCTTTGAATTATCTGATTGTTGTACTGACTTCAGTAAGAACTTTAAAATGGCGCCCCATCCATCCTCCATTATTTCCAGCAGAGGAAAAATGAGCCCCATAAAATTGGACCCCCTGACACAACCTTTGCCAAACGAGGTTCTTGTAAGGAAAGTCACTGGCAGTGATGCTGAAAATTGGGAGCCGCCATCTTTTAAAAAAGCCCTCCCCAAATGATTCCCCATAGGTTATAATGGAGCAGGAGGGGATTTAAACTTTAAAGTGCCTGAGAAGTTTTTGTTTTTTTAAACAGTCCCAAATGATCCCACAAATGTTTTTTGAACAGTCCCAAATGATCCCAACAGTCCCAAAATGATCCCACAAAAAAAGCTGAATTTGGGATCGGGATTACCAGCTACAGTTGAAAAAGTCTTTTTTTAAACTTTAATGAATGCACATCCTTTTTGTAACCACTGATATCTGCTGGGCCTAGCACCCTGCCCACCGCTCAATCTGTTGAAAAATCTTGTGCCGTTTTGTGTTTGCATTCTTCTACTTTATTCTGGAAGTTGTGATTTCTTTTTAAAACTACCTCTGATGGTGGAGATCAGTTATCTGGAATAATGAAGCACAAAACAGCAGAGAGCGGGGCCGGGGAGGGGAAGCCGTATAAGTTGTCCAAATGCCGTTCCCTAACCATAGTGGGCCTTACACACATGCCCTCTCCCTACTTTCACCTAGTTCTGCTCACTTAGCTAGAACTGCTGGCATGTTTGTTTTTCTAAAAAAACCTTGCCAGATCAGCCTTTCCTGATGTGCACATTTCTAGACCTTTTTGACTAACAATATCTCCAAATACTACATGTCTGACTCTTATATGCAGCCACAACAGTCAATTGCTTTTGTTAACTTCTTCAGTATTATGTTTTTATTGAAGTTAGTTCAATGATCATTACCCATGACAGTTAACTCAAAGACCATAATGGTTCAACTAAAGAATTAGTATGAAATTGGTTTGTACAGCGGTTGCCAACTGCTTGGAAGCCTGAAAGTCTGCCCCTAAAGAAGTTGGTAGGCATTAACCAAGGCAAATCTCCTTACCCTGATCCGAAGCAGTAGGTCGGCGTACCATGCTGCTAAGCCAAGCAAAGATGGATAGGCACGATTGGTCCAGGATTCAGGCACATTATCATAATACAGGGCATTTGACAGTTCTTCCATGTCTGTTGTGATTGTCAGCTCACCCTGGAAGGTGGGGAGAGTGAAAGCTTTTAGCTGGATTCATTTAGTATCATAATCTCTTGGGCTATATAGTCCATTTGGATAATTATTAATATAATCTTAATAAGGTTCTGATTATTTTAATGCTTTGGGACCTTCTCACGATGAAACTATGCACAAATGTGTTTGCTGGATGAGCAACCTTTTGGCTTTGCAGCTCCAATGTCAAAGTGCTTATCCGACTTCTGTGAGCCACTGTATGTAGGCCCAGCTGCCTTGGCCCTTGGAGCTGGGGGTTTCCCTAACTGGTCTGCTGCAGCAACGTTCTCTTCAGTTTTCTCCTGAAGCCTTGAATGTAAAGCGGGGGGGGGGGGGGGATGCAGCACACCGCAGTTATCACCTTGAAACCAGTCTTCTTCCCCACCCAGTAATGTAGAGAACTTGCTAGATTTCATATCTTCAGGCAGTGAGTTTCCTGTGCTCTGAATTGCATACCTGCCTTGAGCCATAAGGAAAGCCAGGATATAAATGTTCTAATAAATAAAATTAATAAACTACTTGCCAGTAAGTATGAACTGAATCTGAGCCATTTGCTCAAATAGCTCATTCAGTTTTCAAGTGTACACTGAAAACTGGCATATACAGTATTTTGGTAGGAAAACAGTATTATCTTACTAAGTATCATGGTTTGCTAGGTAAAAGTGTCCTTGAGCTAGAGTACCAGGAGAGTCAAAATTCAGAGATCTGATGAGCTGGCCTTTAGAGTTTCTAGAGAGTTTGTCCATGTTGTTTCTAGGTCAGTTCAGCGCATCATTCAACCTGTTGTTCCAGCACAGTACTAGTAATTGCATAATAGGCACCTACCTTCAACCCCAAGTTCAACTCCTTCAGTGAACGTCTAATTTCACTGGTAAGAATGTTCATGCGTTCGCATTCCTGGAAGGCAACCACCACATATGGGGTTTTCTCTTGTGCTTTTGCCATGATTTCCACCATATTAAAGGGCTCTGGCAGCCGATCCATGATCTCATCCAGCACAGCCTTTACCTATTATACATAAGACCAAACATATATTTGGTGGTGGCTAACATTTCAAAAATGCTCTGCAAAGTAATTTTTAAAAAACGCTAACATGATATGCTCCAGCAGGTAGATAACCTTCATAGTAGAATATCTCAAATTTCCTTGGGCTTAAAGAAAGCTAAGTGTGATTTTGCTGGCAAAAAGGACAATTGTAGCTCTTTGGTTAGTGCAACTTATTGCACCCAAAAATGCAATGTTATTGGAACTCAAAACAGCAACAAGGTACTAGAGATCCACTTCAGAAGAAAAGGGCAGCATTTTCCTTACCTTTTCCTCTCTGGATACACCAGTTCCTCCTCCAGCATCTGACTCTTTGGGCTGCATTTCCAACACAGTACGGAAAAGCTTCTCTGAGGTGACTGTGAGGAAGCCAATTTCGGCATTAGGATGAAGTCCATACAGGTAAGGACTTTCTGGTGGGAGATTCTCATCAATATATTCATGATATCCCTGTAAAATATTAGTTATATGCAATTTTAGATGTTATGTGGTATTAGTTACTTCTTGGCAGGTGTTCCAGCTGTGTAGCCCTGTCAGCACACCTTTAGCTTTGTTGGCTTCCAGTTCACTATGTGCTTGTAACAATTCCTGCCATCCTCCTGGCTATTTCCCTAGGGAGTTCTACCCAGCTTGCCCTTGAATATAACATTTTCTCCCATGGCTGTCTGCAGTGCTGCCTTTGTTGGCTGTCATTTACCTTTCTTTGTTCTCCATAGTGAACCCTGCAACTAATTGCAGGGCTACATCTTTCTCCAGACCTTAACTGCTGATTAGGCAAATCGCTTGTATAGGTCACAATCTCACTTCCCTTGCCGTACAATTATTCCCAGCACTTCAGGTTGTAAGAATAACTCCCCCGCTTCTCACCTTGTAATCAGAATTGGGTGGTATGAGGAATCCTGGCGCCAGGAGCATTTCTCCCTCTAACATTTCCATGCGGATGTATTCACCAAGGTAGGTCCTGCATAGTCTGCGATCCCAGTCATCAGTGATGTGCCCCCCATACATGATCTCACCAAAGAGATATCGTAAGTCATCCCAGGGAACCTAGGGAGAGACACCAACTCACCACAGAGGAATGAACCCTCTTGGCAACACCTTGGAATTACACTAGCAAGTGACTGAAATAATAGATCACTCTGGCTGGGTCATAAGTAAATAAAAGCGCTCACATGCAAAACAAGGTAATTTTTCAGGCAAACAGAATTCCAATGCCGCTTTTTATTAAAAACAGAATTGTATCCCTCTTGTTTTCAGAGAAAAGTATTGAAAATAGATTGACACTGATGCAGCCACTTTGGCTCAAAGTTAGATTCTGCAGAAACTATTATTTATCCATCCTGGCCTATGATGGCAGGGAAGACTTGGGAAGCAAAGGCTTGTGTGATCTTAGCATGCTATTAGAAGATTGGAGTGAGTTAACAGAATGGTTTTCACTCTACATGGAACAGAAGTAGACTGTACAAAACAACCGGAGCCCAGTGGTAGGGAAACTTCCCAAGTGCAGATTGTTCTGCTCTTCTGAAACTAGAAGCAATCCCAAGTTGAAAGATTCATTTTATTTTGCTCTGACCATAAAGTCTTGGAAGCCCCAAGATGTTAAGCTCCCTGAACACAAGTACTCTTGTTGATGTCTCACTGTCCCAAGTCTCTACAGTGCCCTTATTTTCTCATTGATGGGAAATAAATTAGAACAGTCCATTGAGTACTTCATGAAGGGCCTTTCTCCTCCTAGGAAAAGACATCTTGTCAGGTGATTCCCACTGACCAATCAGAGGGGCAGGAATAATTTTCTCTCCAGCTTCCTTGTTCCTGTGGGAGTTGCCCTTCAGTTCTGGGATCTCCGCAAGCAGTTGACCACTTTAAACTCTATCATTATTAACACTATAAACTCTTAATCAGCTGAAGTACCACTAACTGTTCTCCTAAACTAGTAAACAGGAGGTAACAAGGTAAGTAACAAGTCAGCAGAAATAAAGTTAGGTAGAGTGAATAATGAAAGAAGATAAATGGTGGATAATGACTGCAGGAGGACCAAGATGTCCTCCTTTCCTCAGAAGAGAAGGGCTCGTCATGGTAAGTACCCAATGGACTGTTATCCCTCTGAGAAAGAGGTCATCTTGTCAGGAGAGTCCAGAGCAGTGTTCTTATTTTGGGGTGGGCCATCACCTTGAACTCCCCATAGAGTATAAAATGAAGTTAGAAACTGAGATGACTAGAAAAGAAAGCATAATGAGAGAAATTAAGCAAAGTAAGCAGAAGTGCTACTCTGAGGTGCTCTTCCTGTTGAGGCAGGAAAGGAACTGAAGAGTGACTCCCACAGAAAACAAGGAAACTGGAGAAAATAGTGCTCCCACCCAGATTGGACAGTGGGAATTACCGGAGAAGATGTCCTCCGCCTCAGAGGGACAATAATGGTTCTGTGTTTCCTCAAAGGTCAAACAGGAAGTGCATTGATCAGACCATTGGGGCTATTGGTTAACATTTGCTTTGCCATGTAGATCATTTAGTCAGTGCAGCCTTACCCTCACATTGGCTTCCAGGTAATTATACAGTACGTTGATGGAAATGGTAAGATCTCCATTGTTAAAGGGATAAGACCTGTTCCATCCTTGAGCTCCAAATTTTCGCCGTTCTGCCACCACTGCGTGAAAGTAGCAGAGGGCAAACAGAATAACCTTGAATTCAATTTCTTTGGTGCACATTTCCAGAGTATCCTAAAGGAGGGCACAAAAAGGAAATAACCGGTGCTTTTATGCAAGATTGAATACCACCACGTGTTTGTAACATTTACAGGATGGGATGCAGCCAGCTTTTCCCACTCAGGCTTACTTAACTACTCTCATCAATTCAGCCTCCATTCCATATAGCTTTTATTTATGCAGGCCCCACAATGCCAGCATGGCATTTCTGGTGGTCAAATAGGACCCCTTTTCTCATCTTACTAATGGGAAAATTGGTTAGATCCAACCCAGTGACTCAAGACAGGGATCCAGAAGCAGGCTGGAGACCTACCAGCAAACTACTTTAATGTATAATTGGTAAATATCTAGAGTAAAGTCTGATCTAACAAGATGCCATTGTTGCTTGAATGCCCAGACAATTATTTTATAAAATACTTTGTTGAAAATACTGGTAGCTGCTGAAAGTTAAAAAATCAGAAACGCACAAGAGGTAGATGCTAGGGCCCCCAGCGGTAGCTTTTGTGACTTGGGCACAGTCTCTGTGGATGTGACTAGCACCTTGTAGGACAGGCCCTTGGCTCCCAATTCCTTTACAACTTTAGTGCTTTTTATACTGTCCACCATTACCATCACCACTGGGAAAATTTTCCACACAAGACCAGCAGATTGATGGTTTGAAAATTCATATTTATTTTCATGGAGCCTGCTTGCTACAGTTTGCTTGGAGAAGCTGAGATTTACACTTGTAAAGAGGGAGGCAATTTTCACCAGTTCCCCCTTCATATTGCTCTTAAGGGTCCCTCTCTGCCGGGAGGAACATTTAGGGGGCATTTGGGGCTGTTGTGAGAGAAGGGACAGGGGGCAAAGTCATGCTTCCACACAAAAATCATTTTGATGGGAGCCAACCAATAGAATTTACAAGATGTTGCTGATACTTAATCTGATGACAGGATAGGTGAACTAGCTTCTGTTTTAGTCCAAACCATATAATTTTCTTAAGCCCAGCCATGTCATTCTCTTAGCCTAGGTCTGTTTGTTGCACTCTGCTGTACCAGCTTTGAAAAGTTTAGAGAAGCCTAAAATTTCCCCTGAGTCAGACAATCAGATCTAAAAGCAAACTACCACGATATAGCATAGCAGTAAATGTGAGTTAAATATTCAGAATACAGAGAAATTACGTCGATCATTTTGGCGGGCTGACCTTTTTAAGGAGACAAACAATTGCCATTCTTCTGTACAGTTGTGATTGGGAATGAACTTGAGGCCTGCTTACCTGTGTAAAGAGGTCCAGGGCTTTGTGTAGATTAGCATACATGCCTGTTGGAGGTTCATTGGTGATCTTAATGGCATTTTCCAGGAGTCCCTGAGGGATAATATGAGCGTCTGGGCTGGGAGCAGGCTCAGCGCTCATAAATACTCGGTAGTCCCCATGGCTGCCGATGCTGTAGCGTTCAACTTTCTTATCCAATGTGCTCAGCCACTTGGCTACAAGATGAATGTTCTGTGAATGGTACACAGGTCACATATTATTTGCTGCTAGTGAATTTTAACTCCTTTTCTTCAGAATCATGTCTACTTACAGGGTCTCATACTATTTCTTCGGGGGTACTTTAAATTGCCTTTATGAAGGCTTTGAGGAGAAAACATAATCCAGTCCATCAAGTGCCCTGCTATACTATGGCTGTGCATTATATGTTGATTCTGCTATTTGGCTCAAACTTATTTGTGCACTGTGGGTCTTACTGATGCCATGTGCTACTCAAATATATTTCAATGGTGTACTAAAGGCAGAGGCATAGCGAGGGAAAATGGCACGCCCCGCACCCACCTACCCCCCACTTTCCTGAGCCGCCGGCAGTCCTGGCAGCCTGGCAGGGCAGGGCCGAGGGGCGCTCTGCTGTGGGCCTGGCGGGGCGGGGCCAGCCGAGGGGGGAAGGGGGAAGGGTGTGGGGGTGATTCTCCCCCCCACATGACCTAACGGAGACCCGCCCGGGGCATTTGTCTTCACACTGCCCCATGGAAGCTACACCACTGACTGAAGGTAGCATGCAGCAAGAGTCTAAATGGGTGTGAGAGGTTTGGTGGGCTGGCTGATAAATCCTTTGTGCTTCAGCCAAATTCCAGCCCTCACTGCACTCCAGACTTCAGATTTTTTTAAAATGCAACCTGAGGCAATGGCATCATTTCTATGTGCCAGGGTGAATAGGGGAGTTTCAGGCTCACACTATGAATTCTACACTGGAGGCAAGGAGGATGGAGGGCATGGGTGTCATTACACCTTGAGGCATGGGTGCCATTATGACACTGGATGCTTCTGTGTGAAGACTGCAGCAGTGTTTTTAAACTTCAGACTGCCATAAACTACTGGCATCATTGTCATGCTTCCCTAACAAATACTCTATTGAAATCATAAATGCCAGGGAAGCCTGGAGCCAGCGTAGCACACCAGACAAAGTGATAAGATGAAATCAAGAGGAAGCTAGTTTGCATTTTAATACCTGAAGAATGACCCAATGCCCTTCTTCTGCAGCCACATCTAGAGCGTTTTCTGCCACAACCTCTTGTCCTTGTCCTAAGGACACATTGTGGATTTTCCCATTGTCTATGGTGAAGCCCAGCTTTTGACCTAGGAGAATTATTAGAATTAGAAAGCTGTGCCTTGTCTGCCCTTTCTGTTTGAAGCCCTCCTCATGTGCTGCTGTTCACTTACTGAAGAGGGTTTATCAGCTTACCTAGTGCTTCAACATCCTTTAGTGGATCTACTCCTGGAGACAAGATAAAGAATATCGGTGTAGATTGACTGCTTTCTTCATAGGACTTGGAGAATTCAACACTCCGTCCTTCCACAAATTTACTCCCCATCTTCTCCTCCACAAAGTTCCTGAGAAAAGTACACGGGGGACTGAAATAGTTCAGGTGAGCATCTTAATTATGGCTGTAACCTTGATTACTTGAGGATGATTTCTTTGTTGGTATAAAAATTATTCTATTAGTCAAGTTTGCCATTTTGTGGACAGGAAATCTACAACTCACAACAAAGCTGAGGGAACGAGAGAGGCATGGAATGAGCCTTTTGCAAATGCTCCCCTCTCAGAATAGGACTCTGGATTTGTTTTGACTTAATTGGATCAAACATTCTTTCATTGGATAAAGTATTATCATACAGAGAATAATTCATAGCCTGACAGTAGCACTTGTTTGCTAGGGGGACTTCACAGCCATGACAGCGAAAGAACAGCACGCCAGAATGCTATGACAGAATTTAGGCACATCAAAGTGAGTGCTTTTATATTTGACTCCTCCCACACCTGAGCTCTCTTTCCGCATGAGAAACATTTTTAAAATCAGGCCTTATATCGTGTTGGTAAACAATTATTTTCTCAGGCTTAACTCAGGCATTTGGGAATTATTTTTTGTTAGATTTCCAAACTGCTCTTTCCCAGTGTTGAGCTCAGGATGGGTAACCATGATTCTAACTTGGGCAGTCACCTATAATACATTCAGAAGAAACATGGTAAATGTTCAGAACTAATTTGAATTTGCTGGTGAAAAGACATGCTTCTGGTGCTTCAGAATACTCAGGGTCTTTCCAGCTTTCTGGGATCTTCAAGGTATGTAAGAATGTAACAAGATCAGTATTGGATCATCAGTGGTCCATATAGTTCAGCAATCTGGTGCACACAGTGGCCAATGAACAGCTCAATGGGGCAAATGAACAGGGCAGAGAGCCTAAGGCCCTTCCCTGATGTTGCATTCTGGCATTGGTATTCAGAGATTTGCTGTCTCTTGACTATACAACTTTCTTTAGTCACTAAGGCTAGTAGCTGTTGAAGGACATATCTTTCGTGAATCTCTCTAACCTCCTTATAAAGCCATCTCTATGTCCATTTTATTTTGCCCATCCTGAATCTACTGCCTATCCTAGTTCTAGTAATATAGAAGAAGGAGAAAAAATATTTATTTCCTGAGAACATATGAGATTTATGCCTTTGTGTATTGCAGAAGAGTCAGGTTTTTTAAGTCTACATTTTAAATTGGACTTTGGAATGTGCCAGACCATGTTGCAGTATGCCACTGGAGTATCTCAATGATACATCCCTATTTCCTGCACTATCTGTTGTATGATGAAATGATCTTCATTCCTGAGTGTGAGACTCCTAGCCTTTCCTTCTCTCCGAGCTCCTGAAAGAGCAATAATACATACTTGACTGCATAAGTCATGCGGTCTGGCCTCATGCATCGCATCATGCACAGCTTCTGCAGGGCTGACTTGTTCTTCCATTCCTTGGGGAAGACTTCCTTCTCAGGGGTCTCAGACTCTACAAACTTTTTCCACCGCTTAGCAGAACCTTCAATATCACTGTCCAAGTTCTTGAACTCATCCATTTCAGAGAGGACCTGAGTGTACAGGAGAAAATGCTGGAACCTCATACCGTGGAGGAGGAGGAGGAAGAAGAGGAAGAAGAAGAATTTGGATTTATATCCCCCTTTTCTCTCCTGTAGGAGACTCAAAGGGGCTTACAATCTCCTTTCCCTCCTCCCCCCCCCATAACAAACACCCTGTGAGGTAGGTGATGCTGAGAGCTCCGAAAAACTGTGACTAGCCCAAGGTCACCCAGCTGGCGTGTGTTGGAGTGCACACGCTAATCTGGTTTACCAGATAAGCCTCCGCAGCTCAAGTGGCAGAGCAGGGAATCAATGTGTCTAACTAATGAGATTTCCCTAGTAGACCTGATAGAAGATTCCAATACTGAGGCTTTTTATGCTCTTTTGAGAGAAGGGGATACCAACATTTTATAGTTGTTTTTATGGATAAGTTTTTATGATGTTATGCTTTTATTGTTTGTTTTTTACTTCATTAGCTGCCCCCAGCAGCCCCTTGCAGAGGCAGCCCATAAATATCCTGAATAAGTAAAATTTTGTTTTCTGACTGCAATTCATACAAGTGAGCCAGCTTCGTTGCTCAGGTGGTATCTTCTACCAGCTCAAGTGAAATAATGGGAACTATTGATGGCAAGAGGAGGATAGAGTAGAATTGTGAAGATGGAGTGGAAGGAGTACTTGTATTGTATACCTTCCTATCACAGAAGCCATTGTGGCAATGGCTGGAGAAATAGGATCCAAAGTTCTGATTTGGTTTCAGCTAAAACAACAAGGTCATTTTTAATGCTGAATCTAACCATTATTTGCATTCGTATAAAAGTATAATTTTAAACCTTAGTTTTCTTGAAGGCAATGAGTGTTTTGCATAGGTGAATAATTCACATATTAATGTTATGACTAACTGATTGCAGATATGGCTCTTTGTCACCTTCCCTTTCACTCTTCAAAACTGATGCTGGTGGCCAGGGACTCTCATAGTTTAAAAAAAAAATCACACGTATCCTAGAAGGGAAGTCAAACTCGTGGCCCTCCAGATGTTATGGACTACAGTTCCCATAATCCTCTGCCAGCATGATGCCTTTCTCTCCACAGCCTCTTGCTTCAGCAAAATTTCCATTGGTGGAACAAGGAGGTGGGAATAATTCATGGCTCCTCCTCCATTCTGCAGCTCCATTAAGTTGCGTGGCTTTTTGTCCACCTGTCTACTGATACCCCCAGCATGAGTATTTTGGACTCTGCTGGGGGAATGGAAGTGAAATCTGCAATTGTAAGCATCCCCACGCTCACAGGATGCAAGCCTGAATTGCAGGAAACTTTCACTCTCGTGACAATATTAATGAAATGCTCTATTAAATGGATGGTTACCATAAACATGAGATAAAAAGAACAAAGTGATTTTTCAGTGGATGAATACGTGGTGTACGCATATTAAGAAGCCTGCTGATCTAATCACACACTAATGGAAACAGAGCTAAGCCCATTTTTCAAGTTGGGAATTCTTTCACCAGTTTTGCAGATTTACTGCTGCACAGACATTTCTTCCTGACCTGCCTTACATGCATCCGTATCAGATATACCTCTGCCAATGTGGTAGTAGATTTACTGGTCTAACTCTTTAACTGACCAGCGTAAAAGAGTGTGAGTGTATTTAAATGTTCCTGATGGAGTCCCTGTACGTTATGGAGTGTGCTCCTGGATTCTTTGGGGTTGTATTAGATCTCTCTGAATTGCAAAGATAATTAACGGCACAATAAAAAAGACTTTTCATAAACAAACCTTAATTCCACCCCATCCTTGACTTAATAGGAAATCTACTGGAGAGGCTAGTCCAGCTTTAAAAGGGAAGCGCAGGAGAAAGTCCAGTTCCACTGGATTCACTTCTTTTTTCACTAGCAAGACCTAGAGTGAAATCAAAAGTTTTGAAATTAGGACTATGTTTCCTTTGGTAGAATAGGAGCTGTGGCTCCAGTCCTGCATTTATTTATCCCAGTAAGCAAATTGGTTCACTGTTGACCGGGGAAAGAGTACCCAAAGACTAGTATGTAGACCCCACTTGGAGAGAGTCTGGCTTTGGAGTCTTATGAGGCCAAATATAACATTCTGCATAGTGGGATCCCAAAAGGTGATGCCTCCTGGGCACTAAACATCAGCAGCCAATGTACACGTACTACAGAGAGCTTGTTCTTTAAGCAGAGGTATAGCTCCAAGGGGATGGGGGGATGGCGTGATGCACCAGGCACGGACCCCTGTGGGGGTGTGGCGAGGGCGGTCCGGGGGAGTGGCAGGATTGTTCTGGGGGCATGGCAGGGGTGTTCCAGGGTATTGCGGGGGCATTTCGGGGTGGGACGGGGCAGAGGATGCACCAGTGCACCGGGCGCTTTCCCCCCTTGCTACGCCTCTGGCTTTAAGGATCTCACTGCCACTGTTTTGAACATACTTGTTTGGATTGTGCCGGCTAGGCTGTTTTCTAGCCTATTGATTTTATTATTGAATAGCCTTGACTTTCGGTTTTGATCTTTCTTGGTTGAATATAATCTTTTCTGTTGCATCTTCATGTACCAGGAGCTTTTCCCAAAAAAACATCTTTCCTACCTTCTTGCATGTTTTCCCTGGAAAGTTTCCTTATACCTTGGCTTACGATGCCTTTCTCCTGATTCTGCTCCAGGCAATGATACCTAATCCCTCATTGAATTATCAAATTTCCAAGGTAGGAATAAGTGGCCAACCATGTCTGGATATAATAGAGCATTGTTTCCACAATTCTTATTACCATGTAAGCAGGGGAAAGGCTGCCTACCAGCAATGCATGAAGACAGAAATATCCACATACTTTCTTTAAGTCACTATTAGCATGACATTGCCTTACCTGAAAAGCAACCTGAGCTAAAAATATGAGTTTGTCCCTCTCAAACAGTCCCCGAGCTGTGTACATAAAGACAGAGTATGTGATCTCATCTGTCAGGTTGATCACCCGCTGTTTTACATCATCTGCTGGAACAGTACGTTGGATGGCCTTTTCAAAGACGACATTAAATGCCTGGCCAAAGGAAGAAGAAGCGCAATCTTAGACCTGAGTGGACTGTACTTTTCAGTGTTTTATTAAAAGCTACAAAGACAGGGTGGTTGTCTTTATCCACAACATGAGATAAGCTTTGCTGTTAATACCAAGATCCAAGTAGCTTGGATCTTTAAGCAAGTGGCTTCCGCTAAGTTTCTCAACTGTTTAGTCTTCATTGTAGCAGTCAGCCAGCAGTCCCTGCAGGCTACAGCAGAGATGGCATGACTGTCTCAGTCTATGTCAGGGGTCGGGAACCTTTTCCCCTCAAAGAGCCATTTGGCTCACCCTCCCCCGCCCCCCCCCACTTGCTCGCACGCCCCCCCTCCGCTCCCCCGCCCACTTGCTCGCATGCCCCACCCGCCACCTTCTTCGGCCTGCAGGCAGGCGAGGATCCCAGCCAGGCTCCAGAGGCCTGGCCGCCGACCGGGCGGAAGCACCGCCACCGCAACCAGCAGCGGGCGGCAGGAGGCGAGATGTAGCCGCCTCTGCTGCTTGCAGGGCGTATGGCCTGAGCTCAGCAGCTCGCGATACAGCCAGCCGCAGGAAGAGCACCAGCCTCGCAAACAGCGGGGCGGGCAGGTGGCGGCTGGCATGGCTACCAGCCATTTCAGGCGAAGTGATGCGCCTGCTGCTTGCAGGGCGAAGATGGGTTCGCAGCTGGCGGGCGCCGGAAGAAGCGCTCGCTTCGCCAGCGGGCAGGCAGGAGGCCGAAAGTCAGCAGCCTGGCGGCCTAGCGGTGAATGATGCGCCCGCCCTGCTGCTTGCAGGGCGGGCGAAGATGGGCCCGGCGGCTCGGCTCATGGAGCCGCAGAACAGCGGCGGAAGAGCCGCAGAACAGCGGCGGAAGAGCCGCATACGGCTCGCGAGCCGCGGGTTCCCGACCCCTGGTCTATGTGCTAACAGAGGCAGAGATTGCCGTCTTACACAAATGTAGCTAATGATCCAGCAAATTGGCCTGTTCCATTACCTTTAGAGAGAACTGATAGATGGGGTTGATCTTGTTGAGGTCGTTCAATATGAAATATAACAAGGATGCCCTTTCCGCAGCTGGCCTGTAGTTCTCTCTAGCTTCATTAATTTGCACTTCAGTAATCTTAGCTTCTCTCACCTAAAAAAAAAAAATTCTTCAGCACATTATATCTGTATCTTGGAAAACCACCCTCCAGCTCTTCCCTCTATAGCAGTGGTGGCGAACCTTTTCGAGACCGAGTGCCCAAACTGAAACTCAAAACCCACTTATTTATTGCAAAGTGCCAACACGGCAATTTAATCTGAATACTGATGTTTAACTTTAGATAAAACGGTTGGCTCTGAGGCATGTGTTACTCGGGAGTAAGCTTGATGGTAGTCGGTGGCTTTGCTTTGAAGCAACCGTGCAACTCTTTGAACGGGTGAATCACGACCCTAGGAGGGTTTGCTCAGAAGCAAGCCCCATTGCCAGCAACCGAGCTTACTCCCAGGTAAAGGATCGCACTTTAGTTCTTCGCATGAAAATCAGTGGGGTTTAATAGCGCTTAACAGGGTTACCTACACTGCTTCCCCAAAACTAGGACTTAGGTTTAATGCTAATATTCGAGCCCAGCAGCCCAGGCCAGCCTAGATGTGTGTGTGGGGGAACTCTGTTTGCACGTGCCCACAGAGAGGGCTCTGAGTGCCACCTCTGGCACCCGTGCCATAGGTTCGCCACCACTGCTCTATAGCAATGACTGGTTAACCATAAACACCTCTTACCAGCTACAGTGCCTTCAGAGTTACATTTGTGGCCACAGTAAGCAGGGTGAGAGTATGGGGCATCTCATTTACCTTTTCCTCTATCTCCATAGCTGTGCGCTTGGTTGTCTCCAGATTCTCTACCAAGGCTGTGTCCCCCAGAAAGTTCCCAGATGCAGCAGAGAGTCTAGCCAGTAAGGAATCCTCAAGCTCCTTTAGGATGATCTTAAATTCATTTTGTTGCTTCGTCAGAGTGGCCTGATCCAGGAACAAGGAGAAGGAGGTTAATTCCTTTTCTCTTTTCTCTAACGGTGGACTTTTAGAAGAGCTACAGGACCCCACGCTCAAACTGAGGCAGTGAATAAAATGTGTCTCTGCAATTTAAAACACAGTCCTTGAATGATTTAAGGAGATCAGAAAGGTGAGCCTCTCAGCACAAGGTTCATTCAAGCCAGTAATTTGGATGAATAACCTCGGAGGAATGCGGCTAAATTATGTGCAGATCAGCTTGCTGCTGTCTTATCCTGGCAGCCATGTGAGTACCTACAAAACCTTCTAGAAAATCATATCTAGGTGCAACGATGGCTTATGGCCTGCAAGAACTAAGGGAGATTGTAAATGCAACAAAGAACATGAGGTTGTCTCAGCTTGTACATTCCCTGTAAGCAGAGGCGTAGCAAGGGGGGGAAGTGCCCGGTGCACTGGTGCGTCTTCCACCCCCGTCCTGCCCCGGAACGCCCCCATCCTGCCCCCGCAACGCCCTTGGCACATCCCCACAGGGGCCCGTGCCCGGTGTGTTGCACACCCACCCCACCCCTTGGAGCTATGCCTCTGCCTGTAAATGTGTTTGTGTCCAGCATCAGGGTTATTACTGGATAGGAAAGGCAGGTGTTCTATCACCCTAAATGTTTTCACCCATTGTGCCATGTTATAATGTGATGTGGCAAAAATTAAAGGACAGAGTTAGATCATAGAAGCAATTGATGAATAAAGTAGAATATTATCTTCCACTTAAAACATCTCACTTCTGCTTGAGAGACTCCTTTAACCATAAATGCTTTTTTCCCTCTGTGGTGTTCTCAGTATATCCAGAGTCATTCCAGAAAAGGAAAGAAAAACTCCTTTCCATTCAAACAGGAAAGAATTTTTGGGCTGGGGGGAAGCTAAAGATCCTTGAAAGGCCTACTGTTAGACCTGCCCATTCCACCCTTTAATTACTCAGTGGTATGCTACTAGATTATGTTTTTGTATGTCTTTGTCTATCAACATCTCATATGTTTTAAAACAGGGTCAGTTCTGTATCTGACTACTCATGGCTACATGTGTGAATAATTGCTTTGTTTTACTAATCTGCACCCCGTTTGTATGTAGTAAGTGCTTTGGGGCAGCAGATGCAGAGCTTCACCTTAAACCATTTGATTTCCTTTGGAGTCAATGCAGCTATGGCTACTCCCAAATTCTTGTCACTCTTGACTGAGTAGCAGCCAGCAGCATAACATCTTTGTGATCACAATACCTTCAGTTCCTCTAGGTCAGGTCTTTCCTTCGCCACCACAGCAGCCAAAAGCTGGTCTTCCAGTCCATCCCTAGTGACTAGGAAGTTGATCAATGTACATTGAGCCTGCATCTCTGGTTTGTAGTGGGGGTTGAAGTACTTGGTGTGCAGAATGAGACGGAATGAGGGGTGGTATTCTATTTCTTTGTCCCCCATCTTAATGTACCTGGAGATCAGAGTTGAAATCCAAAAATCCATCTCATAGGTCGATGCCACAACTAACTAATAGGATTTCCATCTTTATTTTAGCATGGATTTAGGAAACCCTAATACAGTAAACATTATAGGTAAGCTAAGATCTACAATACTCCCCTTGTTTTGTTTTGTTTTGTTTAACACCTGATAGAAAAGTCAGATACTAATAAGGGGTGGTAAGCTGAAATGTAAAATGGGGGAATAAAGACTAAAAGAACCTGACCTCATTTTCAAAGGCCTAATCCTACAGAAGACACTCAGGAGGCAGAAGAGGCTTATACAATTCTGTGGGGAAAGTGTGTGCAAAAGCCATTCTCATAATCCTTGGAAAAAGGAGTTTTGCTTTGCAGGCCTGAAACTAATCTAAGTGTGGTGACCAGGGCTTCCTGTCACCTCAGCCATGGTGCTCCCATCACCTCAGGGACCTTCTCAGATATTCTCAACCTGAGTAGCGCCCAGTGTGCCACTACTAGTGGTTGACTAGTACATGCAGCCACCAACTAGCCTTCTCTTCCCTGACCCTGTGGCTTTTATAGCTTCCTTTTCTCCTACAGTCCCAACCCCTGATCCCACCCTTTGGCAGGTCCTTCCTGGGTTTCCTCCTTTAAAATGCTGCCAGTCCTTCCCCTGCTCTTTGGCTCCTGGGAGTAAAGGGCTGTTCTTGCTGCTACGCTGGCTTCCTGCCAGGCGGGGCTCTGAGACACACCCTGCCTTTGCTGGCCCTAGCCTGGGATAGTTCTCTGCATGCCAATAAATCACATAATAATGGAAAAGTCTTCTCTGATCAATGGATGATTTTAATAACAGGGAAAAAAGCCCAAGAGACTCTCTCCTGACTGGCCCCAAAGTCTAAAAACTCCCCAGCCATTTCCAGTTTTAAAAGCAGGGGCTATGCAACCTGGATGTCTGTGCAACAGGACAACAGCACACTTACTTTCCTTTCTTGATGGTGTTTCGACCTAACAAAGGATCCAGCACAGGCTCTACAGTCTCCCCAATGTTTTCAATGAGCAGCGTGTCTCCATCAGAAACCGCTTGTTCAATGATGTCTAGATAACTATAGCAACAGAAAGAGACCCTTAAGACTGTCACAGTGATTTGGAACACAACTTATTTACAGTGATACATTGAGGGATTCTGGCTACTTGGTGCACAACCAGAATGCTGGTACTGAGAGAAAAGGGGCCAGAATTCACGCGGGTGAATTTCTCAGTGTTCATTAACAATGAACAGATCCAGAATGGGATCTGGAGCAGAGGAAGCATACTCTGCTGCTCCCAATATATAAAGAAGGGATTTGGGAGAGCCCTGATACGTTTTTAGAACTGGATGAAAGAGGAGCACCTTGGGCATATTGTGACTGTTGCCCTTGGACCTGCAATCAGCTCCCTGCTTCGAATAATTAAAGAACACAGAGAATGAGCATAGAATTGCAACCACTCAACTTTTTCTGCCCTAGTCGGATGGCTTTCAGTTGTTCTCCATGTTTGTTCTTAATCCATTTGATTCCTTGGAGCTGGGCATCCACAATGAGCGGCCAACGTTCGGTGTTACACAGTATAGTGGCATTTTCTGTTGACATGCGATCACTGGGAAGTCCCTGGTTGTTCCATGTTGCTATATCTGCATCATCCGTCAGAAGACTCAAAGGGTCCAGGCCAGGAGTGATCGGAATTGGTACCTGTGACAAAAATAAGTCTCTCTCAGGACAGTAAATGCAGGCGCTGCTTTTCTTCCCTATGTAATCTTACTTGTTGGAGGGTTCAGGGGGCATGTTGTTGGCAAAACAATGGTAATGTATTCTTGAAGGATGGTATGAAAAAGCACACCAGGTGCAATGAGCCATAAAGGTGAGAGGGGATGACTTCTTGTGCTGAATACCCCTAACTTACCTGAGCTGCTTGAAGGAAACAGTGATTGAAAATACACTGCAGATTACAATGGTTCTGATTAACATAAGCAGTATGCATTGTGAAACTGCGTTTATTAATCTTTAGGGATTTTCCCAGTAGCAGTGGACAGAGATATGGGTGTGGGGGACGTCTGCCAAGCTTAGAGTTTAGGATAGATGAAAATGCATCTGTTTAGAGTAGATGCAAATCAATATGAATTTTGGAATAATCTGTGGATTCATGATGGCTAGGTTGTCTAAGATATAGCTTAGTTTTAATATTCAAGAGAGAGCATAAGAGAGATTATGTGAAAAATTAATTTTCATCTGGCCATTGGCTGTCTCTCCCCTTTTTAACTACATGTTCCAAACTGAATAGGGGCAATATTGACGGCACAGCTACATAATTATGAGAATGAGATGGAGGAGAGTACACGGGAAGAATTGGGACTGGGATTTTAATGAATAAATTGGGTAGGATTAATCAAAATGTGGGTGGAGAGCATGAGCAATTAGTTGCCACATGAAGATATGGCTGTGATAAGGGCTCAGGGCCTCCTGGCAATTGTGCTCTATGACATTGCTAGGTCCTAAGAGAGGCTGAAATGTTGGCACTACTTTGGCAAGGCTACACAAATCCTATTCCATTCAAACCTCCATTGAGCGCAGGATTATTTAAGGACTGAGTTGGAGCTCACTCTCTTTGGCCCAAGTTATGTTTGATGCAGGGCTGGTAGTAGTCCACTCTAGTCTGGAGTCTATGGGTTCAGAATCTTAAGCCCTAGTAAATACATATGCAGGCTTGACAGAATACAACCTGCCTGCCCAAATATCTGCCTGTGCATTTCTGCCACAAGCTTCATCTAGTTGTGAATGAGCGTGTGTGTCTACTGAATTAGATTTACCTTTAGCTCACGCAAGTAAGGAGCCCAGAACTTGTCTAGTAGTTCCGTCCTATATTTCTTGGTAAAGTATCCGACGTAGGAGACAAATGCAGTAATCAGCAGCACATCCCCGCACAGAGTCTTTTCTTGTTCACGGAAATTTTCCACAGACTCAGCCCAGCGCACATTTTCGGATGCTAATCCACCAACCAGCCTTTGGAAACACGACACAAGGAGATAAGGGTTTGATTAACATAGCCTGGGATTCTAGCCAGCTATATTTTGGTGCTAGCCCTGTACCTTTCCAGAACCAAATGAACTTTTTGTCCTGGGATGCTGACGTGGTTTAAGATAAGGGGAACACTTTCTGCCTACTGAGGACCAATTTTAAAGTACGTGTGATAGGCAGGAAGAAAACTGCTACTTATACATGCTTTGCATTCTTGGCATGTCTTTTGCAAAGATACTTGGCCACTGCTGACAAGTTGTTGCACTTTTAATTATTATAGTAAAATTCCAAATCAACAAATAAAAATAACAGTTAAAAAAAATAATGTAATAGCAAAAGTTATAGCAAGAAAGTGTTCTTTTAACCCTGATACGATATGGGCGCCAATTCCAATAATAAAGAAATGGAGTTCATGTCTTCAGTACTGAAGAATGAAAACCATTTCTACCATTAACGTTATCAGTTTCTGCCAGAAACTGAAGATTTAAGCAGCCATTCTTCAGTTTTAACAATCCCTTCATGGAGCCAGGGCTAATATCACCAGCAGAGAGGAACCGGTACTGGTAGCCAAGTTTTGTAATTTAAAACACCAGAATCAAAGGCCAAGGGCATATTAGGTTCATGGACAATGGACTCCACACAGACACAGCCATTGCATTTACTAAGACTGTTGCTGTGCAGGGAATGCAAATGTGAATCACTCCCTGGACTGAAAACCCCCACCTGCAATGCAACACTATCAACCACACCTTTGCATAGCAAGTTCCACCCAAACACTTACTGATTGGTTCCCCACCCTGGGACATGGACAATATATACCTCACTAAAACATTCCCTTCTCACTGGGCACAACGTGTAACAGACTACCCTCTGTGATACACCTCTGAAGATGCCAGCCACAGATGTAGGCAATACGTTAGGAACAAGATCTACCAGATCATGGCCACACAGCCCGGAAAACCCACCACAACCAGGACACTGCTTCCTTTTGAGCTAACAGCCTTCCTTTAAAATCTACTTGCAGTTTATCTATAGAAACTGCATTTTTGACTCTCTCTTGTGTAGCATTCTGTTTTCAGGAAATGGTTTATAGCATGCTGGGAAGCATAACAAGTTTTCTTTTACTGCAATAGTTGGATCTGTTAACTGAGAGCATCAAAAGCTTTTGTATATTTCAGATACTTAAAGTGACCAGGGATCCTCGTAGAATCACAATCGTTTTTAAAAAATTGAAACACAATGTGTTGAAATTCTTTTAATTGCTTTCTATTTAACACAAACAACAAAGCCTTTATTGGCATATAAGCTTTCTGTTTAATAGATCTGTTAATATAAGGTTTCTAATAATAGTTTTGCCTTTTAAAATGCTTAGATTCTTAGGATTCCAATGAAAATCCCTTGGCTTTTGTTCAGAAAATGTCGCAATTTGGTCTAAGAAAAAACTTACTGGAGCAATTAGCCAATGCCAACAGCTTAGTTGTGGGCTTCCTAGAAGCACCTGGTCAGCCACTGTGTGAACAGACTGTGGGACTTGATGGGTCTTGGTCTGATCCAGCATGGCTTTTCTTATGCATAGTTGGTGGCATCTTCTTAACTATAATAATGTCAGGCCTGTGCCATTCTCGGCTTGGCAGTTTGCATGTCTGCACCAAGGCCACTCCTGGCCCAGCCATTATCATTGCTCGAGGCAAAGGAGGCCTCCCCGTTTGCATGTAACTAGTCAATAGAGCTTAAACGTTCACTCTTATCTGCCTTCCTCCGAAGGAGTGAACCACCTGTCCGTAAACAATGCTTCTGTTCCCACCATCCTTTATAATGCTGATATTATGGGAATGCAAGAGTGGGGGGACTATTGGTTGAACCATATTGTGACTTACAGGTATATACCAAAGGTCAGAGAGCCAAACTTCAGTGTTGGCTATCCGAGACTTGGGCTGACACGGTTCCAATAAAGCTCTTGAAACCTTCTTGAGTCTCGTTTGATGACTGGAGTAATAGACCCTAACAAATAACTGTATTTGGAAATAGTACTGAGGCATTTTGTTTTACTTTGCTTTGGGGTCAAATTTGGGCAATATAACAGCTTAGGCACTATCCTATTCTGCCTCTTACACATTTTTCCCAGACCCAGATATGTGAAATATCGGCTTTTATAGTGAAATAGCCAAAAATGTAGGCAATTTGTTTTATTGCTGTGAACAGCAAATTCCGGGAGAGGAAATTCAGCAGTATTTAGTACCACAATACCTGTTAGCCAATGAGATGACTCTATTAGTTGCATCAGCCTCTTGCTGACATTTGATTTTCTCTGCTGTGGCCTTTTCAAATTCTGCAGTCAGGTTGGCCAAGTTGGCATTTAGATCCTTCAAGGCAAAAAGGTTTGTAATGACTTTCTTGAAAACTTTTATCAGCTCACTGCAGACGGTCCAATGGTGTACCTCCCCATTTATTTCAGGATATGAAGTATTTACAAGTTGTGCCTTAAAGCTGTGCATAGAATCCACAACTCACTGCACTCTAGACCAGTGGTGGCGAACCTTTGGCACTCCAGATGTTATGGACTACAATTCCCATCAGCCCCTGACAGCATGGCCAATTGGCCATGCTGGCAGGGGCTGATGGGAATTGTAGTCCATGAACATCTGGAGTGCCAAAGGTTCGCTACCACGGCTCTAGACATACTGCAGCCAATTGGGAGCCACTTTCCTGTGATATGCTCTCACCCAGCTGGGAGCTGCAATCCACAACACCACCATGTGTGTAAATATGGGGTGTGAATTGGGAACTTCCTGCCTCACAGCTCAGATACTAAACCGCCATACTAAAACTTAGCTGAACAGAGGCAGTGGAATGTTGCTTGCTCACCCTTAACTCACTAACTAGTACATCTAAGATAATTTTGTCACTCAGTGTCAGTGGTGAATGTCAGTTAACTGGAACAATGATGTTAACTTGGCCAGGATATCTGATGCTCTGGCATTTTACCCAAGCATGGTTGTCGGTATACTTACTGCAATCTTGTTCTTAATCATTGTGAGTTTTGCTTGTGCCTCGGCCAGTTCATTATTCGCCTCTTCCAAGGCTTGCCGCTTGGGTGCAACATTACAATACACTTCATAGAAACGAACTATGTTTAGACACCAAGAACACAGACCTGCTGCTGCTGTAGATTTGGAAAGTATAAACTCTGGATCAAACGTAGGATCATTTTGAAATGGTCTGTAGAGGGAAGAGATAAAATCCAGCCAGAGTGAATCAAAAGACATTGTACAACTTACTAACTCCAGATACTACTGCATGGATACCAAAGAATGAGTGAATTGTGCATGAAACAATGCTTTAGGGCTTGCATTTACTAGGAAGAGAAAAATTGGGGGCTGTCATACTACCCTGTTCTCAAATACAGGGTTGGTGGGGAGGGAGAGACTGACCCTCCTGTGCCCTTTTGCTGTGCCATTCTTTTTGCTACCAGCTTAAATTCACAGGGGGAAAGGGATTTTGTAGGACCATGGCATAAGGAGAAAGACACTATGGAGGTATACAGCCTCATTCACTGAGCCAAGACAATTCAGTGAGGAACACACTTGTGCACTCTCTGTCTCCTACTCTTAGAAGAAGAGTAGTAGTAGTAGTAGTAGTAGTAGTAGTAAGTAGTAAGTAGTAGTAGTAGTAAGTAGTAGTTTGGATTTATATCCCAGCTTTCTCTCCTGTAAGGAGACTCAAGGTGGCTCACAAGCTCCTTTCCCTTCCTCTCCCCACAACAGACACCTTGTGAGGTAGGTGGGGCTGAGAAAGCTCCAAAGAACTGTGACTAGCCCAAGGTCACCCAGCAGGAATGCAGGAGTGCAGAAACACATCTGGCTCACCAGATAAGCCTCCGCCACTCAGGTGGAGGAGTGGGGAATCAAACCCGGTTCTCCAGATTAAATCCACCTGCTCCTAGCCACTACACCACGCAGGCTCTCTTAAAGGAGTGTTTCCCTTCAACATGCTGATAGAGGGAGCAGAAACAGTCCTAAGAAGGTAAGATGAACAGTTGACAACAGGGAGGGTGTGGATAACATGAAGCTGGTGGGTATAGGCTGGTGTCTCAAAACCTGTAGAACTTGTGGGCATTTTGAAATTTTGGAAGAGGACAGCGAGCCACCAGAAAATGGCAGCTGTGTGTGGGTATGAGAAGGGCCAGGAAATATTTGGGGGCTCCAAACCAAACATTATCCTATGATGGGGGAAGCTGTTTCCAAATGGGTGCTCCTGCATATTGAAATGTGTCTTCTGAAATACCTCCTGCTGTAATGAGCTGGAGGAAAGCCAGGAAATGGATGTTCTGGGAAAGAAGCAAGTGGGCATCAGAAAATACATCAAGAGTCACTATGTTGGGGATCACTGGTGTAGATCCCAGGAAAGATCAGACGGTAAGTAAAAGACCCTGCTTCGCCAGTCCAGGAAGCAAGCGACAGACATCTCTTTTTGTGCCAAGAATATACATATAGTCCTCCTTACTTAAAAGCTTTCAAGCAGGACTCTGGAATGTGTTCCTTGTCATATTTTTTCAGGGCATCCAAGAAACTGTCCACCTTGCCCATCATGCCTTTGGCTGCTTTCCAGCTTCTGTCCTTTGGTATCTTGCCACCCGGAGCTGTAAGGATCATTACAGCTGCTGTCACATTAACAACAGCTTCTGGGGGAGATCCAAAAGACTTCAATTCTGTCAGGTTGTTCTGGAAAAGAAAAAAAATGGGGGGGGGGGATGCCAGACAGTTTGATAGTGTTGCTCAGGACACCTACAAGTCTGGTTTTAGGCTTTTTGCTCCATGAACTTACCTTCCAGTGTTGTGGTACAAACATAATATGTAAAGGTACTTAATTCTGGCTTTTAATGTTATGTGATATTTCTGCAAGATACTGAATCTTTGGCATGCTAGGCAACTATCAGGATAGCAGAAATACTGACCAGGAGAGGCTCTATGGTAGGGGTTACATGGGAGGCAAAAATCAACAAAGGGTCCTTCTTACACCTTCACCATGGACAACATCTTAAACTCCAGAAAGTCAGACTAGAAGTAGCCTGGGGTTTCTGGTAGCTGCAGCACAGTCAGGCACTTGGACATCAGTCCTTCGTATTTTGAGTTTTGATCACTTTCTGCAAGAATTCAGTGACTGTTGAAACATGAACATTTTGGTAATTTCAAAATATGTGGAGCTGAGGGACAGGGAGCGGAAGATGCTGAAAGTACTATCAAGCATTCAAAGAGCTAGCTGCATTTACCTTTATTACCTTCTTCATGACTGTCAACCTTGGGGGGTGGGGGAGCAAAATACATCATGCTTTTATTGGGAAAGTCCAAACCGTGTACCTTATTGAGGGTGTCCAGCGCTTCCTGAGCAGCAATTAGAGCTGGTTCAGCTTTGGCCAGGTCAGTTTCACAGGCCCTTTGCTTTTCTGTTACATTCTGAGAGTGGGGCAAGCAAGAAAAGATGAGCATTTGACAAAGCTGTTTAGGTGAATACAACAATTTTGTGGCTTTATACGTCCCTAACTTTTAGAATAGAATAGAATAGAATCTTTATTGGCCAAGTGTGATTGGACACACAAGGAATTTGTCTCCGGTGCATATGCTCTCAGTGTACATAAAAGAAAATACATTTGTCAAGAATCATAAGGTACAGCACTTAATGATTGTCATATAGGTCTAGTAAGCAATCAGGAAACAATCAATAGTAATAAAAACATAAAACCAAATGGCAGACGGCAATATTTTGACGTGTGCTGGACTGCACAATGAGGATTTCATCAATGGCACCAGCCTTCCATGCTTGTTCCAGAGCACCTTGACACATTCCTTGCCCTGCCTTATGAAAAAGAGTGTCCCCTTCTTCCATTACAATAGCTCACTATAAACAGTGCTGTTGAGAGGAAAGGGAGCCTTGCAGTAACTAACTTAAAAGCAGTCTTTATTTTCTGCAGCTTGTTTCTAGGAAACAGACTAAATAACTAGCAGGATGTTTATTATATTTGCTAATTTGGCTAAACCCACCAAAACTACTGCATGACTCAAACATTAATAAATTACTGGAAAATAAAACATCTTTCTAGGTTGTTGAGGAAAAGATTCCAGCAGAGGCGTGGCAAGTGGGGAAAGCGCCCGGTCCTCCACCCCCGCCACGCCCTGGAACGCCCTTGCCATGCCCCCACAGGGGCGCACACCCAGTGCATCACGCACCCCTCGGTCCCCTTGGAGCTACGCCTCTGGATTCCAGGCATTTAACTACTCCATCATGTCGTATAGAAATTCCTGTTCTTTGACTAGTAGGCCTCTTGCCCTGAGCTCACCATCCATTCAATGTAAGAAAGAGCGCACGTTACTTACTGTGTTGATGACTTGCACCTTCAGCTCCTCTTCATCAGCAATTGCTTTCTCCCTGCTCACTTTATCTGTTTCAACCCCCACCACTTGGATCAGTTTGTCAGCATCTTCATTCTTATGCATGAGCTCCAGCTCTTGAACAGCAAGTTTGGCTTTCAAGTCATCAACCTACAAAATCCAGCAGGAAGAATGAGAAAACTGGGATGTGGGGGGGAAAACAGGAGACAAATGTCTTGAAAAGCCATATCTGTCCTCTCTTATGTCCTCAGAGTATGTGAAATAGGGGAAGGGAAATTATCACTCATTCCGAGTGAGGGCAAGAAGCATTGCCCTTACACTGAATAGGCTTCTGGATGACACACAGTAGCAAAATCAGGCTGTGATGGCATAGCATTTGGTTGTATATCTCCATCATGTAGTCAAATGTGATTAGTTGTGTGACACGGTCACGTTGTTTACATGACCCGTTAGCTAGGACCACTCCACTGACAAGTTCTTGTATTAAAAAAAAAACAGGGCCAAAGATACAGAGTGCAGCAAGAAGAAGTTGTGCACAGACAGCAAAGAACACCTGAAAAAGATAAATTAGGTGCAACTTTGTAAAATTTTCCTCTTTCCCTTTTGCCTTGAAAAAATTGTGGGTGAATACTGGGCGCAAGCAAATACCGAAAAAGCCAATACCTTTGGAGTGGGGAGAGAAACAGGATTTTTAATTTACCTCCACCACAGAACTGTTACAGAAATCCCCATTAAGCTCCTTCTACCAGGAAAACAAACTAATCTATTGAGGATGTAGTCTGCAGTTGAGCATGGGGGACTCCACTCCATGAGAGAGAACATATTCTGTTGGCTCCTATTTCTTTTTGCAATAATTCTAGTACTATGTATTGTCGAAGGCTTTCACGGCCGGATTCAACTGGTTCTGGAGGGTTTTCTCTGCGATACACAGACTTTTCTCTGTGATACACCTCTGAAGATGCCAGCCACAGATACAGGCGAAACGTTAGGAACAAAATCCACCAGACCACGGCCACACAGCCCGGAAAACCCTCCAGAACCAATTCTAGTACTGTTTCCTTGAGTAACAGCATAGAACATTTGGGTTCTCTCATCTTTCACTCTCTGTTCTTTCTTCTATGCTAGATGATGTTTAGACAAAGACATACGGGGCCAAATGGTGCCCAGAGGCAAAAACCCCTCCGGGTGCTCCCCCAGGCGTGAAGCACTGATTATTGAGTATGCCCCGCTTCCCAGTCCAGCAGCTGGGACACCAGTTTCTCTGGTGTCTCAGCTGCCGGGGCTCCCAGTCCTTCCCTCCCCAGCTGGGGAAGACAGGACTGGGCGCTCTGGTGGCGGGCTCAGCTTCTCACCTCAGGCCGGAGGCGAGAAGCAGAGCCAGCCCCCAGGGCTGCAGGGGCGTCCACCCAGTCCTTCCCTCTCCAGTTGGGGAAGGGAGGACTGGGTGCTCTGGTGGCTGGCTTGGCTTCTGACTTCCAGCCAGAGGCAAGAAGCTGAGCTGGCTGCCAAGGCTGCAGGGGCTCCAAGTCTTTCCCTCCGCAGCTGGGGAAGACAGGACTGGGCGCTCCGGTGGCGGGCTCAGCTTCTCACCTCAGGCCGGAGGCGAGAAGCAGAGCCAGCCCCCAGGGCTGCAGGGGCGTCCACCCAGTCCTTCCCTCTCCAGTTGGGGAAGGGAGGACTGGGTGCTTTGGTGGCTGGCTTGGCTTCTGACTTCCAGCCAGAGGCAAGAAGCTGAGCTGGCTGCCAAGGCTGCAGGGGCTCCAAGTCTTTCCCTCCGCAGCTGGGGAAGGCAGGACTGGGAGCTCTGGTGGCTGGCTGAGCTTTGCGCCTCTGGCTGGAGGTGAGGAGCTGAGCAGGGCACCAGGCACCGCGGTCTGCAGCCAGCTCCTAGGGCAGTGGTGACGAACCTAAGGCACGGGTGCCAGAGGTGGTACTCAGAGCCCTCTCTGTGGGCACGCAAGCACAGAGTTCATCATGTGGGGGGGGGATCACCCCCCCCACACACACACACACATCTAGACTGGCCTGGGCGTGATGTGTATGCACTGCGGCAAGCAGGGAGGACTTGGCTGGTGGGCTTGGTGCCTGTGCTCCGGGTGACTGCTGCCTGAGAGGAGGGCAGAGGCAGAAAAGGCGGAGATGCTTGAGAGGCTCAGAGTGGTGTGCGTGGAAGTTCCTGGAGGCCAGAGCAGGCTGGCCACTGCTCAAGCGGGTGGGACGGAGGCAGAGGGGTGGGGTGGAGGCGCTGGAGCAGCTCAGGGCAAAGCGGCGGGTGCATGCAGGACCGGCTGGAGCAGGTTGGCTGCTGCTGCTCGAGGGGTTGAACAAACAAAATGTGTGCCTTTCCAAACACTGTGGAAATGCTCAGACCCAAGTTTTTTGCCAATCGCTTAGGGTGGAGGAACCGAGATGCATTTAGGATTTTAAAAAAAGCACACCAAGGTCTTTGCTAGAACTGCTTTTATTTTTCTGTTCCTGTTGCATTTTTGTGGGAAGTCAAGTGCTGTGATGACATGTGAAGGAAAAAACGCAGATCAGATGGCTGCTCCACCAATTTAGCTTTCCTGAAGTTATCCCACCCCTTGCACAGCATTCTTGTTTAGGATTGTGTGAGCTCCTACATGTGAGCTCCCAAAGGCACCTGGTGGGCCACTGCGAGTAGCAGAGAGCTGGGCTAGATGGACTTTGGTCTGATCCAGCTGGCTTGTTCTTATGTTCTTATGTTCTTATGATTGCCTTCCTTGACTGCCTTTCTACTTCTATTTTGTGGTGGGGGGGTTATTGGGTTTCGGAAAGCGAAACATTTACTTCCCTCTCCCCCCACACCCCACACCCCTCCCCCTTCCCCCATCAGGCCCCCAGTGTGACAATAGTGTAATTAGTTCAGGGAGATTATTAGCATTAAACCCAAGCCCTAGTTTTGGGGAAGAAGTGTATGTAATCCTGTTAAGCGCTGTTAAACCCCACTGATTTTCATGGGAAGAGCTAAAGCACAATCCTTTACCTGGGAGTAAGCTTGGTTGCTGGCAATGGGGCTTGCTTCTGAGTAAGGGTCATGATTTACCTGTTTGAAGCTTCACCAAGCTTACTCCCGAGTAACGCGTGCCTCAGAGCCAATCATTTTTTCTAAAGTGTTGGCACTTTACGATAAATAAGTGGGTTTTGGGTGCAATTTGGGCACTCGGTCTCAAAAAGGTTCACCATCACTGTCCTAGGGACTGGGAGCGGCTGCAGATGCTGTGCCCAGCTCAGCTCCTCTCCTCCAGCCAAAGGCACAAACCGTTTGGTGATGTGGGGGGGGGGGCATTTGGCACCCCCATGTGACCAAAAGGCGTGAGAGAATGGGGTACCCCATGTCTCTAGGGCCGTACACCTCTGTTTTTAGATTATATTTTTCTGGTTATACATTTTTAAAAACTCCTTAGTTTTTACATAACTTGGTAGTCCATCTGCAGCACAGCTCTTTTACCCACTTGTCTATAGTGTATAGATTAAGGCTTAAAAACACATAATATGGAGTTCTAAAAGCTGGCTAGACAGGCTAAAAATGGGGGCAGAATAAATGGGCTGGGAGAGGAGATATACGGTAATCCTTTCCCATCAAGTTTTATTTCTTAATTGAAAAGAATTCTTCTCGAGTCACCATTCTGCTTCTAGGAGAAGAGGTACAAGGTCCTGTACTTTCACCATCTCTTTCCTCTCTGGGTAAACAGCAGCTTCGGGAGGTGATTATGAACTAAAAAAAGACCAGTAAAAGGTTTCAACAGCCTCTTGCTGTCTGACTTTTGTCTGCTTTGACTTGCCAGCTCAGACTGACCTTTGGCTTTAAAAATGGAAGAAAAACATGAAGCTCCATGTAACACAAAAACTGAGTCTGATATCATACTACTATCATTTTGTAGAACACCTTGATCAATGGATGGCACATGGTTACACTGAAATATGCACTGGATAATCATCTAGAAAAAATTATATTTGAACAGGAAACTCTCTGAGGAGGAGGAAAAGGTGGGAAGGCCTTTTAGTGCATGCTTGGAAATATTCTCCTAGTGGGAATTCTTTATTCCAGGCTGGAACGCTTATGTTGTAAAATACAGAAAAGTCTTCATAATATTCTGTAACCAAACTATACAATCCAAAATACACAACAGCTGATTCTTATTATTCTCAGAGGTTTTTTTTAAGCTATAGAGGCCACTGAAGTAGCCAACAGCAATTTTCAGCGGTAGCCAACAACTGACCCAAGCAGTCACCTTGAAATTACGAAATTATCATGTTGATATGAGACAGAGATGCTTCATTTACACACGTACTTGTGAGGCAGTACTCTGAAGTTTCATTAAACCATTCTCCAGCCTCTCAATCTTGGCAATCAGCTCTGCTCTTTTCTTAGCAAGCAGGTTTTGATAGAGCTTGATCTGTTCAAGGAAGGTCTTTGGAGTGGTATAATTGTAGCGCCTCTCCGTAGCAAGGTAAACCTTGGACATTTCATTGACAGTTTTGTGGACATATGACATAAATAAGCTGATGGAGACCTTGACTTCAGGCTGTAAAGGAATCCCAAAAATATCATTTTATAAAACAATGGATAATCATTACAGGCACAGTATAAAACAAAATTCTGTGAAACAAAATTCTGCAGGAATTTGGTTAACTTGATCAAGGAATGTATGACTTTTACAACCACATTTGTTCTCAAACATTTTTACATTTATATTTTAAATTACCTTTTGCTATTTAGAATTTAATTCATTTTTATGTTCTTTTTATTTTTATTTTATTTTGTTGGCTGTGATCCCAAACACACAGGCACGCAGTGCCTTAAACTACTATTTTAAAATCTAATTTTTACCTTGCTGTTCTTCGACATCACTGAGGGAAGCATACATAGGGTTCTCCCCTACTTGCTTTTAACTTTACAGCAACCCTGGAGCTTATATTTGACTGAGAGAATAACTGGTGCACATTCACCCAGTATGCTTCATGAACACATAAATCTGGGCTGAACTAGATATGATGCTGTCCATGATGAGTCCAATCCATAGATGCTGCTATCATTTTAAAGTGCTTTAAAAAATTCTGTGAGGACCTACTTGGACCTCTAGCATGGTGAACGGAGGCACTCCAGCTCCCCACATGGCTTTTCAAGTGCTGTAAGGGTGGTGTATGATACTTGTTAAAGAAGCATGGGCAGGGGTGGAGACGAGTGTGCCTCAGCCCACTGAACCAGATATGTCACATTTTTAAATAGCTTTAAAATGGCAGCAGTATCCACAGAATGGACTGATGGCACCATCGCATTCAGTTTGGTCCTTATACTGAATCAGATCCTTGGTCTATTAAGGTCAGCATAGTCTGCTTTGACTGACTCAAGTGGAGGTCTTTCTCATGAGGTCTTTCACCTGAGTCCAAGGAGATAAGGTGGGATAGAAGAAGTAAACAAACTGGTGACACCAAGGACTGAACTTGGGACCTTCTGCATGCAGCATAAGTCCAGGTATTCTCAGTCCTAACCTGAAATCATAGAATCATAGAGTTGGAAAAGACCCCATCAAAAGGGCCATCAAGTCCAATCCCCTGCAATGCAGGAACACAGAAAGAACTCCTGACAGAAGGGCATCCAACCTCTGTTTAAAAACCTCCAAAGAATTGCTAGTCACTACACTGCACTGGCTCTTTTTTGCTGCTGCATGTATCAGAAAAATATGGCAGTGATTTCTTTTCATGAAGGGAAAGTGCCAGGTAAAGATCAATAAGGCTGGTCTTTTAGCAGAGCCTCTGTTATGAGGAAAGTGATAGATAATTACAATACTCTTCAAAAGAACTAAAATTGCTTAGCTAGCTGAATGGCTGTTATGCATCTGATCTATAATTTTCAAAGACTGAAAGGTCTCAGCAAAGAACCTTATTGTCTCTTATTGCTGTCAGTTCTAGATATTTTAACTGAGAATTTTCTTCATTGATCAAATGCTCTTCAAATACTTCCTTACCGCTTGACAATAGAGTCATTAGCCTTGAGCATCTTATTCATGTGGTGTATTTTCATAAGCAGATCTTAACTATATAAATGATCGGTTGGTATCTCACCTTAGTGTAATTCTTCATTTGGTAATTATGCAATTTTGTTCATTGAAATAAGTAAGAAAGGGGACCTGTCATAACTATGAAATGTTACCATACCATTTGTGAGATTACAACCCATTAGCCATGGCTTACTAAGAAGACATGTTTTAAAACCTAACTGAACTTGGCTGGAGAGGGAAACTCACAAAATGTAGCCATGTGACATGCTTGAAATGGCTGGGAAGACACAGATTATTTCTAACTAGGATTAAACCAGCATTATTGAAGAAGAAGAAAAAGAAGATGCCGTCCTCGAAGGTGCCGCCCCATCTTCTATTAGCTCCCATTGGAAACAATGGGGGATGGGGGCACCCCCTTTGGGAGTCCATAACTTTGGACCCCCTGAACCAAACCTTACCAAACCTGGGTAGTATCATCAGGAGAGTCTCACTGAAATTTTGGTGCTGCTAGCCTAAAAACTGCCCCCCTTGCAGGCCAAAAACTGAAAAAACACTAAAAATGCAAAAAAAACCCCACAAACAGGGGGCGGAGCTTCGGACATGTAATGGGGGAAGCTGAACCCGAGGGGACCCCCCCCCCCCCGTTACCTATGTCCTTGCCAATCTGATGTGTGCCCCAGCTTGCCTGGAAATTGAGCTTCCAGCAAGGAACTCTATGGCTTAGTGTGTTGATAGTCCATGCATTGTTAGATGGATTTTGTGATGTATGAGTTAGTCGGGTCTAGAGAGAGAAATAAACAGAATATTCTAGATCACATTATAAGCTAGGCAGGATGGGGGATGGGGACTCCCACTAGAAAAGACTAAGCTTAATGTCATTTGCAAAGAGAAGCTGGGTGACACTGTTGGTCCAGGAGCATATCTACTTGAAATGGCATATGGGGCTAGTCCAGGTGCTGTGCTGCCTGCCCCCCCCCCCAGCTGCACCTCACCCCCACTGGAGCAAGACACAGCTGAAGGCCTGTGGAGGTTGGGTGTGGGGATGGCTCCATGTGGAGATGGGAGCAGCAAGGGCCCATGGAGATGGGGTTGGGGCAAGCCGGTTGGCCCTGTTTGCAACTGTGGAGATTGCTGGCGGAGTGAGCCAGGTTCACCAGCCTTCAACTGCATCTGCATCCCAGTCCCAAACTCAGTGGGGAGTTCTGAACTGGGGTACAGTTGGGGGGGGGGGGCATAAATGTACCCTCAAAAGGTGGTGCCTGGGGCTTAAGACCCACCTGTCCCCCAATTTGCCAGTGTATTGGTCAGATGATTTGATTCAGCCTATTGTGTTTGGCATTGCTAAAAATAGTACTGGATTAAAATCAGGTCTACCTCTATTCCCTCAGTCTCCTCTAAGAATCGTGCACTGACAGACACCAATGCATCCTCGGGCCATTCATGAAACCAGTCAATAGCTGTGCAGTTCACTACAGCAGGGAACTTCCTTGCCCGCACACGTAGGGTAGAACCCACAGGAGAAAAACACAGGATCACCTAGAGGCAGAAAACCAAATCACTCAGTGTGAAAGATTGCTGGTGCCAGATTAAAAAGGTGCTACTAAACATTTAAGAGAATCAGAAAAGAGCAAATCATTATTTGTCTTTAAAATATTGATCAAAGTTCTCTCTATAAGGATCTTCTCCATATTCTCAGCACTAGAAGGAAACAAAACAGATGCCATACTAGCTGTGTCCTCCCATCCACTCTTAGGGCATCTTACGTTGCTTGTGGTGTGGAGTTTCCACTGGTTTAAAGGCAGCAGCACTAATTGCTATGCTATCCTCTCTAGCATTAAAAATGCCAAATTCTGTCTGCTAAGGTCAGTGAAAAAAGGAAGGGAAGTGCTAGACTAGGACTGGGGAGACCTAGATCCAAATTCCATTTCAACCATGTTTACTAGGTGAACTATAGGCAGTCAGTTTTTCTTGGTCTTACCTACCTCACAGCACTCCTGTGATGATAAAGTGTGGGTGGGTGGTAGGAACCGCAACTGATCTCCAAGCTAGAGACATTAGTTCCCCTGGAGAAAATTGCTGCTTGGTAGGGTTGATTCTATGGCATCATACCCTACAGAGATTCTGCGCACCGAAATGTATTGGAATTTCCCAACCCAAATTTGATAATCCTAGGAAGAGCTGTACATGCCACCCCAAGTTCAAGGAGGAAGCGTAGGATAAAAATTAGGGAGATTTTGTAATTTGTTCCACCTTTTAGGAAACTGGCCCATGAGAAAAGGTGTGTGAAATATTATTTGTGGCTAAGTCTATTTAAGGAACTTTTAAGAAACTAGATGTACCTATCTGAAAACATTATGCTTATTAACCATACAGAAACCAATACACTGTTTTGATACTAAATTAACTGTAGGGAAAAACGACTGATTTAGATTAAAGGAATCCCTTTCCCTCAGAGTCACTAACCACATTTTGTCATTCTGCTAAATATAACTAAGCCATCCTGTATTTTGGGTCTGACTCCAACTAAGAATTCCTGGCATAGAGATTCCAGGCTAGCCCAGTCTTGTCAGATCTTGGAAGTCAAGCAGATTTGGCCCTGGTTAATATTTGGATGAAAAACTCCAAGAAATACCAGGGTCACAATGCAGAAGCAGGCAATGGCAAACTAACTCTGAACTTCTCTTGCAAAGCTCTGCAACCTTTTTGAATCTATGGACGCCTTTGGAATTCTGACATAATGTGGTAGGTGGTCACAAAATGGCTGCCACAGGAGGAGGAAGCAGCCACAAAATGGCTGCTGCAGCTTACCTTCAGTTACACAGTGAAGATCTTTCTTTTGTGGTTGCAGCTGTTGCCAAAGCAACTTTGTTAAAAAATCTCACAACCAATCAGATATCCAGTGACTAACCAGAAACCCTGCTGGGCAAAAGCCTGACTTGGCTTATCCCACTTTCTACAAACAGTTTACAGGTTCCAGGAAGTGTATCAGCAGGCACCATAGCACCCACAGGCACAATGCTGAGAATACTTGGTCCATTGTCTCAAAAACCTTAAAAGGTTGTGACTTGACCACAAATAAATAAATAAATAAAAATTCTAAGGCAATAGCCTATAGTGACAGCAAAAATAAATAGAAAATTGTAAGGAAGTAACAGAAGCAGTATAACACCCATTTTCAGCAGTAGTGTGTAGAATAAATGCAACTGAAGAGACTCAAGTGAAACAAACCCCAAAATGATGGAGGGAAAGGAGGTATGTGGAATGATTTCACAGAAGATGTTTTCAAGAACAAGGTGGGACCACTGGGAAATCTGTGGTAAGCTGTGCATGTGGAAAAGGTCTCTGATTTGATTATCTGGGAAACCAGCTTTTTCTTGAGCCTTTTATTGCAGTAGTTACAAATTTTTTATAAATATAATCATGGCACTTTCAATCAGAATGCAATATATTTTATGCACAAAGATGCTTCAAATAAAACTACCAAAAAAGTGAACTATGTAGTTCAGTGGTTCTCAACTTTCCTGATGCCACGACCCTTTAATACAGTTCCTCATGTTGTGGTGACCCCCAACCCTAATATTTATCCATTTTACAGATGGAGAACACTGATGCAGAGAGTCTTAGGCAACCCCTGTGAAAGGGTTGTTCGACCCCCAAAGGGGTCCCGACCCCCAGGTTGAGAACCACTGATGTAGTTGAAGAGAAAAAAGCAAAGAGACGCCCCAAACCTTCAATTGCTTTCGGACTTTGTCAATGAAGAATTTCCAGCAGTTTTCCCTGGTATCTTGTATACCAAGCGATTTCACCTGAGGCCTCATGGAGGTAATGATATTCTCCAGCTCGTCATCCTGGAATAGCGCTGGGATTTCGCCAGATGCCAAGAGGTCATTGATCAATACCAAGAATTGCTCTTCAGCAACCTGCGAGTCTGTCATGAGAAACACTGTGGGGGTGTTCTTCACAGCCGATTTGATATACTGAGAAGCCAGGTCAGCCTGAACAACAAAACGGACAGTTTTTACATAAATGGTTTCATTTTGATCATTTCTGAAAAAGCTGAAGGAATCTGATACAGGAAAGAAGCAATATTTGTACTGTAAAAGAAGAACCAAAGAGGAATAGGAAACAGTCAGGATTAAGTTCTATTTTAAAAGTAAAGTCATAGATCTAAATTGGAGAAACCTGATCCTCATCCTTATATAAAGGGTTTCCAGCTGTGGGTTGGAAAATACCTGGAGATTTTGTGGGTGTAGCCAAGGGAGGATGGGGTTTAGGGAGAGGAGGGAACTCAGTGCGGTATAATACCATACAGCCCACCCTCCAAAGCAGCCATTTCCCTCAGGGGAACTTATCTCTATCATCTCAAAATCAGTTGTAATAGAAGGAGAGCTCCAAGCCCCGTTTAGTACATACAGGACAATTCCCCCCACCTCGGGCATCTGTAATCTGAGAGCAGCAGATGGGCTAGGAAAAAAATTGAAACCATAGAAAACTATATTGGGGAACTGCCAGAAATTGTGGGGAAAATGAAGTATATGCAAAACGTGTTTTTTTTTAACCTACATTTTTGGTACTGCTTTGGCCGTTTCTGCATGGCCACGCTGTGGGGGTGCGTCGGCGTCGTTTATGTTCGTACAGACGGTCCCGGTAGGGGTGGGGAAGATGGCGCAGCCTGCGCAGAGGCTGTGCCGTCCCCAGAATGCCTTACCGTCCCTCCGGCCTTCCGGCACGTCCTGCACGGACATGCTCCCTGCCCTGCTCGACAGCTCTGTTTTTCAATAGATCAAGTCCCTAACTAGAGCCCGTGGCAGGAATAGCGCAGGTTGTGTACTCGACCTGTTAGGAAAATTGGTAAGCACCCTGGAACATTTAATCATGTCAAAGTTTTCCAAACTACTCATGGGAAAGGCTGCGACTCATTGGTAGAGTCTCTGCTTTGTATGCAGAAAATTCCACATCCAAACAGCAGCATTTCCAGTTAAAAGGATCAGGTAACAAGTGATGTGAAAGATTTCTGCTTGAGACCTTGGAGATGTGCTGCCAGACAAGAAAAATATTTGCTTTGACAGACTAATGGTCTGACTCAATAGGAAGCAGTTGCGGGTGCTCTTGTGGCAGACCAGATGCAGAGGTCTTACGGAGGAGACTCAGTGCTGAGCTCCATTAGTTGAATCCTAATGCTGTGCTGACTAGCATTAAGGGAGGATGATGGGACTGAATTCTTCTTGGTACAAAAATGTGATGTGCAGAGAAAGAACAGTAAACTTGCCAGCATTGTTGGGCAGAACTTTGAGCCAGAGTGGAACTGGCCATAATATTGGCAGCCCTTTAAGCAGTCCATTTGATAGGGTAACTTGCATTAAGGGATTAGTAATAGTACAACAAGTTATGCTGATTATGCCAATATAGCCATTAACAATAAGCTACAGTTTAACCCAAATTATTAGCTTTCTGGCTTCATTTGAGGGGAGAAGAGATTTTTGTATCTGACCAAATGGTACTTGTATTTCCCAAATGGACAAATACAAACTTCAGTCTTGGATTAGTTATCACTGTCTTCCAAAATAGTGTATGCCAATGTAGCTGGATGGAAGAAACACAAACCAGAGTATTCGCTGATGATCACTAGGTGCCACTCTTGCGCTTCCCAAATGGATGGGGACCAAGGCAGGAGTTTACCAAAATAATTACCTCTATATGTTGCTCACAGTCAGAGCACATTTAAACCTAAAAAGCTTTGGGGAAGCATCACAGCTGGCACACATCAAGACGGTATAAAGCTGCAACTAGATGCAGCAGGGCTTCCCTGAGGGAGTTCCATACCTGGCAACTGCACATCTTCCAAAACCATAGTGCTGAGTATTTATCTCAGGCATACTATCTATGGGACCATCTTACCCCATATGTCCCACTCAGTGGAGGCGAATCTGCTGGTGGTCCCTGGCCCCTCCATGATGCGGCTGGCCTCCACGCGGGCCAGGGCATTTACTGCCCTGGCCCCTGCCTGGTGGAACGTTCTTCCTCCAGCAGTTAGGGCCCTGCGGGACCTTGGAGAGTTCCGCAGGGCCTGAAAAACTGTGTTGTTCCACAGGGCTTTTGGGGGGGGGGGGGCGGCCACTGAGCCCGCCCCTCTTGATGCCCTGCGCATTGGCTATATATTTGACCAACTGCCAACGCCCTCCCTCCCAGGGTTTGACCACTGGGGTTTGATACCAGACGTCTCTTATTATTAATCACTTACTGACGGTTACTGCTGCTATAGTTTTAAGGTTTTGTATTATTTTAACTGGGACTATTTTATTTGTTTTATTGTGTCGTTGTTTGTTGTTGTACACCGCCCTGAGCCCTCTGGGGATAGGGCAGTTTATCAAATCGAATAAATAATAATAATAATAATAATAATGGAGGATAGAAAGACTGACATACAGCAGAAATTTGTACAAAACAATCCCCTCAACGCCAGCCAGTTTACCAATGGATATGCTCCTTACTTTGATAACAGAAATAATTTGTCTAAACTGCTCTAAAAATATGAGAAGGCACAGGTCAGTATTTTGACATTCCCCCACACCAAAAATACCCCCCCCCCGAAGAAAGAGGCAAAGCAATTGCCTGGACCACACTCAACCATATCCTAGACCTGTTATCTCTCTCTCCTTCCACATACACACATTCACACTCACACAAAATACATGTGCACACTAATTTGCTGGTTTTCAAATGCAATAAAAGATGGTGATTTTGCAGTGATTCTCTGTTAATACATTGATATATCAATATAATACGGTACATAACAAATATTGAAGTGATAGCAAATCTGAAAAGGGGGAAGGGGAGAGGTGTGTATGGTTGTGGGAAGGGCTGGTGGTGGGCAGAGGAAAGATGTCTGAAGCAAAACTGTGCTCACTGGCAAATCTTCCCCATTCTGGCAACAGAAAAAATTAAATTTGCACTTAAAATGGTGTTGCTTGGCATGGGAAGGATGGGAATTGAAAGCAGGGCACAGGAAAATACATCCATACAAGAAATCTTGCTGCAACGGACATTCTCCCCTGCCTCGCAGCAGATACCTGGTGTATAATGGGCCAAAGTGGATGGAGAGAATTCCTTCCTCTGTCGTACTACTAGAACTTGGGGGAGCTTAATTAACTTGAAAGGTCAATCAATCCTCATTTGTTATGACCAGAGATCAGTAACATCAATTCAACAGCACAATTTACATACAAATATAAAATTAATATATAGGGATTAAAATCCATAATCTTATTGTACTGTAATTAATTCTACATTAAATTATTAAAACATTTGGATTATCTATGCTTTCTGATGGACAGTGTCTGAAAGTTTGTAGGTAAAAGATTCAGGACAAAAAAAAGGAAGTACTTCACTCAGTAAAGGAAATTATGGAATTAAGTGCTAGTGAATATGGTGATGATGTCTATTAGCACACATGGCACTAAACAGATGAGACATCCATGAGAGAAAAGGTCTGTCAATAAGGTTACTAGCCATGATGTCTAAAGAGACAGTAACCCTCTGGATATCAGAGCTGGGAGTAGTCAGCCTCCTGGTGGGACCTTGGGATCCCTTGGAATTACAGCTCATCTCCAGACTCTGGTCGAATCCCCACTACCATCTTAGCCAGGTTTCAAAACACAAACTAACCAGGTTTGCTTGCATGGCAGATTCCGTTTCTGGCGCTCGTTCTCCCCATTAATCCACGTTCCGGCAGGACCTGGTTGCAAGTGGCATAGACCCCATTAACATGGTTCAGAGCTGATCCGAGGGGAGGGCTGAGGGTTGAAACCCTGACTTGTTTCCCGCCCTGAAGTGTGACATGGAATTCGGGCAACCAATCAGCGCTGCGATGCACGCTCAGCCTTTCCTTGGTTTCGTTTCCGCTTTTGCGATCGGCCAGCAGAAGGGGACGCAAATGTTAAACAGTCAAATGTGTAACTTTGAATCGTTAATGGTTTACACAGGTGACGATTAACTGTTTGCAGTTAAACATTAAACTTTTACACACTGATTTTTTTGATCACGCCCCTACAATGTACATTTCCGCAGTGGGAAAAGGTCCTGCCCCATCAAGGCACGCCAGCCAATCAGGGGAGACCGGCAAAGCGAGCTCGCCTGGTAGTGGGGATTGTTAAGAGTTCTGCAACCGGGTGTGTCTGCTGTGTGCTGGCTGCAGTGGGGAGGGAGAAACTCTGATGAAGAGGACATGGTTTCACAATGAACAGGTTTGGATCTGCGTGCAAATTTCAAGTGGGGATTCGACCAGAGATGAGTTCCCTGGGGGAAATGGATGCATTGGAGGGCGGAAGTTATGGCATTTCACCCCTCTGAGGTTCCTGTCTTCTCCAGACTCCATCCTCAAATTTCCACAAATTTCCCAAAGTGAGTCTGGGTCCCCAGATTCTTCAATGGTAGCCAGAGGGGACCTAACAACCCTAGCGAGGAGGCAGTATCTGGGGAGGGCTTTAACCTTTATGCCCTGTTTGTTGATCCTGTAAAGCAACTAGCTGGTCATTGTGTGAAACAGGATGCTGGACTAGATGGATCATTAGTTTGATCCAGCAAAAGTATCTCTTATGCTCTTGTGCTTTTGTTGGGCTAGGCCCCCCTTCAATTACTGGTTTGCAGTTTCATCACGATTTCTGTTAGAATGTCACACATTTATGTGGCTTTTAAAAAACAGAATAGAACAGTCTTTTTCTACTAAAGAAAAGTCTCTCTGAAGCCATAACTAATTTGAATTTATGTGCCTCAACCAGGTTTCTCCTGTGTTTACCTGAGACCTATTCTGCTGATCTACTCCTTGAGACTAATCTGTACATAAATACATCTTCTTTTTTGTTTATATTCAAATCCTTCCTCTGGCCTCCATAAACTCCTTGTGCACCACAAAACTTACCTCGTGGCAGCGAACCCAAAGCCTATACATTTGCTACCTGGCAATTGAGGAGAAAGTTTAAACTAGATCCCAAAAAATCATAGGCTTGCCACAACTTCATTTTAGATAATGAGCATCAGTTAATGTTCTTTTTCACTTGTGCTTTAATAATGTGCTGGGATATCTCTGGAGAAAGCCACTTTGCTTCTTACCTTGAGGTCTGGAATTCCATAGCCCTTTTTCAGTGTGATCTGAAACACATCCAAGGCACTGATATAGGCTGCTAGCCGGGACAGGCTCTGCTTGCCGCTGCCTCCTACCCCCACTAACAAGGCATTTCCTCTAGGAGACTCTAAGATGCGATTGATTCTGCAGACATGAGCTACAGCATCCTCAAAAAGCACCTACAATCAGCAAGGAAGGCTTGTTAGTATCACAAAGGGGACTAAGTCTACAAATCTACAAAACATTTTCAGCCCAAAGTTATGACAGCACAAAACAACTTGAATGTGAACTTGATGGGATCTGGCAAGTGCCAGTCACACAATCCAGCAATGAAGGAGTTAATTGTTGCATGCTAATTAGTTAGTGAGGTCAGAAGTCAGTGACCAGGTAATTGATACCCCTTGGTCGGGAGGTCTGCACATAGATGTTAGATATATATTCTTTGTTACACTCTGCACGTGCTCAGTAGAAGTTCTTTGTTAGCGATGTGATCGTCTAAGGTGGAGAGCTGGCTATGAAGCTGGCTGGTTAGAAAGATTTTTCTTACTTTGTCTCCCAAGTTTCCCTACCCTTATTCTTAGTAAATAAACTATATTTTAGAAAAGCAACCGTCTTTTTGCCTCTTTATTGCACCAACTCTGCTTTATAAGTAATATTTCCCATCAGAACTTAATAACAATTTATGTAAGTAGCTTGTGCAGTCTTCATCAAGCCCTGGGTACTGTCTTGATTAATGCTGCAGTGTTTACTAGGACAAAAGGGAGTACTCATAAGTAGGCCCTAACGACCAGCACATAATTGCTTGGACAAAAGTTTTTTAACGTTTTTTTAATTTAATATAATGATACCTAGAATGATTTACAAAACTTTTAAAATGCAAAGCAACTCATCAGAACTTTAAAGACTTCAACACCTCACAACCATATAGCAGAAAGCAATTTTATTCTCTTTGATAATAAATTAAATATCAAATGTGGCAGTTTCTGTTCTGTTAAGAACTAGAGTCCGTTAGATGACTATCTTAGATATTCCAAATTTTCTGCAAAGCAGTTAACACAACAAACTCTTTTGATCTATTCAACCAGTCTTTTTTCAGGAATAAATTAGGTTTGTCAAAGGTTAATGTAGTACTAAGATACAAAATAATTTTCTGAAAACTTTTTTGAGATTATAACAACGTGACAGATACATTTCAATGAGGGTTGCATACTACGTCCAAAAGCCATGACAAAGATCTTGTCACTGCTGTCCAAAAATTATTAGTTCTCATACATTTCCACCAGATGTATAGAAAATCAGCTTTGTCTCCTCCCCAGAACCAATAACAACTGGAACTATTTCTATAAATTCATGCTGAGCTTAAAAGACTTAAAAGACACTGGTACAACATTTGCAAACATTTAGTCTAAACAGTATGTTAATGGAAAAACCATGGAATAATAGAAAAGGCCAAAGTCTAGCTGGAAGATTTTCAAGACATAACTTCCGGTAGTTCTTGACTAATCTCCATAATAAGACATTTTCAAGTTTCTAAGTCCTACCTTCTTTAAAAAGCAAACATAAACAAGTCATTGTCTTCACTTCCCATCTCCATCGTTATTGGAACTTTGCATATTAAAACATTTAACTTTATGTATTTATTTAAAGCATTTATATCCCACTCTTTTTTTGGTCCAAATCAACAAGGCAGCAAACAACCAAATGACAAACAAATCATATCACTTAGAACCTACTAAAATATGACACAGTCAAATGGATGACAGTGCTAAATAATCAGACTATTATTTATCATTCTAAATAACAGAAGCTGAAAACAGGAGTAGCATGTAGAGCAAGGAGGGGCATCATAAACTGTGCAAAAAGAGACGATTTTGATTTAACACCTTAACACCAGCAAGGAAAGACTCAGATGAATTTCCTTTGGGAGGAAGATGTATAGTCTTGATACACATTCACTCTTCCCAAATCCTATAGAGACTCCATTTCCACTCTTACCCTGACCACAGACTTGAATAACTGTGGTCATCTTCCAAGAATACTGTACGTCAAGGTTGTCTTCCTAAGCCAGTTGGTAAATCTTTGAATGGTCTATAGGGGGCCAGACACAGAGACATTGCTATAAAAGGAAGTTATCACACTGCTTCACGGTGGTAAAGTTTTTTCACACCAGGGGAAGGAGATATGTCCTAGCAGCCCTAAAGGTTTTCAACTCCAAGGTAGTTCAGCAACTTCTCTATGGAGTTCCTTTATGGATAACTGCATGGAACAATTCCGTTGAAAGAATACAATCTGGCTTCCTATATAAAATACTCGGATTACCGCACTCTGTACCATATGCTGTACTATGCTTAGAAACTGGTCAGAACCTACTTGAAACAAGAGCATGGCTGAATACATTCAAGTATTGGATCAAATTATGTTTTAACTCTGATGTGCGCAGTTTAACATATACTGCGTGCCCAGACCTATTTGCCTCCAAATGGTATCAGCTTCTCAAATAAAAAAATTTACTCAATAGGTTTATTACTTGAAGATCTCTGTATGCTGTCACCCAGAGAGATTTTCCAAGCCGTCTTTTAGAACAGGAATACTATATCCTGTTGGGGCAAGCAAATAAATCATGCTCACCCCTCTCTGTCAGAATAATACCGGAACAGGGGCACATAGCCAAATATCTTGAATTATTAACTGAATCCCAACAGAGATGGATTATCACAAGGGCCAGATCCAATACTTTCCCATCGGCCATTACAAAGGGTCGTTACTTATCCATCCCTCTCCAGGATCAGGTTTGTCCACACTGTAAAAACCAAGAGGAGACTCTTGCTCACATTATTCTTGACAATCCGAGATATGTGGGCATTAGGAATTTCTCTATCAGGCTGGCCCTAGACAAATCTGAAAGAGACTCTGACAGTTCTGTTGTGGAGCTTCTGTTAAACAATACAGATGTCATGCTGTTGGAAAAAGTATCAAAATTTATTTTGCAAGTGACAGAACTTTCTAAGTAATGTATACTGCTATATACAGTCTTTCTGCCTGCGTTTTGAATGTACTCTTGATTTGTACTTCATAAATGTCTGGTAACGCTCTAGAGCCTATTTGAAGTGCCTAATAAAGGTTGTTGTTGTTGTTGGTCTATAGGGATGTACAACTGTCTATGCCTATGTTTGACTTTGTTTAGAAAAGAAAAGATGAAAGTACATAGCCCAGTAAACATAAGACAAATATATCCTACTTAGCAATAGCAACAGATTAATATATGGGAAGCAAAAGCATTAACAATTTAAATAGAAAGGAATTGGTGCAGGAATACCCTAAATAGAAAGATGACTAAAATCTAAATAATGTCTACATGTGTTAAGAAGAGCCTACTCAGGGACCAGCATCAGCCTCCTTCAAGTTCTCAACTTGTTTCACTCACCAAATTCATTACGGCATTGACCTCATTGTAGCTGTCCAAGGCTTCCACAAGCAGCTTATTCAGACTTTGCCAGTTGGCGACAGGCAAATATTTAGGATCTCCAATGCCTTGAGCAAAGTGGCAATAAATATTGGGCTTGGCAAAGACAACATTGTCAGCTAGATCCTGCAGAAGACACAAACATAGCCTTTCATCTTCTATTCATTTTAATGAAAGCAGACTTATGTTTAGGTTAGTAGGGCTAGTGGACACAGGAGTCAGAAATTACTGTTCTCTGTTTCCCACCCTTACTGCAGTAGTCAGAACGTTATTCAGAATGGAGGCCAAATGCACCTTTATAGATGCAGTGCTTTAATGATACAGTTGCAGTGCTTTAATGATAACAAATACACAAAAAATAATGGAAAAGTACAGGCAACTGGCCCCTGGCATACTCCCACTTCCGAGAACCTCCTCCACTTAGCTTCATAGGACCCATGTGTAGAGGTTTTTCTAGAACAGAGAAAAACCTTTGTTACTCTGTCAGACCAATAACTCATGGCTAAATCAACCATGTAGCCAAATGGAGAGAAGGTATATCATCGTGTACCACCTCATCCATCAACAGGAAGTCCTCCACTTCTGGGAATGTGTAAATTCTCCCCTTGGTGGGCACCTGCTCCAGAACAGAGTAATTAGGATGCATGACGTCTGATCGGCCTTTATCTTGGCTACTGTCCTGTACAGTAACGGGAACATGGGGGAAACACCTACAGAAATTCCACGTTCCAAGTAAACTGGAATGTATCCCAGTTGTGTACCATCCACGGGAACATGTGGGGTCACATGTCTCCAAGTGCAGGTCATTCAGTCATGGGGGCGGAAAATTGCCCCCCATGTGGCTACAGCCCTCTGTGTGCAGAAAGGAGCGGCACAGGAATGGACAGGGCAGTGAGGTGTCCCGGCCCAGCTGGGTGTCCCCAAAGGAGGGCAGGGCCACCCAGATGCTGGGGTCGGTGCCTGCCTTGGACTCGCCTCCTGTCCCCGTCGCTGGCTGCAAGTTATTAACAGATTTTTTTTCTTTTTATTAAATACAGTCATCATTTTTTTAAAAAAAAAAACCCTAAGGTGTTCATATCACAAGCTTGGTTGCATGTTCAAGCAGTATTTCCCTTGTGTAATGAGGTGCTGCCCAGAGAATTAGAAAACAAGGGGAGAATAACTTGGGTCCTCCACAAGTTATGGGAAAATCCCCAAACCAAGTATCTGATTCATAACTGATTTCCTCTGAGAATTAACAGGAGTGAGACATGGGTGCCTGAGTTAAGACCTGTCCACTGCCTGGGAAGCTTCCCTGCTTTTGTGACAGTGAGTAACTGAGTTTCCTCTACTACTATAGATATGCCCACATACTTCCCAGCTACATCTGACTTCACTGTTGAATATATAGTATACCGTGAAGAAGGAAATAAAAAGGCCCACTTCACCTCAAAGAATTTCTTGCAAGTAGCCATCATGACCCTGGTAAAGCTCTCTTGATCTTTCTCTTCCACAAGTTTATCACAGTAAACTCTCTCAGCTTCATGCAACCATAGCCGGACCAGGTCTACAGGCATTCTGAGGCACTCATGTGTAGAGAACAGCAGTCCCTGTCAAAAGACAAAAGCTTTCGCACTAGTTGTCCAATCCTTAGACATCAAGTTTCTGATGGTATTGAAAAATGGAACCAGTTATTCTTCATTTAATCATCAGTTACTATTTGTTCCCCAGAACCTTTTACAGGCAAATACGGAATTGCTACAAGGTTCAAGGAACCATCTTGCTGATTTTTACTACCCATGCAGTGTCCACTTCTGTCTAGGCTGTCATGATTCAAATCAAATACTTATCTTTGCAAAGCAGACCGAAATACATCTAGAAAAGGGGGCAATTTGCCCTCATTATTAGTTTTATGTTAACCTAGTCATGTATGAGCTACATTAGTGAAAAGGAGATGTCTAGAAATTGAACATCTACACAGGGAAGTGACAAGTCATCTTGCAGCTTGCTTGATGTCACTGCTACAGTTGATAGTTCTTCTAGAAGAAACCCAATTTCTAACATCATTTTTGCTGTCATCTCTGAATTGGTGAATTTGGGAGATTTACCGGCAGAGCCTGAAAACGGTGGAGAGCTCAGCAGGGACGTGAAACTGCCATAGTCTCCAGCGGAATTGAGCCCTATAATCTGGAGATCAGATGTAATTCTGGAATATCTCCAGGTTCCACCTGGAGGTTGGCAACCCTAGTAGAACCCTAGTGAAAGCGGAAGGAAAAAGATGCTACTGCCTAATTTCTAGGGGATAACAGTAGACAAGGAATGTCTTAGCAAGGGGACTCCTTAATACAATTGTTCATTTGTTGTCAGTGCTAGCATCTGAACTAGAAATGTAGCTTCTGTTTAGAACTTTGTGCTGTGCTATCCATAATGCTGACTGCTGGTACCCCCCCCTCCCCCAATGATATTCCTGCAACCCAGTGAAGCATCCCACACTTATTTGTCATACAACCAGGCTGCAGCAATGGAGAACAATAGAAAAGAGAAAATCGTCTCACTGAAAAAATAAAGGTGGAAAAATGAGGTAATGTCTTTTTCTATGAAAGCCATTGCCCCTCCAGGCCCTTCTGCCTATGGTCATTCCAATGGTGCTGGACTTCATTTTTTTCTGCCTGAACAAATTTCCCCAGGAGCTGTATAAATTAATGACAGCAACAAGAGCAGTCATGCTGACTCATGGGAGGGATGATGACAATATTCTAGTGGAAGACAGGAAGAGATGCAGGGGAGGGCCAATTCATATAAACATTGCTAGGAGCTCTGCAAACATATCAGGAAATGCTGTGGTGGCGAGTGTTAAGACCCTTTTACAAAAAGTTGCTCTCAACTAGGTTACAAACTAGGAAGTAAAAACTTGCTGCAATAAATATCTGCAAAGCTTTTGTTCAATTTTTCTGAGCAAATGAATAGGCGGTAGCAATAGTGTGGCAGGTCACGTTGAGATGAGGGCCTCAGTCATGTAGCAGTCCTTCTTTAATTTAGGTGAACAGCCTCACTGGGTACCATATGCACTGTTAGTCCTCATGCTAAGTATTACTAGTTTTTTCTCCAGACGGGAAGCTGTATGAATTTTGTGGGAATAAATTATTTTCTCTTGGCTCTAGCTTCCTAGGCTGGCTTTGCTCTGGACCCAAAAGTCTAGCCAGTCATAGAATCTTAAAGTTGGATGAGACCCCAAGGGCCATCAAGTCCAACCCCCTGCAATGCAGGAACACACAATCAAAGAACTCCTAACAGATGGCCATCCAGCCTCTCTTTAAAAACCTCCAAAGAAGGAGACTCCACCACACTTCGAGGTAGTGCATTCCACTGTCAAACAGCCCTTACTGTCAGGAAGTTTTTCCTGATGTTTAGGTGGAATCTCTTTTCCTTCACCTTGAACCTATTACAATCAGCAGCAGTGTTTTGCCTGCACTTTAATTTAAAGGGACAGGAAAAGACCGATTGACTAGGGATCAAGCTAAAATAGCTGTAAAGAAATCATGCGTACCTGGAAGATGTTAGAGAGATCCCGGAGGTTGAAAACATAATGAAACTTTATGGCCGTAGGGAGAAAGTTTGATGTAACTTTTTGATGCAAGGCTGTTGTGGGAACAGACAACATTTATACATTAAAAACAGGATTTTTGGTTTCTTAGCCCCAAGAAAGCGTGAACGGCTCATACCATTTGGAAACATAAGTCATGTGAATAAGTCATGTGAATAAGGATAAACAGGGCATCTCCTCAGTCTCAGAAAAGTTATGCAATTTGTAAAAACCTTCCAGGAAACGGCCAAATCAAATTAAAGTACTCTATATTGATACACTTTCTCTTCATAAAGTAATCTATGGTCCTTTATATGGTGACATGAAAATAAACCTCCTTTTAAGTCCAGAACTGCAAACTATAAACCATGTGGGGGGTTAAACCATGTTTAACCCTTCCGTTTAACCTTCCGTATAAACCATGTTTTAATAATTGTAAAACAAATATCAACAAAATCATCCTAAACTTTGAAACATGCAAAAACTTATTAACTGTTCTTAAATCCATACAAAAACGTAACTGCTGTTTTCCCCCCTCATCTTTCTTTTGAACCAAGAAGAATCCCCTTACAGCCCAATCCAAAAGTATGTGTGCAGGGAGGCTGAATGGCCACGCTCCCGAATTTGCACTCCTGACCAGTATACGTGGTACTTTTGCGAGCCGGGAGGGCAAACAGGGTGGTGGGTGGGTGATGGTGATCTCTGTGGCAACTGATCCACACCTAGCTGCTGCTTCCAGAATTGCACTGGCCTAACTTGTAATGTAAGGCAATGTAACTGTGGGCATCCTGAGGTGTTTCTGGAGGTGGAGCTGATATTAGTCAATTCCCACCGGGCCTTTGTCCCAGGAACATCAGCAGTGGGGAGGGCCAAAAAGGTGGCATAACTCCACTTTCTCCTATGGAAGGCTTTCAGGTGGCCAGGGAGGTTTTTTTGTTTCTTGCACTGCCTGAAAGCCATCTGGAGGTATTGGGGCAGCGCAGTTGTAACCCTGTCCCTGGCTGTCTCCAGAATCTGGACTGCACTCTTGGGATCATCAGGAGCGAATACCTCCTCTATAGCCCCATTCAGTAACAGTTCCTTAACTTCTTTCTCCAACAGAGCTAAACAATTTCATACAGCCCTGAATACAGGCAAAGGCTGAGGAACACACTTAAATTCCATGCCATAACTGAATTTAACAGTTTTAAGAACCAATAAATCATTAGTGATGGAACTTCAGGCTTCAAAATAACATTCCAATCTCCCATCAAAGACAGGATTCTCTGTGTTTCTCAACTCAGCTAGTTAGAAGGAAGACTTGGGCTGCTGGTGGGACGCTTGGGTCTAGATGGCATCCTCCTCTTATCCAAAGAATGGTGGTGCAAACCCCTCTGTTGAGGATACTTTGAATGGCCTTGGATCTATGGCCTAGACTCCCTGTGGCCATACTGCCAAGCTGGTCCAAACAATGACATTTGCTGGTAAGATGAGGTCAAAGATGCAACTCCCAGATACTTTGCAGTTTGCCTGTACTTTTTTATTCGTGAAAGGATCTCATCTATCACCTCCAAGAACAATTTCTTCCCTTCTTCCAACTAACCGGCAGGTGTCATTAGGCAGTGATATAGATCTAAGCCATGAATGCCTGCTCAGACACCATAGATCTGAAAGATGTATCCAGCATGTTTGCCAGCACTGACTTGTTTTGACAGTCTCAGTGCTTCTGTCTGCACCATATGTGCCAATGGTTTTTTGTCCTCTGGCAACACATCACTATAAAAGCCCAACTTGTTCCAAAGGAACAGCTGGTACTCAGCCACAATTGCTTGATAGTTAAGTGATATGCAAGTGCATTGCCAATGAAGAGTAAAACTTTCTTCCATTGGCATCCAACTTGCAACCCTCCTGTCTACAGGAACAGAATCATATAACTGCCTGCCTCTAGACTGCATCTTGTTGGTCATCAAAGAAGTTGGAGGAAAATGAGAAGCCAAAAATGGGCACTTATCCATATTGGCTCACTAGAAATTCTCTAATCTCTTAGCTGTTGCTGGCACAGATACAGGCTTTGACCAGAGATCAACAGTCATATCCAGAGATGCCTCTAATATGGGGAATGCCTCCCCCACCAACCAAGAATCACTGTTGATGAGCCAAAATTTTATCCTTAGGTTTATGAGTTGTGGTAGACACAGGGGCATCGCGCCAAAGGGGGGGGTGCGTGATGCATTGGGCGCATACCCATGCGGAGGAGTTCCGGGGGTGTGGCGGGGGCGGGACGGGGCATTCCGGGGGCTTGAAGGGGTGCAGGGCGTGCGTGCGCACACCAGGTGCACTTCCCCCTTGCTCCATCCCTGGGTAGACACATCAGCCTCCAAATATATGGCGTTTCTCAGCAACTGCTCGGGGTGAATGGCTGAGAATAGCCATTGGTGGCAAAATGGTTGATTTTTAAAGAGACCTTCTCATCTGCAGTTAGATTCAGTGGCCCTGGAACCCAGCTTGGATTCTGTGGTATGAACCTCCTGCTTAGGAGCAAGTGGCTCCAGAACAGACAGAGCCCTTGCTGCCAGAACCAACCTTAACCTTACACATTCTGACCAAGTATTAGATTTTGTACTTGTGTTCTCTTTGCTTTCAGTGTACATTCCCATCGAGCTTTCACTTTTTGCATGCATGTGTTTACCCACCTTTGACATTGAATGTGCTTTCACTTCTGCAGTTCCTCGTATTTTGTGATTGCTCTCAAAGCACATTTTTTTCTTTCGCAGGGAAAGTGAAGACAATCCTGATGCATAAACATTTACTGTGGGTTTCTTCTCTCCCCCTCCCCCTCCCCCTCCCCCGCCATAGTCTGTCATGGCCCAGCCCAGGCTCAGCAACAGTGGGGACTCCTCATCGGAGGAGGGCGCTTATGTAGGCAGCCCATAGTTAACAGCAAACAGCCCATGGGAACTGTTAGCCCAGAGGCACCTCCTCACTCGGAGGCAGCCAGCCACCAGGCCTAGCTTCCCAGGATCACCACCCCCCTGGGAATCTTGCAGGAGACAGCTGAGGTCCAAGGTACAGACATGCATGCCTTCTTGGTGAATGGCTGTGAAGTCTCCTGAGAGAAGCACCCAGGTGTGGAAACAACACATTCAGGTAATGCTGAACTTGCTGAGATTAACTGATTTATCTCTGGAATTTTGCCTTCAAACTGACTGACTGGCTCCCTGCAATTTCTCTGGCTGATGTGACCTTGGGTGATTGACCTCACATCTGGAAATGTCTTTGAACTTGTTACTACTCAGAACACAGAGGGGGAGATACTGTAATCTGATACGGACAGCTGGCAGTCAGTCAGAACAATCCTTTCTTTCATTCTTTTCACTTGCCCACCTACCTACCTCCCCTCCTTCATTCCTATTTCCATGCCACCTCCATTTTGGGATGCTTGAAAATTTTGGGAGCTTTCCCCAGTTCCCCCCCCCCCCCTTCTTCTCTTTTAGCAGTAAAAGTCTATTGATGGAACAATGAACCAAAGTGAAATTGACAAGGCTGGAGTCTTGGATTTATAAGAATTTAACTTTTTCCATACTGCTGCTTCTTCTATGATCCAGCCTAAAAGGGAGCGGGCTTCCTTGGCCACATGGATATCTCAGAAGCACTTTCCTTTTCTCCAGAAGGGACACTGCTGGGGGCAGGGAGTGGATGGGTGCTCCCAGTGATGTAGGTATAGATTTTTTATGGGGTGGGTTCAGTGACTGAACTGACTTTCCAGCTGTTCCATTCCATGCATTGTTTCAAGCAAGCCGGACATGTAATGGGAGGGGTTTGAACCCATAACCCCCCCCCCCCTTACCTATGTCCCTGGGTGCTCCCCCCCAGCCAGGCACTGACCAGACTGATATGACTTCCACAGATGAATAGCAGGTCAGCCTATCCCAGTGGGTCAACTGTGGACTTTCCTCAATTTTTGGAGTCTTTAAAAAAAAGTCTTATAGTATAAGCCCGCCCCCCCGCCCCCCGGTTCATTTTTTTGTTCTCCGAGCAGTGGACCTTGATTCTGTGCAAATTACTTGTGGTTATGTATTTTTCCTTTCTGTTTGGGGTCAGCAACCCAGCACTCAAAATTGGGGGGTGGGTGGGAGGAGAGATTGCACGTGTCTTCTGATTTTACACCTAGAGGCACACACCGGCTGTTCTTTTGCAAGCCTTGGGCTGCTTGAAAGTAAATGCTTTGAGTGACCTTGTTATGCAGTTGGGCAGAACATCTGTTTTGGTTGCTGGTCCCAAAGAAACAAGGAGCTTGAGCCTTGAGGCACAGGAAATCTTCCCAGTCACCAAACGAATGGAGTTGGCTGCAAGTTAGGCAGGGTAAAGGCCCTGGTGGAGGGAAGGGGGGAGACTGTGGGAGTTTATCAGCAGTTTTTTGTGTATTTTTCTTACTTTAAAAAAGGGATGCGAACTGGAAGCTGTTTTAAGTGAGCCTATCTACGCAGGAGTAGATCTGAGGCTCAGCCCAATGACTTCTTTGCACTTGCTCAGCTCACCAGCCTATGAAGCCAGAAAGTATCTATGTGTCTTGGTGGATCTGCCCAAACTCCAGCTCTGGGCAGGGATGTGTGTGTGTGTGTGTTGCTTATTAATTTTGCCCTCCCCCAAATATTGGTCTGGGGACAGAACATATGAGACTGGATGAAGGGGCTCCAAGGCTGGTTGACTAGTTCCCCCCTCTCCCTGCTTGACACATGAATTGAGCCCTAACAGATTAGACCAGTATTCTATTGTTAGTCTCCAGCACAGAAGAACGAAGATGAATAACTGTTCCCAGGGCCAGAAAGTGTTCTAGGGAAGCGGAAGGCAGGGAAGATCCCATGATTACAACTTCCCTGGGGTTGGAAATGGCTGCAGGAGTGAGGAAAGGTGGGGAAAATCCTAGACAGTTCGTGCTTCCTACTGGTGATTTGCAGGGTTAAGCCCACTGATATGCTAGAAACAATTTGGTTTGCCAAGTCCTGTAATACTTACCCAGAGCTGCTGAAACAAGCTGAGAATGCATTTTCTGGACCACCATTGGGACATTCCGGAGGGCCAAGTGCTGAGCTAGAATGGTGCTGTAGATGGTCATCAGGGCTTCTTGTCCTGGGAAACTCACGGCAAATACACAAAAGTGCCGCTACAACAAAAGATGTCCAAAGGATCATTTGTTGATGACTGAATCATATTCTTAATATAAATATACCTTTTTTTATCTCAAAATGACCACAGTGTTCCTCCTCTACTTGGGAACAGGGGCAAATATTAAATAGTGATGATGATGTCTGCTACTAAAACAACAAATGACAGGATTCCTGTAAAAGATCTCTGATGGGTACCTGGAGTCTGGAGTCAATGGTGAAAGACCCAGAAGTTGGATTCATACAGGCAACATACTGGCAGTTGTGAATATCCTTTAACGTTAGCTTGGTTCTGTCATACCTGTTATAAAGAAGCAGGATGGTTTTGACAAAGAATTATTGCTCACATATTTAAAAAGAGGACAAAATTAAGAATTTACTTTAATCTTCTTTTATTAAGGTTATAAATATTGGATTTTGTGCAATATATGGCTTTCACAATGGCTTTGTGGCAGCTTGGAGAAGGGAAGCATGACAGAATTAAAATTTATTGTCGAAGGCTTTCACGGCCGGAATCACTTGGGTGCTGTGTGGTTTCCGGGCTGTATGGCCGTGTTCTAGCAGCATTCTCTCCTGACGTTTCGCCTGCATCTGTGGCTGGCATCCTCTGAAGATGATCCTCTGAAGATGCCAGCCACAGATGCAGGCGAAACGTCAGGAGAGAATGCTGCTAGAACACAGCCATACAGCCCGGAAACCACACAGCACCCAAAGAATTAAAATTAGTAATTGGAGGATCCATGTCCATTTTAGCAAGCTTAGCTCCTGATTCCATTGGTTTCACTGGACTAAATTTGAAGTAGTTCTTTCAAATGTTTTTAGGAAGAGAAAAGTCATAAACTGTATTTCTGATGGATTGAAAGTGCTATAATCTTCGCACCATTAATCGCCGTTTCTCCTATCTAAAGAATCTGACAAAAAAGCCCAGGGGCTAAGTAAAGAAGGTGGCTTATTCCTTCCTGCACTTAGTTGTCCCATGAAAACCTTAAGCTAATTGACTATTTTCTGAGAAACATGTAGGAGAGAGGAGCTAGAATTTAAGTATCATGGCTGGGCCAGGGACCACTAGTAAATTGGCCTCTAAAGAACATAGAGGCCATGCATGGACATATGGGGTCTCTCAGGTATGAGGGCCGCAGGCCACGGCGTGCCTTAAAGGTTAATACCAACACCTTGAAGATTATCTGCTATTCTGTTGGGAGCCAGTGCAGACAGAACAGCACAGGAGAGATGAGGTCCCATAGAGCACTATTTGTGAGGAGCCGTACTGCTGTACGCTGGACCAACTTGAAAAGCATACTACAAAAGCATACTACAAAAGCAGACATCTTACATTGTTGTAGCACTTCCCCAGGGAAATTGGGCACACATCATGCGCACATTCCTATAGTAAGAATGGACTGGTGGGGGGGTGTGTGTGAAGAATGAGTGGCTTGCTTCTTTCTTTGTTCAGTATGTACACCAAGCTACTTCACATATACCACTGCCTTTTGCATTGCTCTGAAAATTCTACATAAATAAATTAGGCTCTTTGGGGACTCACTTGACATCCTCAATAACTCATGACCTCATCTGACATGGTCACAGTTACTCTACATACATACCAGTGTCCATGATCCATGTGCTGCCGGATCAATGTATGAGGAGCTACAGTGCCATATTTGTCTACTTCTGGCATGTTCATGTCATCTATGAAGTAAATAAGCTTCTTGGTGCCAGGGGGACCAAAGTTCCTTCCTGATTTCTTCTCCAGGGGCTTCTCAAGAATAGCTGCACAAGAGGAATGCCACTAATTAAAATATCACTGAGGATTTAAATGGACGATCAGTTCAAAAAGTGTATTATCCCTATTATTTTGTGAGAGAGCCATGCCAACTCAATAGCACAATCTCTAGTTTGTCTGTCTGTTTGTTTATTCCATTTACTATACTGCCCGCCCACCCCCCCACCCCGAAGGGTTCTGGGTGGTGTACAATAGTATACTAAAACATCAATATAAAATTCCATAAAAATAGCATAAAACTTTTACATTTAAAATGATAGAACAATACACAAAGCCTTCAGATGGCGATCAACAGTTCGTTCCACGAGGGTGGCCCAAATAATACAATTGCCAGAGTAAAATAAGGGTAGAATAGAACAGAATTTCAAAATTTCAGGGATGGCACACAATCAACGGCTACCCCCCTCCAAAAGCCCAGTGAAACAATTCTGTTTTACAAGCCATGTGGAATTGTTTAAGATCCCACAGGGCTCTAACAGACGGTGGTAGTGAGTTCCACCAGGTAGGAGCTAAGGCGCGAAAGGCCTTAGCTCGGGTGGAGGCCAGTTGTATCATAGCTGGGCCAGGGACCACCAGTAAATTGGCCTCTAAAGAACATAGAGGCCATGCATGGACATATGGGGTCTCTCAGGTATGAGGGCCGCAGGCCACGGCGTGCCTTAAAGGTTAATACCAACACCTTGAAGATTATCTGGTATTCTGCAGACAGAACAGCACAGGAGAGATGTGGTCCCATAGAGCACTATCTGTGAGGAGCTGCGCCGCTGTATGCTGGACCAACTTCAACTTCCGGATCAGCTGCAAGGGCAGGCCCGTGTAAAACTAGTTGCAATAGTCTAGCCTGGAGATGACCGTAGCGTGGATCACAGTGGCCAGGTCAATCTGGGAGAGGTAAGGGGCCAGCCATGATGCTTGGCGCAGATGGAAGAATGCCACCTAGGCCACACGGGCCACCTGGGTCTCCATGGAGGGAGACGAGTCCCTACAATTCCCATGGAGGGAGACAAGTCCAGGTGGACCCCCAGGTTATGAGCAGAGGAGGTCAGTGATAAAGGGATCCCCTCGAGCATCGGTGGCTGGAAATCCTCCCCTCCCCCTTCGTGACCCACCCACAGGACCTCCACCTTAGATGGATTCATGTTTAACCTGCTTTGCTTCAACCAAGCAGCATAATGGCCCAGCTAGATGAGGAAATAATTGCATTTCTGTTTTGAACCACGAGGAAAGGTGTGGAATAAATGTTTTAATAAAATAAAGCAAGAAACTACATGTTGAGGGATGAGAAACTACAATATCCTCAGTACAGAAGTATTTCCTCAAAGAACCACAACTGATCCTATGTCTCAAATGATTTGGAGATATCATAGTTTCTCAGAAGAAGAAGAGGAGTTTGAATTTATTCCCTGCTTTTCTCTCCTGTAAGGAGTCTCAACGCAGTTTACAAACTTCTTCCCTTCCTCACCCCAACGTGACGTTGGTGGAGCTGAAAGAATTCTGAAGAACTATGACTAAGCCAAGGTCTCCCAGCAGGCTTCACGTGAGGGAGCAGAGAATCAAATCCAGTTCTTCAGATCAGAGTCCCCCACTCTCAACCACTACACCACACTGACTCTTACCAGCAGCACCAGGTCATTTCTTGTACTACATGAATTGATTATGTTGTCCTAAATAACTGTTTATCTAGAAAAACTCTGGATTCCACCACACAGAAAAAAATGTCTACTTACAACGCATCTCCTTACCCTGAAGCATTGCTGATGTTGTGTAGAAGTTAAAGGGAACAGATTGCACTACATAATCATCCATATTTAGAGTATCCAGCTTATCCACCATCATCACAGATTTCCCAGTACCAGCATTCCCAACTAGCATCACAGGCCATTTCTTGGCCATTAGCAGATCCATAAAATAGCGAATCCGAATGGTTTCTGTGGTGTGGACCATTGAGGCCTGTAAAACAATCCCTCACATAAAATAAACTAGTTTACAAACCTTATACTGATTTTTAAAAGTTATATCAATTTTCTCCCTCCTGAGAACCCAGAGTATCTCATCATATCATTCTTCTCTGAACTTTTTCTTCACAGCAGCAAACCCATGAGGTAGGTTAAGCCGAGATTTATGTTGGGCTCAGGATCTTGTAGAGAGCTTCCATAGCAGAGCTTAGATTCCAGTTGTTCCAGGGTCTAGTCTACCACTGCACTGCACTAGTTCTCAAATATATAAAAATCTGCATAAACTACAATTCCAATAAAATATTACATGGAAGATATTTAGAAAGTATTTTTGTCATATGGCTCACAGAAAGACTGTTAGCACGATCAAGTACCTTTCGAGCAATCAAGCATTTCCAAATCTGTTCTTCAAACAACATCTATAAATTCAAAGTGTACCATTTGTACACTTTGAATTTATACAAAGAAAATTTACAAAGAATTTATACAAAGAAAAACAGAGTCACACTTACCTGTAACTGTTGTTCACTAAGTGGTGCAGACACACATTGGGACTGCACATGCACAGGCCAGCCACAGAAAAGATTTCCAAACCTTTCTAGCAGACTAGGAGTACCCCTCCTCTTTCTGGCACTTTCCCACCAAAATGATCACATCACTAGGAGGAGGGGTGCTACTCCTTTAGTTCTCCCCATGCCACCACTGGAGACGCCAAGATACTAAAATTCCAGATAATTTACAGCAGGCAGGAGGGAGGGATGTGTGCCTGCACAGAAGACCACTCAATGAACAACTGTTACAGGTAAGCGCAACACTGTTTTTAATCTTCGTTGCTTCTGTGTAGTCCCCCATCAGGAGATTAGAACTGAGTTAAGGAGGTGGGTGTGACATTCTCAATGGATGAGACTGTAGAGGACTACCCTTTTTTTTGCAAACATGGAGTGTTTTTTCACCTTTGTAGAAATATATATTCTTGGCTACAGCCTCTAGATTTCGGTAACCACAAATTTGGCCAGGTTGAAAATTAGATATATTGAAAATACTTCCTGCCCTTTGTTGCACTATTGATTTCAGTCTTCTGCCAACTCTAGATTCCTTTTTGCAGTTCTCTAGGAACAAACGTGAAATCAGACATTGAAAGAACACAAGAATATTACTCCTGTCAATTACCTGCAAGGGGACATCTGGGTCCAACTCAAATGGTGGCACTTTATCTGTCCAAGGCATGAATTTCTTGCTCTCTGGGTCAATGAAATAGTCAAAAATAGTTCCCTGAGAAGGAAACTTGATGGTTTTAAATTCATTCACCCACCACTTACTGAACTCCACACGATAATCCACAAGCTGGGAAGCAGAAGAGGAACATTTAAATACTTTTCATACTAAGTTAGAGAGATCAAATCATAAAAAATTAACTGGCCACAGAAACATTCAGAAATCACTGAAACAAACCCTATCAAGGCCAAATAATTAAAAAAACCTAAAGATACACTGTTTCTTCGAGTGATAAGTAAAATCAAAAACCACCTTAAGGATGGTGATTGCCAACAACAACAACAAAATACTTTATGTTTTACCACCTTTTTCTTTCATATGTCACCAAATTACATGGTAGTGCCAGTGGCTGCCAAGGAAGTGTGATGATGGCATAGGTCAGTGGTGGCGAACCTATGGCACTCCAGATGTTCATGGACTACAATTCCCATCATCCCCTGCCAGCATGGCCATAGGTTCGCCACCACGGGCATAGGTTGTTAGCATGCAATCCAACAAGATATACGGGAAGCCAAATGAAATGTTATGAAGCTATGAAGATGGAGAAGGGATTTCTGGTAGCAGTCATATTACCTAGGTAATATTTGAACATCCATAGAAAATGGCTGTTGCATAAGTAATGCTCAGTTGGAAGGAGCTTTAATATTGTGTGTGAAAATGCCTGAAATCTAGCTCTAGGTAACAAAAATGATTTTTTTAAAAAATGTTAAAGAAGGTACCTGGTCTTGAAACATTGCTCCTCCAAATGCCCAAAAGCAAGCAAACACAAAATAGAGCTCATATAGCTCTTTGGAAGAATCTGGTGGAGTATTGGTTGGGGTCAGAAGGCATTCCAGTAGATACAAGATTGTTTGCACCACAGTAACTTCTGGGACAGGAGTGATCTTTTTGAACCCAAACTTCAACTTGTCCAAACATGTTGGTAAGTACTTGTCAAACAGGATCATCAAATTGGCTTTTTCTGACTGCACTTCCCGACGTTCAATCCAGCTGCTTACTATTCTGTATTATGGTGACATAAAATTATTTATTCAATATGTTATACATTTTCATGCATGAACCATGGGCATTCCATTCCAGTAAACTCAGAGGCGTAGCAAGGGGGAAAAGGGCCCGGTGCACCGGTGCGTCCTCTGCCCCTGCCCCGCCCCTGGAACGCCCTCATCACACCCCCACAGGGGTCCACACCCGGTGCGTCACACACAGCCCTGCCCTCTTGGTGCTACGCCTCTGGGTAAACTTCCTCTTCTCTCCTCACTCCCATGTATCCTATGTTATTTTTAGAACGGTACCATTAAACACAGAGGAGAGTGTGTTTTCTAATTTAACAGTTACGAGAGAACAACTCATGCACCCAACAAATTAAACAGCACCAGACCAGTGTAGCCAGATGCTGGAGCACATATGCTAGTATCTTAAGCTTTTAGTCCTCACTGTGTATCAGTACAATCCAAACCAGAATCATACCCACTGACTTCACAGGACTTAGAAGAGCGCAACTCTATGTAGGATCCGACTGCAAGTCACATTTTTGGCCGCTTGTTCATGGTATAATAAAGTAGCAGAGTTCCTTTCTTTACAGACTAAATCGAGAGAACTCTGTTCAGGTAGAGAAATTCCTGTCTTCTTCCTTAATCCATTGAATTGACTGCTGATTGGGTGTGGATTTTTGCCTCTGTCTGCTCCAGCTCATCCCTCCATCCCCCAAGCAGATATGTTGTTCAGGCCACAAGCAGGGCTCACGGCCTACGAAACCTGTGCACTCTGACATGTTTATTTTGCTCTCTTGGGAATCAACTAGCCCCATGAACTTCACTATACTTTACTCATCCTCTTGGAACCAGCAATCTGCGCCTAGTTGTAGGTGGTGACGACCTGTTACTGATGTTCCTCAAGTGGAGATTGTTTCCCTTAAAACCAGGGCTCTTTTGAAATTCTGAAAGCAACCGTGATTTCAAAAAGGAATAATCTGGACTATGTCAGCAGAGATAATGCTAAGGGGGCTAGAATTCTTTATCCTGGAGTATGCTGCTTGGGAAGGTGGTGGTGTTTGAAGGTTTTTAAAAAGAGGCTGGATGGCCATCTGCTGGGTATACTTTGATGATGTGTTCCTAGGAAGTTGGACTAGATGGCCCATGTGGTCTCTTCCAACTTTATGATTCTTTGATTATAAGCCTGTCATCATGCTGTGAAAAAAGACTGTTTTGATGCTTCATTTATGTTTGATCTTTATCTTGCTATTTTAAAATAAAATCTTAGAAAAGATTCATTGCTTTGAGTCCTTTTAATTTTTCTGCTTGGAGAATGAATTAGCCCAGAATTTTCCCCTTTTCCAGGAGGATAGACTAGTTCAGGTAACAGGATGTACCAGTCCCAAGTCATGAGCTATCAGATCTCCCCCCAAAAGAAGCTTGTCTGTGAAACCCCACAGTTTGCTTTTCCAATCCAACTGACTTGCCTCTGCTTCTCTGGCTGCTGCCACCCAACTCCCTGCCCCAATCCACCTTGCCTTCTTCTCTTGTCACCTCCTTCACCTAGTGGTCACCACTACTGCTACATCTTCCTAGTCAGTGCCAGCTTTTGTATATTATTTTGGGTTGTAAAGCAACTTAAAATCTCAAGAGAGGATTTTTTAAATGTTCAAATTATGTTTTTTCAGTGGTAAGATTTTAGTAGTAAGATTTTCCTATGAATCTGAGTGCTCCCTGGGACTTCCAGATCTCTAAATGGTAGACATGGTTGGCTCCTTTGAGCAGCAGTGGCATAGTGGTTAAGAGCAGGTGCACTCTAATCTGGGGAACTGGGTGTGATTCCCCGCTCTGCCACTTGAGCTGTGGGGGCTTATCTGGGGAACTAGATTAGCCTGTGCACTCCAAAACACACCGGCTAGGTGACCTTGGGCTAGTCAGTCACAGTTTTTTGGAGCTCTCTTTGCCCCACCCACCTCACAGGGTGTTTGTTGTGGAGGGGGGAAGGGAAAAGAGATTGTAAGCCCCCTTGAGTCTCCTTACAGGAGAGAAAAGGGGGGTATAAATCCAAACTCCTCCTCCTCCTTCTTCCTCTTCTTGAATGGATTTGGCTATCTATGTGGGAGCTAGCCCTTGGCTATTAGATATAGTGAAAAATGAAACCCTTCTGTCTGTGAAGGGCCTTGCTCTGGTGGAAGTAGCCTTGATCTGTTGAAGAAAGATTCTTCCCTTAGAAGAGAAGTCATAAGACTCACTGAAAATGAAAAATAAGTTAACAGTAAGTTGGCAAGAGCTGATATGGTGTAGTGGTAAGACTGATAGTTTTAGATTTGTACCCTCAGTCATGAGCTAACCAGGTAGTCTTGGGCAAATCATCACAATTTACGAAATGAACTCACAGAATAATAACTAATAAGATAATAACAGTGAAACTGTTTGCATAGGGAAGTTGTTTTGCAACTGATTAATAATATTTGATCAATAAATCACTCAGATTTCTGTCTTTCCGTATTCCATCTCATACTACATTGATGACTATAATAATGATTTGTCACCAGAACAGTTTGCTTCACCCAATTTCACCAAATACAAACACTCTCCAGGCTTGACAAAATCTAGGTATGCATCTGTTCATAGCAGAACAAGGAAGAGTATATTTAAGCCATAAAGGAAAAAATGGCTTTTCTTGACAATGCAGCTGAAAAGAACAAGAACTTACGGATTCCAACCAAGGTCAGCAGGGTTAATGTACAGGATTCCTGCTCTGGACACAGTCGCAGGTGTTGCTGTTCTTAGGTGGCTGATCTCAAACACCAGCCTCATGGTGGGATTTAGTGGGATTCGCTCATTGCTCGCTAAAGTGAGGACCTGGCAGGAAGGCACACAAAATCATGCCACCCTCATTTTCCAGAAGTAGTCAACAGTAACAAAGACAGATTCTATAGTTTGCTAGACTGACCTTATTGTCATCCATCACAGTATTTAAAGACTCAATCCACATTGGGTCTATATCTCCATCCAGAACAATCCATTTGGGTCCACGATGAGTTATATTTGCCAGATCACGCATGATCGTTGAAAACAAACCTGTCCAGAACAGAGAGTTACTCTGAAATTTTGTGGATAGCATATTAATTTCTTAGTTGTGCTACATTTTGGGCAGAGCGGAGTAAGGCTAGAAGCAAATCTGGGTTGAATCCACATGCCACTGGATATTGTACTACTGTTTCACTACAGCAATAGCTTGCAACTGGATGTTCCTACATAGACAAGCTACTGCAGTGGCAATTGATTGCTTTAGTGCAGTGATAATACAGTATCCAAAGGTACAGCCCTGATTTAAAAAAAAAAGATTCAGGAACTGCTGCTTTCTCTTGCTTACAAATTGTTTTATGTTAAACCAGTTTTAAAAGGATTTGAGAAGAAGTATATGTTAAGGAAAAATAATCTTTTCTTAAGATCAGGGAAGGGAGAGGAAAATCAAAAGCAATTTACAACAAATACTTTCAGATGTCAACATTTTTAAATGTTGGAATCCTGGATAACAATGGACAAATTCAAAATTTCATTTAATTCCAGCTCCTGCCTTTTCCATATGCTAATATGCATTCCAATTCAGATACAAAAACTTGCAAGGTTGAAAAGGAATTTTACAAATGTCATTATTTTTGCTGAAATTTCATTTTACCATAAAATATTGATTATGTGTCATCACAGTAATATTTTCTGGGAGAAAAACTTGCGACATGACTCTTCAGGAAATTACCGGTATATAAAGGAATAATCATTTAATTTTTTTATTTTAATGTATTAAAATTATGCTGATGTCTTAGTTTACCAGGCCACCATCATCACAGATCACAGGTTGGATCCAATGTGAAATTGCCACTTATGCTACAGTTCTCATGCAAATGAAATGCAAGAAAAAGGCAACAGCAATCACTTGCATTGTTATACACCTTGTATCCCCACTTGTGTTTCTGCTTGCACAAGATGCTCTGCAATAGGTTTCTATGAACTGTAATATATAGAGAGGAAAATACTAAGTGTTGCTTTAGAGCTCATACAAATGAAACTGGGGTAAATATGCTTCCCCTGGTGCTTGGCTAGATCCAGAGGCGTAGCTGGGCCAAACTGCGCTCGGTGTGCAGTCTATATTTTCCGCCCCCCACCCCGGCGGCGCCCCCCTTCCCCCACTTACCTTAGTTCCTTTCCTTTTCCTAGAACTTTTTCAGGCTGAAAAAAAGGCCTATTCACAGTTCAGGTTTAAAAATGGCCTGATGGGAACTATATTTTCCAGGAGACCTTGTGAGCCCCAAGGTCTCCTGGGAACTGTCGTTCCTCAGGTCGTTTTTAGCCTTTACTGTGAACAGGCCTTTTTCTCAGCCTGAAAAAGTTCTAGGAAAAGGAAAGGAACTAAGGTAAGTGTGGGGGGTGCTGCGAGGGGGGGAGGGGGAGGGGCCTAGGGAAGGGGGAGGGGGAATTTTGTGCCCCCCCCATGTGACCCAAAACTGTGAGCCCAGTGTATGGCGCATCCCCTGCCCCTGGTAGCCCCGCCTCTGGCTGGATCCAAATCACCATGTCCCCTGAGAATAGTCATTGCAGTTTTCCTACCATCTTTCCATTCTCTGGTAGCTGGGTTAATGATGCCAAAGAGCTCGTCGCAGGTTACCGCTTTCGGATCAAGGTCAATGGCTACAGGCTTTCTTTTCATATTTTGGTACGTTTTGTTTAGAGATTTCAGCACCTGACAGGATAAAGCCAATGACAAGGATGGAAACATTTTCTCTAACTGGCTCAGAAGACAGAAGTGCTCCATTTGTACACTGCCTTTCGAGCCCAGTAACCCATAACTCTGCAAAACTCTTGTTGGACTCACTAAGTTTACAACATGAAGGAGAGATCTGACATGCCCCATCCCTTAGCATTTATTTTGACTTCTAGCATGACATGATGCTGAATCTTTTGATCATCTTGGCTGAAAGTCACTAACTGATGGGGAGAATTTCTTTCCCCAGATATCTTCCTCCACTTAAGGCAGAAAGGTTGGCTCCAAGATGATCAGTGTTGTCAAGGCCAAATCAATATTCCTCTTAGCATGTGCAACAAAAAGCTGCTGGATCCTTCTCGGGGTATGTCAGAGATATAAAGTCCCACTCCTCTCATACCATTTCAGAAGAGCTATTCACCGTATCATAAAAAGCTAGAGCCTGACAACTGAGGTCAATAGGAACGGGATATATGTCTGCAGTGATGATGGGTAGCCCATGGAAAGTGGGGAGAGAAGCAATGAAGGATTGAGGAGATTAATGGTTAGACTGGGGCAGAAGAAGGGCTGCCACCAGCTGTCTCAACTCAAGAGATTGCTTGAATCTGCAGCTTGTCTGAGTGGCAACAATTATTTGTGTAGGCTTGATTGAGTTTTGTCCAGGTGGCAGTGGATTCAGAAGTCAGGGGTCCAGTACAGAAATATCATGTACTCTATCCAGCAGAACAGTTCTGGAAACTTAATGGCAATTAAGCCTCTGAAAAAGCAGTAGCCATTTCTGGTGATTTTTCCTATCACCAAAGACCCCACTTTACTCCTTAAGATCCCTCAACGCCTAGAAATACAATTTCAGTGAACTGCAGTAGGAAGAGGAAACAAGAAATTCTTGCTTGGTGAAGTCTATGAATGGTTGGATACACATCAGTACTTTCTAATCACAGATGTTTTTGGAGACTGTGTGTCAGGCCTGCCAAATTCTATGCCAAAAAATGTAAAAAGTCATAAGCCCTTAATTAGTATTCCTAACGAAGGAACTCCTAACTAGTGCAAAGCTCCTACCTGGGATTTGCCGCTGCCGGCATTTCCAATCACAAATACTGAGTGTCGGACTTGGAGTAACTCCTCAAGCTGTACCACTTTCAAAACAAAACTCTCCTCAGGCTGCAGCTTGAGATCAAGAATGGACTGTTTGATAATCTGAGAAGACAAAAAAAAACCCATGTTAAACCCTATCTCTAAATATGCCACACAGGTATAGTATTCTGATTAGGAGGGTGGCTGACAAGGCACAATGAAACTATGCTCTGCCTAAGAGATTAAGGTGTTACTACTAGGACAGAGGTTCTTTGTTTGCCCCTGAGAAAACTTGACCATTTATGCCCTTGTGATCTACTTTGCATTGAGCGTACATTCCATTCAGGCGTGATTCTCAGTTAAGAACGTTTCCCTCACCTGCCTTCACATCACAAAACCCCTGCTGTTTCCATAAGCTCTGAAAGTGCAGCTTTTCCTCTCCCTTCACAGAGAAAGTGAAGGGAATCAGCAGGTGTTTAGCTTTCTTTGGGTTTTCTCGCTCCTCCCCTGCTCATACTACCATAGTTCCCTCCACTCTTCATTCCACCATTTCAGAAGGATCAGAAGGACTTTTTGATTGTTTGTTTAGCTTCATGCTGAAATTGACAAGAAATTGGAATGGTCTAACAAACCAATGCTAGACCAAAGATGCAGGGGGGAAAAGGTGGCAGGCAACCTCCCCAAATGGGAATTGCACAAAAACAATGAGGAAGGGGTGGGGCAAAATGGCAGTTCAGCTCAGCTAGGGCCACTTTGTAAGTGGAAAATACCTGTGTAAACAAAAAACAGTAGGAAACCCCCACTGTGAAGTAAACAGCTGCAGGATAAATAGAGCATAAGTGGGCACTGTAGCTTTCTCCGAAGGATTCCTTCATAGCAAATTTCCATTCACTTAGGTTGCAGAGAAAACAGAAGCCTAGTTCCAGAATTGCACAGCTAAGAATCAGCATTTTATTCTCAACCCCTGTGTTCCAACCAATGGCATCCATTTCACCTTTTCAAAGTTTAGGTCACGCTTCCTGGGTACATCCAGTGCTGGGAAGAGATCTCCAATGAGCCCCATGAACACAGGCAAATCATCTGTCACAATCTTGGGAATGTTGAAGTCTCTCAAAGCTCTCATGAGGACCTGGTCTTCGGCTCGGCCTGGGTCTCCTCTCTTCAACGAACCAGCCACCACCAGCACAGACTTGATGGCCCTCAACCCCCAGTCATAATGATCCTATCAAACAAGTGGAATCATCTTAACACTGCATGTGAGTAAAAGGACATTACATGAAGCAAAAAAAAAAGTATACTGAGGTAAGAGGCAGCAGCAGTAATTACAGGCTTTTTATTCTACATCTATACTGTCCTGTTGAGAGTCTGTTAGCAGGGAGGCTAGGAACAAGCGTACAGCATGATTACTTTGCTGAAATGGCTATCTAAACTCCAACTCTTGATTGCTCTAAAATGTTCTTAGCAGACAGGCCTGTGGAACAATATTAAATTACCTGCTTTGAAAGCAGCTCTTTACACAATGTATAGAGAGTAATAAACTTCCTGGCTAGAAGTCTGGCATCAAGGAAACCTTCAGCCACAAGCATGATTTCACAGATAAGTTCGAAATCAGGAACTACCATTGCACAGGGCCTAAACAAAAGAAAAGTTATATAGTTTTGTGATATGACAAAGCCAGAGAGACAGCAGTCTGTCTTTAGTTTATGTTGCAATGAATGTTCAGTCCAAATGTCAGTTTTAATTAATTTTAATTGCTCTGATCAGAAACCTTAAAACAAATTCAACTCCCATTTTCACTCAGCCATGCCTTGTTTTTATATGCCACATAACCTGCTTGGAATAGCCTTTATGATGGCAGTCCAAACTCAATCTCTCAGTCTGTTAAAGTATTCCAACTCTTTGGTCTTTATACTATGTAAAAAAAGGGTTAACTAAGAACAAAAGATCGCAGCATTCTCTTTCACACAATGGCCAACAGATGCCTGACCTGTTTATAAACATGCCCTTTTCAAGTTCACCTTCCAACTTTTGGTCAGGTAGGTGATAATGTTTTCTATATTAAATTACCTTTGGGGCTTAGTATTCCACCCATAGCAATTCTGTTGGTAGAATCTTTAGAATAAAGAAATTCTAATTCTAATTTATTGAACTCTGTGCCTCCTGTGATACAGGGAACTACTCCCACCCCAAATAGTCCTTCCTATATTGTTTAAATCCAGGGATGACAATATCCCACTGGCATTGTTATTAGCCTTCTAAAACACCTGCTATATCTGTGTTATCATTCAGTTTCTCCAGAATATTTCTGTATACCTGAACAAGGCTTTAAGATTTTCGGGCAGCTCAGTACGACCTGCATATCCAGGATTCATAGTGATAAACATTCCAACAGTTGGTATAAGAGCGATCATCTCTCCAAGGAAGTTGAATGTCTTCTTTTTCGCTCGAATTGCATCTTGAACACATTTAACCTAAACAATGAACAAAAGTCCTACATGAGATTTGCAAAAAGATAACAGAATCGAGCATATTGAAATGTAAACATATAAAGGATATATTTTCCTTTCCTTTGCTACATAGATTGAGTAGAACGTGACACAGAAAATGTAAACAATCCAACACTCAACATACCTTAAAGTTAGTTCTAACATGGAATGTCAGGGATCAGCCCTCAAACTAAGGACAAAGGGCTCCTATCAGATTTTGTCTATCAATATTTTCAGAGAAGAAGCACATACCCTTGTGGAAGACCCTCAACTAGTGAACAGGCAGAACAGAGGAATTCTTAGAATGCAATCCACTGGCTTAGCAAGCAGCAAAAATAATATAAATGATGCATTCAATACAAGCAGAGCTAAAATAGTGAATATATGCAAAAAACATTTACTACAAGCTTTTTGTGGGTTTTACAGATAATGGAAAATAATCAAAAACATGTGCTTTTTCAAAGAAGGTCAGAAAAAATTCAGTCACTCTGAATTGGCTTTGAAGTGCAGACACAGCAAAATCTGGTTGCCTACATGGTGCTGTCACAAAGCCAATGCAGAGTGAAGACATCACTTCCTACCTTTCCTCGAAATGAAATCATAACAAAGTTGAGTCTATGTGGCATCACTATGCTGTTGTGATACCATCACACTGATGCTGCAATCCTGGTTGGCTGGGAATAATGAAGTCAGTACAGATAAACTTTGATCAATGGTATAATGGGCAAGAACAGTGGATTCTAATCAGGAAAACTGAGTTTGATTCCCCGCTCCTACACATGAATCCTGCTGAGTGACCTTGGTGACCTTGGTGTGACCTTAGTCACAGTGACCTTGGTGACCTTAGTAGTCACAGTTCTCTGGGAACCCTCTCAGCCCCACCTACCTCACAAGGTGTCTGTTGTGGGGAGAGGAAGGGTAGGTGTTTGTAAGCTGCTTTGAGAGTCCTTCAGGAAAGAAAAGCAGGGTATAAAACCAAACTCGTCCTCCTCTTCTTCTTCATAAATATTTAAGCAACAAACAGCATTCAAAAGCAGCCAAAAGGTGGGCTTGAGGGCATTTTGGATTTCCCAGAAAAATCATATTCTTGTCTATAATCAGAGGTGGGATCCAGCAGGTTCTCACAGGTTCCCGAGAGTAGGTTACTAATTATTTGTGTGTGCCGAGAGGGGGTTACTAATTGGTGATTTTGCCACGTGATTTTTGCCTTCGTTACGCCCCTCCTCTCAGCAGTAGCACGCAGAACTTGAAGCAGTCTAGCAGGAGGTGCACTGGTGTGCGTGGCAGCCTGCGCCTGCATGCATTCGTTTCCTGCCCAAGGACCGGTGCAGCGGATGCATCCTTGCCACAGCCCCACCCCCCGGAATGCCCACCCACACCCCCGTCGTACCCTGCCCAGCTCCCATTGGTGCTACGCCACAGTTTGAATCCCACCACCATGGGAACCTGTTACTAAAATATTTGGATCCCACCACTGTCTATAATGTTTACGTATAGAAAATATGCGACTCTTGTCTTACTAGAATCATTAAGATTTTGTTAGTGAAGAGAAACGAAGACAGGCCATAACAGCACACAGGATATTAGAGAATAGATACAAAATTGACTTTCCTTGCACTACCCATAGTATTTAAGTTCTGCAGCAGGGAAAAGAGCAAGTTCAGAATGGAAAAGATGTTGGCACCATCGCAAGGGTCACAGTTACTCCCTTCAGAAATTAAGACCATTCATTAAGTCCAAGGGGACGATACCAACCAAGATACAAGAAATAATAGAACGTGAAGCATTGTCAATTATCTGTTATTCATGCACAATAGCTGGGCAAGTACGGAGACTCTTTACCTGTACAGCAATTACTGACAACACTTCCACCGAAATCCGATTGAATTCATCAAAACATCCCCATGCACCTGTCTGGGACAATCCTTTGTAGATATTCCCACAGGACTATGAGGAAAAGAAAAAGGTCATGTTTAGAGTAATCTTAGTACACCAATGGAGTAATATAGATATTAGTGTGAGCAACTCAGCATTCATAGACATCCAATAACATCACTCTAAGTGTGTATAAGTATTATCTCCTTGCAATATCCCTCTCATTGTCTTAATCTGGGATCTGCCCTCTGACCCCTCCTCTCTTTCTGTGTCCTTTGTTCTTCCCACTCTTCACATGGCTTTTCATAGAGCCACATGTATCTATAGGTCCTTCCTGCAGAGGCAATGTCTCATACTTCAATACACATGATGTCAGATCAGTTGGCCATTTGTGAAAGGGAAGTATTCTTTAGATTAGGCTTTTCTCTCCCCTCCTGACTGCAACCTGAATGTGAACAGAATGTACTTGAATAAATGTTTTACTTTTTGCTATATTCTCCTTGGGAAATTAATTTACTGTACTGTACACAATATCACACTTCAATGACTGGACAAACTCTGCTACATCAATATCCCAATAATTTATACCCTGCTTTTCCCAGAGCTTAAAACACCAGCTACAGAAAGACATACTGTAAAATGGAAATTGATCAGGTTAAAAATAGAAAGGAACTGTTGTAAAGCATGCACACCAGATTTTCTCGGATATTTCTGGCATGTTATATCAAAGGGGATAATTAAGGCTGCGGAGTGGGAAAAATATGGAGCTGTGTGCTGTGTATTATGAACTATGGACTTGCATAGTCCAAGGATAAGGTGCAATGCTTAAGTGTAAAACTTCAGGAAAAACTGAGTATATTGCAATTGTACCTCTGCATACATCTTTGGAACTACACAAACACTTTAGAAAAGAATAAGAGAAAACAGTGGGATAGATAGGTGGGCTGTCAGTCTAATCATACATAGGAACTCTCTAGTTCACCATGCCAGATCAAATTGCAGTCCCATGAGTGGATCTTGCTAATCCCAGTGAGGAAATGCACCCCAATTTTGTGGAAGAGATAGATATTTTGCAAAAGTCTATAAAATACCCCATCCAGGAACTTCAGGTATGCATCTTCTGGAATCATTCAATGGGGTGGTTGCTGTCTATTAAATGTTCCCATGCATAGGAGAAGAGCCAGCTATGCTGGCTGGATCCAAGGGACAGATCAATGATCATACAAAGAGGCTAGAAAAATGAAGTCAGTTTCCTCATGATAGGGGATTTCTGTTGCTTTTGCTTGCCCTTTTCAACCAATGCCCTAAATTCTACTTTTTACCAAGCTTCACCCTTTTTTACTTTTGCAGAATTTTAGTAAATCCTGAGCCAGCAACTATTGCTCTGCTGCTCTCCCAGTAGAAACTCACAAGCTGACAGGGTTGTCAGACTGTTCCTGGCAAGTGGCAGGGGATTGCGGGGTAGGATCATGGGCAGTATTGGTGTCATGTGTGCCATGACAGCCCTTCCTGGAAAACCCAGAAGCGATGTCACGTCACTCTAGGGTGCCATTTATAGGTTTCCCCTGGAAGTGACATCACAATGCACAATATAATTACACTAAAAAAAAGTCTCCCAAAGTTTCTAGAAGTTATGGTGAACACTGAGGAGTGCTAGAGTGTGACTTCCCAACCTTACCAGCTGTTCTCCGCTTCTGTGCATCTGCACAGAGCTTCCCATCACCTTGCATCAACTTTTGGGCAAGTTCCAAGCACTTTTCCTTCGGACTTTTCTTGCAAGCTTTCCACCACTTTTGAACTCTCTTTGCAAGCTTTTGCCATTGTTTTTCTTTTTCTGTTTTGAATGCAGTCTTCTAACAAAAGTTATAAAACTCTGCTGGTGTGTTTAAATAGATCAGAGTTGCCTCTGGTTTTCCCTACTGCAATTCCTCCCAAAGTACAGGGGTGGAGGCAACAAGAATTGAAAACATAAAACTGACTTATATTTATTACTGAGTCAGACTATTGGTCTATCAAGTATTATCTACTCTGATTGGCAGCAACTCTCCAAGGTCTCATGTAAAGCTCCTTCAGAGTTCCTATTACCTGACCCTGGAGATGCCAGGGAAATGTAGGGAGTTCCCAGTGACAAATTATGCTCTGATGTCAAAGAACAGCATGAAAGGCTAAGATTTTATCAACCCAATCATGAACTCAGCATACTTCAGCACATTAGAGAGAACTGCCTCCTAAATGACCTAATTTCTAGCAGCTGGAACAGAAGATGAAGGGTTTTCTCCTCCACTTCTGTGGGAGAATAGAAATTACTGGAGGCAACTCAGTTGCTGATGCCATCTGTGCAATAGTTTGCACAGCTAGCCATAGTAAGAAATCCTGCTGTGAAAACAAATACAGTTAAAGATGTAGAACAACAATCACTTTTAGTGCCAGGGACCCTTAAAATAACAAGGAAAAACGTTTTGTTTGGGGAGTGGGAAAAACAAACTTGCATGTTTTGGATCTGCAGACCTAACGTAATGTTTGGTTGGGAAGGAAAAAGCACTGGAAGTCTGAGATAATTCACTGGGTTCTAAAGGCTCCCTATACACTGTTCCTGTGTATGACCTGGATCCTGATAAACCAGACATTCTGACTCACATTCTGACATGGGACTCACAGTTAATTTTGAACCTTAATTTCACATGGGGGCCAAATTTGGACTGGGAACATGGAATGTGGGCAAAGGAGAATTAACCCTCTCTCCAGTGCCATTTCCCCAACCTGGGGTTGCCAGACTCCCCACTTTAGAAACCTTCTTGCCAGCACTGTTCAGCCAGCCAGTGGGGGAACTTATTGATAACAAACCTAGTTCTCTGTCATTAGCTCTGCGGCAATGTCACTTCTGGCATGCACCAGAATGATGTCATAATATTGCAGACCACCAATATTTGGGCAAAAATATGGTAAAAACTGTTTTTGCTATTGAGTTTTTGCCTAAATACCAGAGTTTTCCCACGTCGCCAGCAGCATGATGTCACTTCCAGTGCATGCCAGAAGTGATGTTATCGCATTGCTGTTTGCTGCTAGTTAGTCTACCGCCAGTTGCCAGAGCGTACCTGGCAACCCTAACCCAACCTGAAATGATACCAGGAGTTGCTATTTGCCCCTTGGGGGAAACTTACATTCCATCAGCACATATACATTTACTCAATGGGGTAAATAGCAGGCCCCTAGGGTTCAACCCCTGAAATGTTCTGTGTGATTTTCTTGCTTCATGTTACAAGAAAATACTGGGACAGTCCTTGCTCTTGTTAAGCAAACTATATCTGTGATGGTTCCTATACATGCCCTCTCTCTGCTTTAGCCTTCTCCTGTTCCCACAACTGCAGTGGATAATGTTCTAGATCATGGAAATCAAAGAGGGCCTTTTTAAATATCTCAAGTAAACAAGACCTTCATTGTGTGGCAAACTCAGCTCCTCCAGCCAGGCAACCAGCAAGACGGTGGAGAAATGGTGTGGAGGCGTAGCCTTGTCAGCACAATGATGCCTCTCCTCAAGAATAGCCAGAAGCGATGATGGTAGCTCTAAGAATTGCAGGAAACTCAATCTTATTCCTTGGAAATTATATCATTGTGTGGATGTCACTGGTGTATTTTTATTAATTTTTAATTTATTTTAATTTAACACACACACACACCGCTACTGTTGCTCTGAATGGGAATTTAGGACATGGGAAGACACCCAAATGTTCTGGACTAAGAAGCTGTGCCAATTTTATTACTGAACTATGAACCCTCTGCCTTGAGCACATTAATGTGGTGTTAGGTCTGGAGAACTGTAATTTCCTTCTATCTTTTCTTATGCAAAAAAATGGCCTTCTGAAGGAAATGGGTGGAACTCTTGACTTTGATATTCATTTAATGATGGCAAGAAGAGGCAAGGCCAAATCTGTCTATCACTTTCCCACTGGCTGCTAGACAAATAGCAGGCCCCAGCCCTAGTCATAAACAGTGAAGGACATTCACAGCCTAGCAAAGGGGACCATTTCTGTTGAGGGCCAGGGAAAGTGTCTTAATAAGCCTTCGCATACTTTAAGAGGACTAGAGGGTTTTATTCTGGCTTGGTAAATTCCTGGAGATTTACAAGTGGTGCTAAAAATTGCCAGTCTCCTTTACTATAGAGTTTCTGATGATTCCTAGATGGGTGTGATGTCATGTCCAGGTTTTTGCTGGAAGTAATGTCACACCATGACACTGGTAGAATTAAGGGCTCAGATCTGACCCTTTGTTAGTTTCACTGGTGGGATCTTTACCTTGTAGTCCATTTGCTCAGAGCAGTTGAAAACATACACCATGATCCCAACGGCCCTGCCCAGATCTTTGGTGGTCTCTGTCTTTCCTGTGCCAGCAGGGCCTGCAGGGGCTCCTCCCATGATCAAATGGAGGGACTGTGTCAGAGTGATATAACATCTGCAAAACACATAAATTTGGCACACTGTAATCTGCCCTGTGGTTTGTGATGTTCATGGGACCAAGGTGTGTGTTAACAAAGGCACGCAGCTCATACCTGTCAGTGAGTGGTGTGATCACTAGCCGTGGAGTGTTGCCAAGGTACTCATAGGAATACTGGAGCTGAGCATCACAGATGTTGGCATAGCAGTGCCCCTTTTCTTCATCCCAGCGATGTCTAAGTTGGGACTGCCATGTAAAGGCCTGGGAACTTTCCACCTGTCATCCAAACACAGAGCCACTGCAATATAAATTCACACTGGCTGCTCCTTTTCCCCTGTCCGTTCTCCACATAAACTTATATTGAGGGCCTGCATTGCAATAGGGCTATGTTACCCTCCGTGCCTTTAACAATGCTTCAGTTTCATTTTCCACACATCGGAATAGAGCAAGTGGCCTTCAACTTCAGATGTATAAAGGTTTTGCTCCCCCAGGTCATCCAGTCAGTCAGCCATTGCCTTTTCTCTTGCTTGTGGTAGGAGTGCATGAATGTTTATACATTTTGAAAAGGATACAGGGTTCATCCTTAGTTTTCCTTCTCTACAGCTCTCATAATAAAAAGCTTGAAACATATCACCTCTCCATTCAGAATCAGCTTAATTTTTTTTGTAAAAAATGTGTCCTTACATGGTGCCATAAAGCAAAATACCTTTTACACAGTTTCAAAGCACATGCTTTATTTATTTTATTTGGCCAGCCATTTATTTAGGGAGTTTGTACCCTGCCTTTCCTGTATTCAAGTTGGCTAACATGGTAACCAACAGCTACACATTCCATACTGACTAATAGCAACCCCAGCAAGAGGCTTTCAAGGCAAGTGATTAAGCAGAGGTGGTCTGTCTGTGCCTTCTTTGGCAGAGCCTTCCTTGGAGGTTTCCCTTCCAAGTGCCAACCCTGCTCAGCTTCCAAGGCTTGACAGGATCAGGCTACATGAGGCTGCCTTCCCTCCCTTGCATGCCACCCCTCCCTCACTCCCCTCCCTCACTCCCCTCCCCTTGCACGCCACCCCTCCCCACTCCCTGTCCCTCTACTAGGGTGGGTGAGCCATGTCCAGATGCCGGCCGCTTCCCCCTCCCTCCCCTCCCTTGCATGCCACCCCTCCGATTTTTTTTTAAAAAGCAACAAAGCCTATTTTAAATCCACTTAAAATACTTCAGAATAGAAGCTATACCTTTGCTGTAATCATTTTGGCAATGACATCTCTGGCATGGACATCAATGGTACAAATTGTCATGATCTTCATTCTGTCTCCTGGGGTTAAGCTCCCAATAAGGAGTGTGATCAATGTGTTTAACTGATTAATCTAAAACAAAAACATGGAATGGAAGAATGTTCTGATCTCTGAAGACATGAGTACCAGAGGGTACCAAATGAGTACCAATATTAAATTAGTTTATCCTGAGGAAGCACCCTAATGACTGAGCACAAATCACACATAGAGAGAGAGTTGATGAAAAGTTTGCTGCCTCACAGATTAGCTGCACAGAATGCTTTGCAGAAAAGCAAAATTAAAAGAATTTGCAGCATACCTGTTTTTTATTGTAATCCTTGATTGCATTTTCATAGCCTTCCTCCAGTCTTGAAAAGGCAATTCCAACCTCGGTTGTCCACCAGATTTGAGTACATGTTAAAGCAATCTGTAACAACAGCCAAATTGTTCTATGACAACAGGGACCCTTTGGAGATGCCCAGAGTATTCTGAAATGCTGCCTGCCTCTTGGCCTCAACTGTACAGTTACAGCCACTGTGACATGAACCACATGACTCTGTGTCTTCTGGATACTTTTGCTCATTATCAGATTTATTTATTTGATTTGCAAAATTTATATCCCCTTTCCTGCTCACAAAAGGGCCATCAAAGTAGCCAACAAATTTAAGCATACATAGTGAAATCACATTTTTAAAATCAAACAATCCAACAACATCAAGCAACATTACATTCTGTTTTTTCCTAGTACATAATACTAATATTTTGACTCTGTAGATCATTGTTTACCTGTGCTGGGTAATCAAAGATCCACTGTTCTCTTGGTTTTTCCTCATAGGTGACGACAGCTTCTGAAATTTCTTTGCGTAAGGTGCTCTGCATTCTCTCAAGCACTCGATTTAACCAAACCTCTACCTACGTGCAAAACTTTCCAAGTTAATGTTACAGACTGTGATACTTTTTTCTCACACTTACGTATTAACCCCTACATCTAAGGACATTTCCAGAATTTTTTTTCATGTAATGTATGTTCACCTGTTACTAATTTGTTGAGTGGAATTCAGCTATCATCTTTCAAAGTAATTCTGCTCTGGCAAATGTATTGCATTTTATTGCATGAAAAAGGAAGTCACGGTCACACTTATCTGTAACTGTTGTTCATCGAGCTGTCCTCTATGCAGACACACATTGGAACAGCACAGAAGAACCAATAATGGAGAAAAGTTGTGGGCTTCCTACCTAGAGGACACTCCAACCACCCCTGAGCTCAAAAGACTGTTCCCTCCAACAGTCACATGCCCAACTGTGGAGCGCCCTCCTTTCAGTTCCATCTGAATGGCCAACACCATTCCCTCAAGGAAACCCTTAGTGGAGTTGGTGAACAGAATGTGTGTGTGCACAGAAGACTACTCAATGAACAACAGTTACAAGTAAGTGCAAACCCTGTCTTCATCTTTGTGGGTTCTGTGCAGTGCCATGGTGGGATTTTTTCAAGCTATACAACATACACAGGAGATGGGTCGGGTTGCCTTAACCCCACTGCATTAAAAAGTTAACAATTCACCATGTCATCCAAATATTCATTTAGTTAATGATGTATATAAAAATCAACTGAAGAACTTCTTTGGCAACCGCACTCTCCTTTCTTGATTGCAAATCTAAAACATAATTCTTAATGAACGTCTCCTCTGATAGCCAGGTTGCCACTTGGCTTACATCCTGCAGTGAAACACCAACCAAGAATGCTGTTGATGACGCTTGAGACCTGGTGGAATGAGTACACACACCCCCACCCCCCAAAGGACACTGAAATCCCACTAACCTGTAATACTCCTTGATCATCCTGACTAACCATTTAGAAAGTGTCTGAGACAACACCCTCTTCTTTTTTGAGGATCCTGCATACGCTACAAATAATGAATTATCAATTCTAAATTCCCTTATTCTATGCAAATAAAAAAGTAATGCTCTTACATCTAATGTGTGAAGTCTTTTCTCTTCTCTGCCTCTGATTCTGAATTAGGAAAGTATACTGGTAACACTACTTCCTGCGATAAATTAAATTTAGAAACCACCTTCGGCAGAAACCCTAAAGTGGGCCTCAATACCACCTTATTTTGAAATTTTTTTAGAAATGGCTGCTCCATACTCAAAACTAACAATTCACTCGTGTTTCCTGGGTGATGTCACTGCCACTAAAAATATACCTTCATTAAAAGTATGCCAGAGACATAATAGTCAATGGTTCAAAAGGTTTATTTAACAAATACATCAGCACCCCCCTAGGGATGGACAATTTCATATAAAGTGAATTTGTTGTATGGTGAAACTTATCCAGAAACCACAGCTGCAATGGCCTAATACACAACTTGGCCAGAGGGCACACTGCTTTAGTTGACGCCATCAAGCTTGGTGAAGCAACTGTGACTCATGACTCTAGGAGGGTTTACTCAGAAGCAAGCCCCATTGCCAGCAACCGAGCTTACTCCCAGGTAAAGAATCTTGACTTCCCACAAAAATGCAACAGGAACAGAAAAATAAAAGCAGTTCTAGCAAAGACCTTGGTGTGCTTAAAAAAAAATCCTAAATGCATCTCGGTTCCTCCACCCTAGGCTTCAGCTGCCCAGGCGATCGGCAAAAAACTTGGGTCTGAGCATTTCCCTGGTGTTTGGAAAGGAACACATTTTGTTTGTTCAACCCCTCGAGTAGCAGCAGTCAACCTGCTCCAGCCTCCAGTAGGTCCTGCGTGCACCCGCCGCGTGCATGCGTGCCCACAGAGAGGGCTCTGAGTGCCGCCTCTGGCACGTGTGCCATAGGTTCTCCACCACTGCTCTAAGGGAAGGTCTTCCACCTTGTACTGCAACTTCTTTGACAATGCTGTGGACTGTAGCCAATAACAACATCTCATCGCTATGGATATTGTCAACATCTTACCAGCCATCTCAACTGCATGCTTGGCAGCATTAATCTGCTGCTTTGACAATTTAATCGCTTCCACCTACAACTGTTGAAAAGCCTCCTTCAGATCTTCAGGCAATTCTCCAGTATGCTGGCCTAACTTCTGCCAAATAGAAATCTGATACACTACCGTAATTGCCAAGTAGTTGGCAACCCTCAGGCTCATGGGACCTGCAGTGTACATCTTCTGTCCAACAGTATCAATCTTTTTTCCTTCTTTGTCAACTGAAGTTGAATGTGTCTGTCAACACCCTTAGGTTGTATTCCCTTAGCAATTAATGAAGAAGGAGGTGGATGTGTCTCCAGGAAAACAGAATCATCTTTCTTCATTCTGTAAAAGTTCTCTAATTTCTTTGTGACCACAAGTGTAGAAGCAGGCTTAAGCCACCTCTCTTCCAGAATGTCCACAAAGTCCTCCAATAATGGAAATCCCACAAATCCATCCAGGTGCCTCATTATACAAATGTTGCAGTATTTTGTCCTTTGGCTTATGTGCCATAATAGAAATGTCAATATCTAACTCCTTCGTCAACTGGATCATTGGATCTGCATAAAGTCACAGATCTTTAGAAGGCGATACCTTGAATGACTCAGATGCATGCTCATCAGGAGAAACATCCGCTGCTCTGTCGGAACTCTCATCTGACATCAACCCACTGCACTCCTCCATTTCAACATCTGACTAGAACTGTGGATAGAGCTCTGTCCTCCCTGGAATTGGCGTTACTCCACCCAACAACCCAGGTCTTGGAACCATCTGTGGAATTAATGCTGCCAGTTTATCCAGAGTCTGCTGAAAAGCTGAGGAAATCAGCATCTATAATAGATTTTGTGCCATGTCCAAAGGTCCTGCATAACTGGAATCTATGCTCTCTGCACTACTCACAGAACAGATGGTCCCATTATCAGAAATAAGTCCTGTACACACACTACATCAAAACCGAACCTCTCTGGAGACAGACCTCACTGAAGGGGTCTGCCACATCAGAATCAAATACCTCCCATCTGCTGATTTCTCCCGATCTTTGCCTAGAGATGATCCCTGTCTACTGGACTCTCCCTCATGGTGCTTCATCTTATGTTTTGCCTTCTTTGCTGGAGCTTCTGAAGCATTCCTCACTTCTGGAGACTTTGCCCAGCTCTGAATTCTTTCACTTGAAGTAGACATTGCAGGAACCAACTTCAAGAACACCTCCAACAGGGACCTGACTGTTTTTTGGCCAACTGACAGGCACATCAACAGACAATAAAGTCTTCTTCCAGAGTGGAGTGCTCAACTTAGTCGCACACTCATTTTGGCCTTTGATCTAAAGCCCTGGCAAACTTTACATGCTGCCATGTTGTGCCCCTCTCCTAAGAACAGTGGTGTACCTAGGCAAACTGGAACCCTGGGCAAAACCTGAGTTTGATGCCCCCCCCCCATGGGTGGCCACCCTCCCCCACCGTGACCAAACAATGATTTTTTTTCCACCAGGTCGTTTCAAAGTCACCATCACATTTTAGAACATGCCCCAACTCACAAATCTGAACACAGGAATGGGCCATGCCACAAAGCAGAAATATTTTTTTGAAAACGTTTTCAAAATGCTTTCAAAATGTTTCATTACTGCTATGAAAACATTTTATGGTGTTGTATCCAGTCCCCCCAATTGGGGGAAACAGCATCACTTTCAATGTTATTTAAACTGGGGACCCCAGATTCTCCCTTTAAGGTGGATTTAAAAGGAGAATCTGGGCTCCCTAGTTTAAACAAGTGATGCTGGAATCCACCCCCAAACAGCATCATTTTCAATGATGTTTAAACTAGGGAGCCTGGATTCTCCTTTGAAATCAATCTTAAAAGGAGAATCTGGGGTCCCCAGTTTAAACAACATTGAAAGTGATGCTATTTTGGGGTGGATTCATCCCGACCCTGGAACAGCATCACTTTCAATGTTTAAACTGGGGACCTCAGATTCTCCCTTTAAATCCATGCTGAAGGGGGTGGATTTAATAATAATAATAACAACCTTTAGTAGGCATTGAGAGAATAAAAGAAAGAAGGAAAACAAGCATTGGCAGGAAGGGGGTGGATTTAAAAGGAGAATCTGGGGAAATTTAGGGAGAGCCTGCTGTCAGGGGTGCAATTATTAAGATAGCAGCACCAAAATCTCAGAGTATCTTTGTGAGACCCTACTGATGATACCACCCAGGTTTTCTGAAGTTTGGTTCAGGGGGTCCAAAGTTATGGACCCTCAAAGGTGTAGCCCCCATCGCCTATTAACTCCCATTGGAAACAATGGGGGATGGGGCACACCTTTTGGGAGTCCTTAACCTGGGTGATATCATCAGGAGAGTCTCCCAAAAAATCCCTGAAATTTTGGTGCTGCTAGCCTAAAAACTGTGCCCCCTGCAGGCCAAAAACGGAAAAAACACTGAAAACACACAAAAAATCCCACAAATGAACCTGCATTTTTGGCGCCCGCCACAAGGGGGGGCTCTAGGCAACTGCCCACTTTGCCCTATGGGAGGAACGCCTCTGCCTAAGAACAATACACATAAACTCTGCTTGTCTGTCCTGGTCATCTTCACCCTGCACTGGGCACACTTCTTAAATAAAACTGTCTGTGCCATTTTTCCTTTGCTCTACTAACTTTGACTCACAATAACTTAAATTGATTACATGAAGCTCAATACAGCTACTCTTTGTCATGACAAACAAGGAACTAAAGCAGTGGTTCTCAACCTTCCTAATGCCGTGACCCTTTAATACAGTTCCTCATGTTGTGGTGACCCCCAACCCTAACATTTATCCATTTTACAGATGGAGAATACTGATGCAGAGAGTTTTAGGCAACCCCTTTGAAAGGGTTGTTCGACCCCCAAAGGGTTCCCGACCCCCAGGTTGAGAACCACTGAACTAAAGGGAGGGTATTCCATTGTTGAGCATGTGACTGTTGGAGGGAACAGTCTTGTGAGTTCAGGGGTAGCTGGAGTGCCCTCTAGGTAGGAAACTCAGGAGAAACTAGGTAGGAAACTCAGGTAGGAAACTCTAGGTAGGAAACTCAGGTGCCCTCAGGAGAAACCCTCCCATCCTACCTCCTCTCACAATACTAGACAACACAGTATCAACAGTAGAGACCTTTAAATTTCTAGGCTCCATCATATCTCATGACCTAAAATGGTCACCTAATATCAAAAATGTCATTAAAAAAGCACAACAAAGAATGTTCTTTCTGCGCCAACTCAGGAAGCTCAAACTGCCCAAGGAGCTGCTGATACAGTTCTACAGAGGAATCATTGAGTCTGTCATCTGCACCTCTATAACTGTGTGGTTTGGTTCTGCAACCCAACAAGATCGACACAGACTTCAGAGAATAATCAGAACTGCAGAAAAAACAATTGCTGCTAACCTGCCTTCCATTGAGGACCTGTATACTGCACGGGTCAAAAAAAGGGCTGTGAAAATATTTACTGACCCCTAGCATCCTGGACATAAACTGTTTCAACTCTTACCCTCTAAACGTCGCTACAGAGCACTGCACACCAAGACAACTAGACATAAGAACAGTTTTTTCCCGAATGCCATCACTCTGTTAAACAAATAATTCCCTCGATAATGTCAAACTATTTATTATATATTTATTATATAATTACTGCACTACTTTTTTCATCATTCCTATTACCCATCTCCTCCCAATTATGACTGTATGACTATAGCCTGTGCTGACATTTCATTTTATTTTATGATTTTACATTTTATGTTTTTATTACTATTGATTGTTTCCTGATTGCTTACTAGACCTATATGACAATCATTAAGTGCTGTACCTTATGATTCTTGACAAATGTATTTTCTTTTATGTACACTGAGAGCATATGCACCGGAGACAAATTCCTTGTGTGTCCAATCACACTTGGCCAATAAAGATTCTATTCTATTCTTTTTTTTTTTAAACTCTCAACTTTTCTTTGTTGCTGGCCTATGCCAGTGCAGTCCCAGTGTAGGACTGCGCAGAAACCATGATGATCACATTTCTTTACACTGTGTGGTGGCACTCTCCACTGTGTTTCACCTTCCCCTGATATATAAACAGCCAGAGAAATCATCCCAGATCTCAATGGTCATTTTTTTCCCTGCCAGCCCAAAGTCACTGAAAAAAAATCTGTATTTTGAAAGGCAAAAATTATACAGCATCATGTTCATGTGGATTTCATGAGACAGGACCAAGCCTGGATTGAATTTTCTAGCCAAAAGATTAAGAGAGACGCACGGCCAAATCTAGGAAAGGAGGAAGGATTGAGGAGTTGGAAGATAACATCAGACATTTTAGGGAATCTCAAGGGTTTTTTAACTGGAATAGAAATGGCAATTGTTGGCTTTCCATGAAAGAGGGATTCCAGACACATAAAATGGTCCGACAGAAAACTAGTTTCTGCCCTATTCAGAACAGGAAGGGCATACCTGTGCTTTATTGTACACCTTGTCCCATATCCCTTACTATACCCAATTTATTTTTAGTTATTACAGTTGTACAGGATGGGGTGAGTCTCTGAGAAGAACTAGTTAACCTTCTGTAAAGTTGATGCTATAAGGAAGATCAATCCCTGCTACTCCAATGGTCGAAATGTGGTGCTGTCTCATTGTCATAGTCTGGTTTCAGTTTGCAGGCAGTAAAGGACAGCACATATGATATAACATATATTTCCAGACTGACAGCCTATTTTTCAACAAAACAGGAAAAACACTAGCCTTTGATGTATTAACACCTCTTGAACCCTAGACCTGACACCCAGATTAGCTAAGAGCCCTGCAGCACATGTGGGGGTGGGGGTCTGAAAAGAGAGGTTGTTCCTTTATCTGTGGTAATTATGGCATTATGGCATTTATTAGAGGATGACATTATGGAAATATGGCATTTATTAGAGGATGACCTCTAAAAGGGGAAGATTGCCAAAGATGGTTGCAGATGTAGTGGTGATCATGCAGCTACCAAAGAGCAGCTATACCATGGATTGTAATTACCTAGTTAGTAACTGTCCTTTTGTGCATTTTACTTAGTGCATCTAGATCTTTTCTTATAGTAGAGTCTGTAGAAATAAACCTTGTAGAACCTTGTAGAAATAAAATTGTTTAATTAAAGCAAGACTACACAAGTTCTTATCCACATGTCTTTGCTTTTTGGCATGCTGCAGTGATATACTCTATGTCCTCAGGTGACTTACAGTAGAGTGAGGGATTGAATTTTACCCAAGATGATGGCCTCAACAGTAAAAGGGAAGGCAAGGCAGTGGCTAATCTTGCCCCACATGGCGACAGAGATCACAACAGGCACCTCCATTTCCAGTACTAGTGCTATGTGCTCAACCACGCAGAAAAGGGGTTCTCAGTGCAATCGCTTCAAAGAATACTATAAATCGACCTTATCATCCTTTCTTGCAGTAATCAGACAAGACCATTAATTAGTTCAACCAACCTGTCCAGAGCAGTCACATTCCTTGTCAAAATCAACATACTCATCTTCTTTGCTGTACATTCCCAAGCCGATCTTCAAGGGTTTCTCTTTTGCATCTAATTTGAATTTCAGCTTGGCCATACTATCAAATAGCTTGGACAGATGACGAGACACCTTCAATAAGACAAGGGCAAGATTAGTGCATCAAGAGTAAGAGGAGGACGGTTAAACAATTTTATTTGTGTTATCAAGTCATAACCCTGTAGGACAGTGATATTTGAACAACCATTGGATACTCATCAAGAAGGGTCATTCTTCTCTGAGCAAAGGACATTTTGGGTGTTTTCCACCGTCCAATCAGGGAGGCAAGTTCAATTTTTTTATTTTCTATTTTAGTTAGTGCTCCCCCTTCACTTCCGGTTCTGGTACCCTACAGCAGTCAGAAAGTAACAAAGTCAGTCTTGTAAACAGAATTATGAACGAGAGACAAAGAAGGTGCAGTAACATGAGTTCAACATTAAGCGTAAGAGAGTTGACAGGAAGAAAATTTTAAAAATAACTTTAAAAGTACTGACCAAACTGGTTAAATTTAATTACATCTAGCCTGAAAAACTGAACAAAAATGATGTGTTGGTAGGGATAAATGTTTTATTTTGCTCAGGACCCTTCTTGGTGAGCATTCAATAGTCATTCACCCTCTGAGTTGGAGGACATCTTGGTACCTCCCAGAGCTGTGTCCCTCCTGTGTGGGCAGGTCATCATTTTCAGTATCTTCAATAAATTGTATCATTCGGCAATCAAATGCAGCTTCCGAAGAGCTATAAGCATTAATCTTATAATGTCTAATGAAAGTTGAGACCGAAGACCATGCCTCAGCCCAACAAATCTCCTTATATTGAGTTGGGTCACTTATTCTTTAAAATTATTTTTAAAAAAGATGATTGGAATTTATGGATTTAAAACCCAAAATTCTACTATGATATAAAAGCAGAAGAACGCCAAGGCACTCCACCCATGCATTTTTTACCTCAACAGGATCATTTCCATTAGACAAAATATCCAGAAGGTCAGCAGAGGATACAAAGTAAAATCTTGGGAAAGCCAGCCTCTTTGTTTCCAGGTATTCAGCCAATGCCTTTTCACAAAGTGCTAAGCTAACAGATAAGGAAAACAGCAAATGAAAGCATCACTATCTTTTCTCTTTATGTGTAATATTATTATTTATTCAGCACTACCTATATACATGGTGCTTTATTCATAACATAAGCAAAAAAGCCAGCTCCCTATCAAAAGGAATTTACAATTTTTCATAGTTGTGGAGACAACAAAATTAGGAGGAAAACAAAAGACAATAGTAGTAAGGAATGAATACAATCAAAGACATGATCCTGTAATTATTTACATCTTTGGATGAGATTCAGCTAGTGAAGTACAATGATGTGTTGAGAAATTGAATGTACATCAGTGACGAAGGAAGGGGAAACTGTGCCCGGGGCATTAAATGCCCACGAATGCCTTCCCCGCTCCTGACACCCCCCCAACCCCACCTCCCCATGTGACTGCAATGGCAGTGCCCGGGACAAGCCACCCCGGATATCCTCATTGCAACTATGCACCTGATGTACATGTATATCTGAACTTTTCCCATGTTATGAATAAGAGAACCAAAACAGCAAGCAAAGAGTTCTTCACAGTACTCTGCTATGCAGAATTACTTTAGCCTCAGTCCATTATTACACGTGTCTCTTCATGTGAGTAGAGAAGAGAAGAACTTGCCATCCTTGTATTCAATGGCCTTAGATTAGAATAACTTTGCCTAGAATTACACTGTAAGGTGCCCCAAAAGGCTAATCAAGGACAGTGACAAAATCTAGCACTCATACACAAGCTACACTCACCAATTTCAATGCTGCCTTGATTCTTACTGTCTTGGCTGAGTTCTCAACAATTATTCTAACTGCAGCTACAATTAAAGGCCTAATTGAACTATTAAAATTATTTACACGTTAATGGCTTTCTGACATTAAAAAGGTATCTTATCCTCTGTCTTAAATACAGGAAAGTCCCATTCTGACAGAATGTCCTTTAAAGCTGTCAAAATCTAGGCCAGGGGTCCCCAGTCTTTTTGAGTCTTTTGGAATTCTGATGCAGTATGGTGGGCACAGTCACAAATGGCTGCCACCAAATGGCTGCTGCATGAAGTGTAGCCAGCCTCAAAATGGCTGCTGTGGCTTACCTTCAGTCACATAATGAAGGTCCTTATGCTTTGGTGGCAGCTGCTGCCAAATCAACATTTTTAAAAGTCTGCACAGCCAATCAGATCCCTTATGCCCAATCAGAAGACTTGATGGGTAAAAGTCTCACCCACTTTCTAAAATACTTTGTGGATGCAGGAAAGGTGTTGGTAGACATTATGGCTCCCATCAGTACCATTTTGGGAAATAATAATATAGGCAGTCACTGTTTCAGTAATCACTTGGCACTGGATCCCTAAAAACAACTCAGTTATTCGGCACATCCAATGTATTGACAAGAGTAGCTGAGGCACATGCTCTGCTTCTCTTCAATTCTGAATGATATCTTGGGCTGACAACTAGGGCAGGCCCTGGAGATCTCCTGGAGTTTTAACTGATCTCCAGACTACAGAGATTAATTCTTCTCAAGAAAATGGCTGCTTTAAAGTGTGGATTCCGTGGCATTATACCTTACTGAGCCCCCTCTTCTCCCCAGAATTTGCCCTTCCCAGGCTCCAATCCCAAATCCAAGGAATTTCGAAGCCTGGAGCTTTCAACCCCATTGATATCTGCACCATGACATGACTGCCATTTTAGAAATAACTCACACACCATTGCAGCAAAGTTTCTACAATGGTCTTTCCCCAAGCTAAATTTGGATTTTAAAGGTCTTCTACATTAATAAACTAACAGAAAAATGCTTCCCTACATTTCTTACAGACTTTATTTGCTCCTTCACCCCATGAAGCATCCCTCTGGTTATATTTATTACTTGTGTTTTGGCAAAATTAGGCTGAAAATGATATATTTCTTACCTTTTTTGCAAGGCTTCTAGTTTGTCATAGAGACCTGGTTTATTTGTTGCTTCAACCACATTAGGAGTTTTTACTGCATCAGCCATTAATTCCTGTAAGAGAGAAGATTTGTCAGCCCTTTGACTACACGTGTTTCTTTACCCAAAAAGTAAGGAAGAGAGGACTTGATTGCCTTAAAATTCTTGTCAATAGAATCAAAGCGCTTAGAATCCTCAGGAAGCTGATTTCGAATGTCTTCGGATCCAATGAAGATGCTTTCCAGATGACTCCAGGTTCTCTGAACTTCAAACCAGATGCTTATCACAGAGTCAGCAGTGGATAATTTCTGCTGCCAACTAGAGACTTCCTGAAGAAAGTGTGCTAAATACTTAGAAGTCATCAGAGTCTGAAGCTGCACTTGATTTTCTTCCAAGGTTTCTACCAATATTTCATCAGACTTGAGTAACATGGTTCCAGTTCTATGGTGGGGCTCGTGTTCAAATTGCATTGTTGACCATATACTATCAAGATTTTTCAACACCTTCAAATAAAACAGCAAGTGTTTTAAATGGATACAGTACAATATACACAACCAACAAATGCAAATGATTCTCTATCTATTATTACAAAAAGTGAGACAGTTGTGATTTGTGATTGACTTTTCCTAGTGAATTTCAAAATTAAGTTATAGCTGCACAAAATCTTTATTTCAATCAGAGTCATGAAGAAAAGGGGAGAAGGAGCTTAACTCTTTTAACTCATTTGGCTTTTCTGATTGAAATGGGGATGGGCGAGCTCTACACTATTGCAAACTTTTAAAGAAAACAGATTTTTTTCCCTGTTAAAGGGCTAATAATAGGACAGTTTTGATTTCTGAAAGTATGCACGAGTGCTTTCCTTGCTGTGCGGCTCTGATCCAAAATTAGGGCTGCATATGGCAGTCTCTGTCATATCTCATAGGAATCTGAATACTGTAGAATCCCTTACTCTGGAAGTTTGTCAGTCTGCTTCATTTTTAGGAGACAAATGAAAACTTTCTTACCAGCTTTTGATGATGGATTTGGAGATTTTATTGTGCCACTTGGATAGCTGCTGCTTGTTGATTTATATAATGAATGTTACATTAGAACTATTTTACCACTTTTTAAAAATGTTTTTAAAGCACTTTGGAGTTTTGTGGTACAGACTATTAATTGTTAATGTCAAAAATTAGAATAAAGCTCAAGAAAAACATCAAAACATTCAAAGTTCCAAAATACAATCTAAGCAACATTCTTGATCATGTAAAGAACAGATCTGCATTACTAAGTTCAAGTGAATATGAACTAGAATAACAATGGATTGAAAACAGAGATATCAAGGAAGAACATGAAAAAACTATTCCTGTAAACAAAAGAAGAGACGCTTTGATGGATGACTGATGAAACTCAAAAAATTGCTAAAGACAGATGAGAAGCAAAAGCAAACTGTGACAGAAACAGAATCAAAAGTCCAAAGGCAGTGCTCTAACAACTAGCACAGAAAGTCAAAGAGAACTATTATAATAACCAGTGTGAAGAAATAGAAAAAAAACAAAAAGGAAGAACAAGACAGCTGTTCCAAGAGATCCAAGAATTCAAAGGGAAATTTAAAACACCGTTAAGCATGCTGAAAGATCAACACAGAAATTTATTAATGGAACAGGACAAAATAAACGAAAGGTAGAAACAAAGTACTGAATAACTGTACAAAAGAGATGAAAGGTTGACAGATCCCTTCCAAGAAGAATCTTTTGAAGAAGAACCTACAGTTCCAGAAAGTGAAGTGAAAGCTGCATGGACAGTTGGGAGAAACAAATCACCAAGAGTAAGTGGAGTATCAATAGAACTATTTCAAGTCACAGAAATTGAGTCCATCAAAATATTAACAAGAATATGTTAACAAATGTGGGAAACAAAACAATGACCCACAGACTGGAAATGTTCAATCTGCATTCCAATTCCAAAAAAGGAGACATCAAAGACTAAAGCAACTATTGGTCCACTGCATTAATTTCTCATGTGAGTGAAGTGATACTCAAAATTTTACAGCAAACACTGTTACCATAGATGGAATGAGAAATGCCTGATGTTCAAGATGAATTCAGAAAAGGGAGCTGCGCTGGAGATCATATTGCAAATTTACATTGGTTATTGGAACTTACAAGAGAATTTCAGAAAAAATAAACTTGTGCTTCATAGATTACAGCAAAACTTTTGACTGTGTAGTTCATAAAAAGCTATGGTTAGTTTTAAAAGAAATGGGTGTGCCACAGCATCTGACTTTTTTATGTGCAACCTTATTCCAGACACAAGATTACAGTTAGGATAAAATACCCCCACTGGTTCTAGATCATATCGAGCCAAAACTCTCCCCAGCAGCTAAAATGACTAAACTCTCAGTTTAGTCACATTACCAAGAAGATACAAGTCACTGGAAAGACAATAATGCTAGGAAAGCTTGAAGGCAGCAGGAAATGAGGAAGGCCCAACATGAGATGGATCAACTCTATAAAGGAAGATAAAGCCTTTGCAAAATAGCAAGGCTGTTAACAATAGGACATTAATTCATATTACCATGAGTCAGGAGTGACTTGATGACACTTAATGCACACACACCAAGTGCTCTGAATACTTTAATATAAAAGTAAATAAAGAATAAATATGTCTTGGATCCACTTTGTATCCCTTTTTGTCCACTGCAGAGGCAGTTTTCCACTGCAGAGTGATTCCCTGTGGAGCTATACTGGAGAAACAGACATTACAGTAGAGGACCGCCCTCACAATGGTGGGGAAAATGACATAGCACAAATGGAAGCAAGGCTTTAGACCCAGACTCTACATTTTCTTGAGTGCTAGTATACATTCTGAGGGAACAGGAGCCCTTTCCAGAATGCATGGATAATGATGTTAATATATGCATTGTTAATAAAAGGCAGTAATTCTAAAGCAGACTACTAAAGCAAATTCCAGTGCTCAGGGTGAACAAACTGGAATTTATGAGCTTTGTTTCCTTTCAAGGAAGAGAGCATATCTCACTGATGAAGCTTGCTCACATTCCTCATAGTAAGAAATGTCACTGAACACAATTATTTTGAGTCTTTGCCAATATAAAATACCTTCACCCAGAGACAGGAAATGAAGAATCACCTTCTTACATTTTTAGAGAAGCGAGAAACATACATGCACAAGACGTTAACTTTAGTTAAATAATGGATGAGCACGGCATGACACAATTTTTTACCTTCTCCATCCCTGATTCTTTCACAGCCTTGTCTACAATACTGCGAACTTCATCTTCAAATTTATGAAGATTTAGCTGAAGTAGGTCTGCTAGTGTTGTTTCATCAGACATGGTGAAGTTCACCTATTACAAATATGAACCAAATGTGAATCAGACTGCATTCTAGCCATTTCAGACAACATATGAAAAAAGCAGATCCTTTAAAAAAAACAGTAAAAAAATAACTTCTGTATAGGACATGTGACCCAGCAGTTGGGCTCCAAGACCCACAAATGCCACACCACTGATTCAGCAGTCTATTATATATGAAACTTGCTTGCACAATCATAGGGCATATTACCACACTAAAACAGCCCAGGTGCAACGTTGACACAACTTTATTCCAGTGTAATACTAGTCTATAGAAAATGATGATATAATAACATTTTGTTTGTCCTTATGCTATCACTAGACACCTGTGCATTTTTGAAATAATATATTATAATCTATTTTTTGTGGACTTCCATTGAAAATTTAAACTCTTAAAACTTCATGAATATTTGCATTTGAAGTGGTATTCAGCAAAGAAATTCTGTGGAATCAATTCTGTGAACCACGAACAAAAACGGTTCTCAGAACAGATTGCTTCTTTCCCTTCTCCCCACACCCCTTGGTTCCTTCCAAAAGCTGTTGAAAACAAAGTTCAACACAGCAGGAGCAATTGCAGCAAGAAGGGGGAATTGCCTCAGATTTTCACAAGAGGCATGGGAGGTGGGGGTGAGGTGATTTCAACATGTTCCTTTCAGGCTGCAGAGCCCTTCCCTGCTATATCCCACAGTATTATCTAGGGTCACCCAAACCTCAGAAATAGCTTTCTGCATGAGCAGCAGGCTGCAGGGAGAAGGGGAAGAAACAATCCTGAGCACTCTTCCTGTCTAGGAAATATTCTGGAAAGGCCTTGTTAAACAGCACAACATTACAACATTGCTTATGCAGTGTAAGGACATCTAAAAACTGGACAATGAAATGTTTAGAGAAATGGCAATACTGTTTGCAAAAGGTTATACAGACTTAGGCTACATAAATGAATCCAAATTTTAAAAGGATCAGTGTTTAGATAAAGGTGGTTGATTTGTATTTTCCAGTGTTTTGCAACTTTGCTTATTGTATTTACATGTATTTGTATTTTTTTTAGTTTAATTGTATTCTATCTCTTAATCAGTAGAGTATCAGCGTTATTATTAAAAATATAATAAACATAACTTTTGACCCATCACTGTGGCCTAGATACAGTAGTTTACCTGGGTGGCTTGCATGAGTTCTTTCCAATGCCTGTCTCTGATAGCAGGATTCTGGAGTTCACTCACAGCTCGGAGGGATGTGATCATATTTTTAACTGTGTTATCAAGTCCCACAAAAGCATCCCATGCTCTCATTTCTTTGTCCAAGCTTCTCACATCCTTAGCAAACTTTTTGCAATCCAGATCCATCTGTTCAACATTAATCTCCTTCCACTTGGTGGTTTTCCAGTCATTAATGCTTTCATTGACCTTAATTGGACATATAAAAATGCTTTTCATATTCTATTCTGTGAGCAAAAATGAGTAAACATTCTATAGTGAATATCTTGAAGGGATCAATGAATGTTACACCTCAGAGTAGAACAGAACTGTGGTAACGGAGTCCAGGTAAGAGGAAAAAATTGACCTTATTGTTAATCTTTTTATTAGTACTATCTATTGTTGTTGTTTGTTGTTGTTAAATTTTTAGCCTACTCTTTCTTTACCAAAGTCATGATCAGGGCAGCTAACAACCAATAAAATAGAACAGTTAAAAATAAATACAGCATACAATGTACAAGTGTAATAATATATCATAACTTTTACCACTACCCTGTTTCCCCAAATATAAGACATCCCCTGAAAATAAGACGTAGTAGAGGTTTTGCTGAAGTGCGAAATATAAGGCATCCCCTGAAAGTAAGACATAGCAAAGTTTTTGTTTGGAAGCATGCCCGACAAACAGAACACAGAAAAATAAGACATCCCCTGAAAATAAGACATAGCGCATCTTTGGGAGCAAAAATTAATATAAGACACGATCTTATTTTCAGGGAAACACGGTAGCTGCTTTCAAAGCAGGAAATTTAAGAGGCCATGTGCTTTTGTACCAAATAGTGCACAGATTTGAAAGTATTACATTTTAAGAAATGGAAATATTATAATCATAATGTTTTATATAGATCATGTTCTCCTCCATGAATCCACATTGTACACAAATGAGAAAAGGGGGTTGTGCAACCAAAATATCAACAATCCACAATTTGCACAAAAAATGGCCTCCGGGTTGACTTCTGGGAAGCACCAGCATCGCATTGGGGATGCTACATCACTCTACTGCAAAACCCTATAATTTTCATGGAGTCTTCTGTCCACCAACTGGCTGAGGGATAGTGGGCAGCCACAGAATTGGTGGGTGGTTGTCCTCCGATACTAGGCAACTGAGAACCTTATCTGAAGCCCTTGAAGGTGGCAGAGCATAGGTTGAATATGTCCCTTCCAAGAAGTTCCAGTTAGGATCTGAGCATCTGCATTTTGGAACAACTGTAATTTCTAGGCAAAGTTATTCTAATCCAGGGTCTTCAAACTATGGCCCTCCAGATGTTCATGGACTACAATTCCCATCAGCCTCTGCCACCATGGCCAAATGGTAGGGCTCATGGGAATTGTAGTCTATGAACATCTGGAGGGCCATAGTTTGAAGACCCCTGTATCTAATCTAAGACCATTGAATTCAAGGATGGCAAGTTCTTCTCTTCTCTACTCCCCATATGAAGAGACGTGTGTAATAATGGACAGGCTAAAGTAATTCTGTGTAAAAGAAGTTATAGTAGTCCAATCTGAAGAAGACCATTGCATGGATCAAAAAAAATGTCAAAGGTACATAACATGTCCCATCATTGTGGCAGGGGGAAGTGGTTCTCTTGTTGGAACTGAGTATTTGTTAGTTGATTAATGGATGCATAAAAGCTTCAGCATATGAATACCACAGCCAAGGAACACTCAGCCTTTAGTAAATGTCTGTAGATAATACCTGGAGCTATAGAATAACTGAAATGGAACATGAAATCATTCTGATGACAACAGTAGTTGGGAATAGAAAGTATCTGGGAGTCATTTACTGTCCTTTCTACCAAGAAATACCACATGTTATTTTTTTACCCAAAACACCATTCTTCACTGCCCATCGCCTATCATAAATTTAAACTTTGTTTAAAAGAGCTAATAACTTTTGTAACCAGAATCATGCAAAGTAATCACATTGCATGGAAATTTTAATAAATAGTGAGCGACTGATTTCATTCCTCCCATTTATTTGCAGCAGAATTGAAAAGTTTTGGGGCAGATTTCTTGGATCCTAATAAAGCGTTATCACTTAACTTTCCCTATAAACTTCAAATTCAAAGTCTTACCAAAAAAGTCATGTCCCACAGCTCCTTGAGTAAACGCACTTCCTTATGGCATGCCTTCAGCTGTTTGTAATCTGGAACAGATACCTCAAATAAGCCAGCAGATTTGGATAAGGCTTCCATCTCTTTTTCCATAATAGTGATCATTTTTTGTTGCTGAAAATAGGAAACAGAATGGTATTACTGAACATTTCCAGCAGCTGAATACTGAACTTATGCTGACGAATGGAGGATGGTGTGGAGAACCAGTTGCCCTGTGCCTGTGCTCGTGTAATACTCATAGAGATGCCAACATAGAAAAGTCAATAACTTGGGAAGCCCTGGGATGAAAAGTGTTGCAATGTGCTGTCAGGAATTTACTCTCCAAGTTGCTTTGTAAATTAGGTTAGCATCTACTCCACAAAAGTCATGCACATATGTAATTTATTATTTATTGTGGTTGTTGATTTTGTTTGTTGTTGACCTGCACACCGCCCAGAGCTCTTAGGGGATGGGGTGGTATACCAAATCTAAGAAATAAAAATAAATAAATAAATAAATAAATATATTATCATTATCATTATTATTGTAGATTTCACAGCTGCCAGATCTTTAGCTGGTTGTTGGCCTTCATTACAATTCGAGCCTCACCCAGAGGCCTAGGAAGTTGAATTGTATCGGCGTAGTATTCGTGCGGATTTCAGCAGGGCCGCCTTCTGAATTTGACAGATGTTAATTTTGTCAATTCGAAGATGTTTCAAGTACTGCCCTAGTGTTTTTGGGAAGGTGCCTATTATTATTATTATTATTATTATTATTATTATTATTATTATTATTATTATTATTATTATTACAAAACAGTTATACACAGCAAACAAGATCAATATGCTGGATTTTGTATTACATCACACGTCGGACACTTCCCAAGCATCTAGGACTGTGTGATGTATCGACGAATAATGCGTGCAGAGCCGAGTAGGGTGGCCTTTTGCAGCTGACATATGGTGATTTTGTCAGCGCCAATTGTTTTTAAGTGCCGTTCAAGATCTTTAGGCACTGCACCCAGTGTGCCGATCACCACTGGGACCACCTTTACTGGTTTGTGCCAGAGTCTTTGTAGTTCAATCCTTAAATCCTCGTATCGTGTAAGTTTTTCCAGTTGCTTCTCATCAATCCTGCTGTCACCAGGAATTGCAACATCAACTATCCACACTTTCTTTTTTTCCACAATCGTGAGGTCAGGAGTATTGTGTTCCAAAACTTTGTCAGTCTGAATTCGGAAGTCCCAGAGTAGTTTTACGTGTTCATTTTCAGTGACCTTTTCAGGTTTGTGATTCCACCAGTTCTTTGTCACAGGCAGATGGTAGTTGTGGCCCAAGTTCCAGTGAATCATCTGAGCAACAGTATTATGCCTCTGCTTGTAGTCCGTCTGCGCGATCTTCTTGCAGCAGCTAAGTATGTGATCTATTGTTTCGTCTGCTTCCTTGCAGAGTCTGCACTTGGGATCTGTAGTTGACTTTTCAACTGACGACACCGTTCTTCTTTCCCACACTAAAGTTGGTCTCACTCGTCTCTTAAATTGCTGTGCTGAATATTGTAAGAGGAACGAACTGGTAATTAACTATGAAAAAACCAAAATAATGGTCTTCGCTAGAAGACCCCCCAGTCATACATGGACCATCAATAACAGACCCATAGAACAAGTTAACCAGTTCAAATATTTGGGCATAACTCTTACCAGCAACCTTAATTGGGCAGTACATAGGAAATTAGCACTCGCTGCAGCTAACAACAGTGCCCTAGCAATTCAGCGTTTCTTTTTCACTGTGGGCCACCAGTATATACCATCCGCATTGAAGGTGTTCAATGCTAAATGCAGCTCTCAGCTCCTCTATGGAGCACCAATTTGGATCGGAGCTATAAACAAAAATATAAACACAGCCCAGTCCCGTTTTTTCCATAAAATTATGGGCTTACCAAATTGTGCTTCATATGCAGCCCTATGTTTAGAACTCGGGCAAATATCATATACCACAATGGCCTGGCTGAGAACTGTCAGATACTGGCTACGTATCCACTATTTGCAGGATCGCTCCAGTTTGCTACACCTCATGCTTTCCGACTATGCAAATTCTAGGTGGCTGAAACTAGTTGAGGGAAAAATCAACGCTCTTGGCTTTTCATTAGAGTCGTTAGTCCCTCTTTCCCTATCAGAAGCATATAGCTGCTTGAAAACAAAGCTATTAGAACAAGAGTATCGGGATATGATAACGGCTGCGAGGAAAACGTGTTCCCCCTGACCCTGCTTATTCCAATTGAACAAGGACACATGGCCAATTATTTACATTGGATCACCAACCCTAAATTAAGAAGAGCTTTAACGCTGGCCAGATTCAATCTAATGCCTTCTATGCTGCTCTATGGCAGATATCAACAAATTGATAAACAGAGGAGGCTATGTCCATGCAACATGGGTCAGGTGGAGACACTCGATCATACCCTCTTTCATTGTGTAAGGTTTGCAAAAATCAGAATGTCACAATCTGCACTTATCCCATTTCTGTATAATAATCTAACCGATGCTCTTAAGATACCTATGCTTTTGAACAACATGGATCCCACAGTGTGCGAGAATGTAGCAAAATTTCTGCTAACGATAATAGACATAAGTCTAGATGAATACCAATCAATGTCTATGTATTATGACCACATATAGCCAGCAGTAATTTTTCTAGCTTCTATCAGTATCCAATGACGTTTAAGTGAGTCAACTTAGCTGAAAGAATGTTTTATAGTTACAGAAGGACCATGTATATATTTTAGTACCAGTGTCTATGACTGTGAGCAATGGTGGGCAGGTTTTGTATGCTTGTTTTGTATGTTTATTTTATGCCAATAAAGGCTTGTTACTTAAATGTCTTGGAAATGAACTATGTAATGTCGGTCACTACCTACATCTTAAAGTTGGATTCCAAGATGTTAAAAGCAGGTCTAATAAATCAGTGGACTTTTCAATTTTGGATTTGATGGCGTTTGTTCGAATTGCTTGTTCTTGGGCTGCAAGAATCAAGCTCTCAGTCTCCTTTTTCAAAGTTCCATTTGTGAGCCACAACCAGGTTTTTTCCTTGTCAATTTTGTCCTCAATTTTTTCTAGGAACTGTCCATGGAGAGCCTTCTTTTGCCAGTTTTCTCTTCTGCTTTGCAGTGTATTTTTACGGTATTCACTCTTTGTCTTTTGCACTTTGAGCAGTTTTCTGCTGTTGACTTCCATCAATGTTGGTTCTTCACTGTTTTTCACATAATCTGCCAGTGCATGTTTCTCTTCTTCCACCGTTTGTTTCACTTGCAGAAGCCCTCTACCTCCTGATTTTCTGGGTAGGTAAAGTCTGTCAACATCACTACGCGGGTGTAATGAGTAGTGGATTGTCATCAGTTTTCTTGTTTTTCTGTCCAGATCATCCAGTTCTGCTTGCGTCCAGTTCACAATTCCAGCAGTGTATCTGATGACGGGTATGGCCCAGGTGTTGATAGCCTTGATCATATTCCCGCCGTTTAATTTGCTCTTCAAAAAATTTTTTGACCCTTTGGACATATTCTCTGCTGACCACATTTTTCACATGTCCATGCTTGATGTTGTCCAGCTGTAGAATTCCCAGGTATTTATAGGATTCAGGTTGATTGCACTTTATGGTTTTTCCATTAGGCATCTCTATGCCCTTACTGTCAGTAATTTTCCCTTTCTTCAATGCCACTGTGGCGCATTTGTCCAAGCCGAACTCCATACTAATGTCATTGCTGAAGATTCTGACTGTGTTGGTCAGTGACTGAATTTCAGTTTCTGATTTTCCATAAAGCTTTAGATCATCCATGTACAGCAAGTGGGAAATTTTTGGTGAATTTCTTGCAGTTTGATAGCCCAGGTTTGTTTTTTGTAGAATTGTTGACAGTGGGATCATTGCAATGATGAACAACAATGGTGACAGTGAGTCACCCTGGAAAATTCCTCTCTTGATGTTGACAGTTCCGTAGCTTTGGTTGCCCATGAACAACTCAGTTTTCCAGTGTTTCATTGCATTTTGAGTAAACTTGCTAATATTTTCACAAACCCCAATGACATCCAGACATTTGATGATCCAACTGTGTGGCAGTGAGTCGAATGCTTTTTTGTAATCAATCCACGTTGTATACAGGTTTGTTTTGCGGCTTTTGCAGTTCTCCAGTATCATTTTATCAATCAGAAGCTGATCTTTGGTGCCCCTACTTCTTCTTTTATTACCTTTTTGTTCTACTGGCAAGATGTTATTTGCCTCCAAGTAATCTTGGATTTGATCAGCAATTATGCCTGTCAGCAGTTTGAACATTGTAGGCAAACACGTTATTGGCCTGTAGTTTCCTGGTATTGTCCCTTTTGCTGAATCTTTCTGTATCAAATATGTTTTTCCAGTTACTATCCATTCACTGATGTTTCCAGTTTGCAGCATTTCATTGAATTGTTCGGCCATTTTTGAGTGCAGGCTGGTCAGATATTTGAGCCAAAATCCATGCAACTGATCATTTGACTTTCTTCACTCTTTTACTGATCATCATCATCATCATCATCATTATTATTGTTATTATTATTATTGTTATTGTTATTGTTATTGTTATTATTATTGTATTTATAAACCGCCCTCCCCCAGAGGGCTCATATGTGTAATTATAAATTACACATATAAATATTAAAATCCCTTAAAATCACAAGCAGCAACATCATTAACCCACATTAATTGATTAATTAATTAATTCAATTTAAATGAATTGAATGTAATTTATGGCATCTGATCCAAAGGCCAGAGGGGGCCAGCAGTACCAAGATAGTAAAATACAAAGGCAGTGCTGGAGATGGGGAAAAAGTACGGTACTGGGCATCAGGAGGGGGCAGACAATCCGCGGCCAGCCTCCCCCTAAGCCTGGTGGAATAACTCAGTTTTACAGGCCCTGCGGAACTCACCAAGGTCCCGCAGGGCCCTAACAGATGGAGGAAGAGTGTTCCACCAGGCAGGGGCCAGGGCCATAAAAGCCCTGGCCTGGTAGAGACCAGCCACATCATTGAGGGGTGGGGGACTACCAGCAGGTTTGCCTCTGCAGAACACAGAGGTCTGTTAGGGACATATGGGGCAAGACGGTCCCGAAGGTATAGAAGATGGCTGGGTAACCTTGGGCCAGTGATACACACTCCCCCCTGCCCTAGCTAGTATTTTGATGGGAGACCTCCAAGGAATACCAGGGTCACGATGTGCAGGCAGGGAACGATAAACCACCTCCCAACATCTCTTGCCTTGGGTTACCATAAGTTGGCTGTGACTTGACAGCAAAAAAAAGTTGGGTATAGTATTCAAATGTATATTGTTTCTGCTAATCTAGTACATTTTTGGATCGGGACTGGGCCAGTTTTATGCTCTCCTTTCTCTATGGGACCACAGACACAAGCAAAATCACAAATGGGAATCCTGGATTTAAGGTAGCTCCTGAATCCGTGACTCAGAGGCCCATTGTGCACAACTTGCGACCGCCCTGCAGTTTGCTCCACAATGAGGTTTCCTTGCATTTTTCTAGCTACATCTAACTACATTGCTTGCCCTGAATCCAGATGCCATTTTTGCCTGCCACTTCTTTCGGGTTTTTGTTCCTGGTTGCCACAGTGATCCAAGGCTATTTTGCCCTGTTCAGGGAAGATGACCTGGACAAAGTGCTCCTCCATGGAAGGCAGGTAAAGGGGAAGGCAGGTAAATGTGAAGCAAACTGGACAGACATCTGGCTGCTTTACACTCCTTGCTCAGACAGGAAAAAGATTGGACTTTCCCTGATCTTTGAGGAGCCAGGGAAAGTGCGATCTGCAGCGACATGAGTGCAATAGTTGGAAAAACATACTGGTAAATAAGTCTTGCCCCAAATGGAATGCGTGCTCACCACAGGACAGGCTTGTAGTTCAAAAAATGACAGAGAGACTGGAGAAGGAACATAATTTGCCACAGGGGCACACAATATAATATTACAATGTTGTAATAATGTACAATATAAATGATGATGAGCCAAATACCATGATGCTGCTTTGTTTGTGATGATTTGGGGAGAGGGGATGAAACCTGTATAAGAGCAGACAGAAGCCCTATCCCCTTCTCTTTTTAATCATAAGCAAGGGAGACAGACACAGGATGGCTAGCAGGAGAAGACAAAGGCACTTGCAGGGATAAGTAGGAGGTACCCATTGTCCAAACACATCCCAATGCACCCCATCTCTACTCTACTGTGCCTCCATGCCCAGGCTTTGGGGGGAATCAGGGCACTGGGGAGCTGGTGCCTCTAAGCCCTCTCAACACCAGCAAGGTAAATAAAAATGCAGTGCTTTGCAATGTGGAGGAATTTGGAGCAGGGGAATTAATGAGGGCTAATGTAATTTTAGCTCACTCAATGGAAACTCACAAATGGAAACCGCTAATTCAAAATTTGTTGGCAGTTCGTTTTAAAGAATGTGATCTCTCTTCTACATTTTAAAATCATGTCTTTTGTGTTATAACAGGTGATCTCTGGAACAGACTTAGGTCTTGCCCGTATAGATTTTCTTATCTTAGATTACCTTATTTAGGGATTTATATGGATCTGGATCAACAAAAGTGAAGGGGGCATCTTCTCGAAATTTCTCCCTGAAGTCATGTTGTTTTATCTGAAAGAAAAAAGATAGGACAGCATAGGTTATGCAGCATCTGAAGTTATCAACTTACTGCCCGTGGTTTCAGCAAGATCAGATTTGTGATAAACCTTTATGTATTATTTGTATTCCACTGACCCATTGGCAAGCTCAAGGCAGCTAAAATAACAATGATAGACAGTGAGGTGTAACTGTTAGGAGCTTTGGACCATGAGTTCCTGGCAGGAAGGATAAAATAAAAATGTAATGAATAAAAAAGCCATATGGAAGATAAACTGTCAATGGAAACAGAAAATCAGATTAGGATATTGCTATTTTAGGTTCTCATTGACAGCATTAGTAGAAATTCAGATTTTGTTCTAGATCTTCTGCAGCAGCAGCTAAATGGAAAATGGACAGCAAGCTCTAGTCTTGAAGATGCAACAATAATAGGCTTGTCGTTTGCTTTGTAGCAGGCAAGCTTCTGACCCCAGGCCCTACTAGGATTCTTTGCTCAAGCAGGAGCAAAAAGCAGGGGCAGGGGAGTAACATCATGTGACTCTTTGCCATCATTTCCAGTTGGTACCCAAAAATGACATCATAATGCTCTAGGAATTCGTTAATATTTACAGTAAAAACCACAAAGATTAGTAAATGCCAAGAGCATTGTGACATGACTTTCAGCTAAAAAGCAAAAGTGACTTCACAACATCCCCATCCTCACGGTACTCCTGCTGTTTGCTAGTGCTTAGCCCTACACAATAAGCACAAAGAATACAGCACATTAAAAATATATACACCATTTTACTGCCATGATCACCTTTAGAACTCCCACTGGCCAGTATATTGATAACAAGAACACATAGGATCTGGATGTATGACATATAATAATATTATATTGATGAAAAATGCTTGTTATCTCTTGGTTGGGCTGGCCACAGCTCTGAGTCTGACCTAGGTTTCTTGTCTTGATTACTGAAAGTGTATAAAATTTCTTGTCCATTATAATCAAACTATACTTTGCAGTTTTTAAAATATTATCCAGTGGTTTCCAAGAAGTGGTGGGCTGAGCTACTAAGACAAAAGTCTCCTGTTTTTTGAAGCTGTGGGCACATCTGAATTTTGTCGAAGGCTTTCACAGCCAGAATCACTAGGGTATTGTGGGTTTTCCCTTTTCCGGGTTGTATGGCTGTGTTCCAGTAGCATTTTCTCCTGATGTTTCACCTGCATCTGTAGCTGGCATCCTCTGAAAATCCTCTGAAGATGCCAGCTACAGATGCAGGTGAAACATCAGGAGAAAATGCTACTGAAACACGGATATACAAACCGGAAAAGGGAAAACCCACAATACCCTAGTGATTCTGGCTGTGAAAGCCAGTACCATCACAAAATGGCTGCCATGAGGACCGGCATCAATCACAAATTTGCTGTCACTAAGTTGTAGTGCCAGTGACAAAGTGCTGGGAGGTTGCAAGTCAAACATTCTTCTAAATGGAGGCAGCTGTTTTTAAATGAGTACTCCCTATGGATACAAGTGATACTTGTTTTCTTCTGAAGCATTTCCTGCTTCAGTGAAATGGATGAAAACGAGGACAAGCCTTTCACTTTCAAGAGATTCTTTGGGAAAGAAGCATATTGGTACAAGGATATTCACCGAAAGGTAGAGTGGTGATCACTGGCCATCACTGAATGAAGACCTATGCTGAAAAAAATCACTGAATTTAGAAATTGTTATTGTGAGGATTAATTCGGGCTGCTAGGAAAAATGTACTTTTTGAATACATGTTAACATAAAAATTATTTACTCATCAAGGGATGTGCATGTTTCTTGTTTAAGAGTATGCCGACTAATCATTTTGCTCTGAGTAGTTTCTTGCATTTTAACATGACTGAAATCTGACTTGAATGATTTTGTGACATCACTGGAGGATATACATGCTGATAAAACAAATTATCTTTGCTTTATCTTTGTCTACCTTGCACAGACATCTCTGAATAAATTGACCAAGTTTATTTTTCTGTCAAGTGCCTCTCTGTATGTCTGTCTGCATGGAAATACTTACATAGAGAGAGAGATGCATGTAGTCAACCTAATGGATCCTAAATCATAATTGAAAATGCCTGTATATGCCTTTCCAACAGTGACTAATGCTAAATTATAATTGTGGTGGTCAGAAGCCCATTTTGAAATGAGGTTCACATTTAGGGTTTCTCATGAAAGTTGGACTATATTTAGCATCCCATTTTCAGCTTGAAGAGCACAGCTTTTCAGTTGTACCTCAAACTGTTGGCATTTCCTTCGGATGATTATAACTTCATTTGCCTGTAGAGGAGCCACATTCTGTTTCACCTGGAAAGATAACTTCTTGGTGTTGTTCCACTGTTCTGGCAGTTCCTAAAACAAGAAAGAATAACATTGCATGGGTCAGCATATGTGCAGGCCTGCCATGGTTGCACTTGTTACTATTAGAGAAAAAACCTCTTGCAATTTTAAAGTGTAACTTGCATTGCCTTTACAACTAGAAAAACACCCCCTTGCAATGTGAAAATACGAACACCAGTGCAGTTCTTTACAGATTTAAACACTGTCAACTAATGTAATGGTACAATTACTCAAATTGTGTACACAATTTCGCTGAATAGCTTCATCAGGGTGGATAAATACATACACTGATTCCTCCTCCTCAGGCAGCTGCAGACGGTACAGAGACTGAAATTATTCAGCAATTTGAGGAAAAGGTGAGCATGCAAGAGAGGGCAGTGGACCCTACATTAGTGGGGCAACACTAGGAGGAGGAGGAAGAAGATGAAGAAAAGAAAGAAGGAGGTTTTTTCTTGTTTTCTCCAGATTAATGGTCATTGGATTTCACCACAGAAGGCCAAATTTATAAACCACCAATAATGAAATGCTGAAGAGCAATTAATAACTTACATGCAACTGCATGTGGATCTCCTCAGGCATTTCTTCTCCATAAACTTTTAACAACTCAATGGTCTGCTTTAGAGGTTCAAACATATTGTCAGTAGCTATTTGTCTCTCTTTGACTCTCATCAAGTGTCCCATCACATCTACCAGACCATCATAGTCACCTTCTTTCACAGGTTTAGACAGGCCTGCATTCACTTCTTTCATAAAAGTGGCAAGGTCCTTAAGGCTGCAAAAGAAGTCATAGGTTAAAGAAGGTGTTACTGGGCCTACATTAATATCAAGAGACAGAAAGCATTCTATGACTTGATTCTCCATCTAGCGACTGACTTATTTTTGCTACAAAAGCAAGCCAAGATGAAGACGGGCAAGTCATGCATTGGCTAGGTCTCAGTGTTGGATGACGAATGGAGGTGAGCAGAGTCACACCAGCCAGCGGCCCTACCAGCAATTGCAATGCATTTATCTAGAGGCCTGAACAGCACTGCTAAGCAGAATTGCACCTGTTGAAGTCCAATGAAGTCAATGGCCTTTGAAGGGAGTAAGTTGCATCTACATAGACTTTTTTCTGCACAATCAGATTCACAGTCACGTGGAAAGAACCTATGCGTGTGCAATGCAATGTACAATGTGTACAATGCATGCACAATATAATATTACAATGTTGTAATAATGTACAATATAAATTCCATTTAGATCCTTGCAGGAAGTATGGAAATTGGAAGCAGTGGTCATAGGATGTGATCCCATTCCTCCACCCAAATATAAACTTTCTTTCATTGTGCGATCAGGGCTAAAATTCCATAGGCATCTGATAACAATTTGCCAAGATTAATCTAGGATGAGAATGTTTTTTCCATAATAGCTAACTTTTAAAATTGAACATGCAACCTATTAAAGCAATTGCTGAGATGACACATGATCAAGTGTAGCTAACTAGCTACATTTGATCATATGTAATCACAGCTGTAATTAAGACTACAAATTCAATCGTATGCATATTACTTGAGAGTAAACCTCACGGAGGCTGATTCTGCATGAGACAAATAGAAACACCTTTTTTGGAGGGGAGGTGCCCACAGAACTCACTCCCCAAATGCTTCTAATTCATCCTATTTGCCAGAACCCGGATTAAAGGAAAGTCGCTAAATTAGCAACTTTTTTTCCTTTAACCCGAGTTTCAAACGCTTCCTGCTTGTCTGTGAGAACTATGGCAAGCAAGAAGCATTGAGTTCCCACCCCCTTCCGTCCACTATTATGATGTATTCCCCAGGCGGCCGCCATTAGAGTGGATTCTCTAATATGCGGTCAAGCTGGTAGGTGGAGGAATTCTCAGGTGAGGGGATTCTCGGGGGGGGGGGATTCTTGAGTGGGGGATTCTTGGTTGCGCATTTGCACAGAAACACAGTGTTTCCTGTGTGAACCATGCCACCTCCTACCACCAGGATCCCAGCAATCCTGGCTGGCCACGCAGCTGCCGTGAAAACAGCAGCACAGGCAACTGAAACAAGTTCAATGAACCCTTATTGCCTGCGCACAATCAGCCTGAATACACTGAGATTTATTTCTGAATGTGTGTGCATAAAACTATATAAATTCTATGTCTGTAGCAGCTTCTTAGACAATTGTTCACTGAAGTCAAACTACATTTTATTTCTTTACATTTCTTTACCATGCTCCCTTCCTGCTCCCAAGCCAGCCAAGGGTTCTGAGTAATTATAATGTATCATATGTATAGTAGACAAGACCCTGACTTGCCCAGAGCTACCCAACGAGTTTCATAATCTGAACTCAGCTGCACTGTCCATATCCAAACCTAACACTACAACAGCAGTGTAGTGTTACTACTACAACTACTACTACAACTACAAACTCAAGAAATTATATTGCACAATAAGAGATTAACACAACACGGTGTGTCCAATGGGGTATCTAGGCTAGAGGGGGCAGACGACCCAAATGCCATTCACCTGGGTCATGTGGGGGATGCATTTTCACCCCCTGCCCACTCCGTTCCTGCCCGCCAACAGTCCCAAGACGCTCCCACTCCCCCCTCCTTCATGGTGCGTATAAGGGCCACTGGCAAGGTATGTCTGACTTCACGGCTTGCAAAAGGGGGCAGTGGTGGAGGGAAGGGGAGTTTGGCCAAGGGCTGGCCATGGGGGGTGGGGTGGGGACGTAAAGGAGGGCTCTAACTTCAGCTGGTGAAATTTTGAAAGTTAGCTGCCATGCAGGGGAGGAGCTTCTGGCTGATTGGGAGTTTCCAGGAAAAAAATTCCATTCTACCTGTTGGTGACATGGTTGATGAGATGCTGTTTGAACATTAGGCTCCAGCGCTTGATGATGTTCAGCAGTGCTTGCTTGAAGGGGCGACAGTCGCTTTGCAACCAACCATTGAACACTTTGGTGTTTTCAAACTTGGACACATCATCATAAAGCTTCTCGTAAGTGTCAATCTTTTTTTTTTTTTTAAAAGTCATAGGATAGTAAAATGTTATAGCCAGTTAGAATACATAAAAGCCTGTTTTACCCTTCTAAAGTAAACAGCCTGGAGAATAGGGAAGGTACTGTCTCTCCCATTGTCATGACACCCACTGAACTGGCTCTGGACTCCCGACTTTAAATCCTTTGAAAGGGAGCCAGAAACATGGCCTAGGGGAGAGCGGCAAACTACAGGAGACTCATGCAGGCTAAATGCCCCTGACAGATCTGCTCCAGAACTTGCCCCAAGGAACAGAAGTAGCAGCTCCTCCAGAACTTGACCCTGAGGAGTCTGAAGTTGAAACTCCTCCACCACAGCTTCTCCCTGTCTCCCCAGCTCCTGGGGCGACTAAGCACGTCCAAGACCTGTTTCACAAGCCCACCAGAATCTGCCTCCGCCCACCAGAACCAGAGGGCTCATGCCAAGATAGCCCAGCGAAGATGCAGTCCCAGACTGGCGGCCTGTGCTCCATCTCCTGGCCCAGAGCATGGAGATGCAATCCTTTGCAGGATCCTGCTCCAGTTAAGCCTGGCGAAATGTGTCCCAGATGCTGCTTCCAGAGCAGGTAGACCTGCCACCCTTTTAGTCTATTTAAATCTTGCACTGGGGGGGGGGGAGCTTGCTGCATCAACCAATCCACTGGGCATAAGCCTGTGTCCCTGTTCCAGCTCCTTGTGTCCAGTTCCAGCTCCTGTCGATGCCCAAACCTTGATATCTAGACATGAGGGCAATAGCCCAGAAGAGATTTGACTGGGCCTGCCTGCAGAGAGTGCAGAACACTCATGGTACTCTCCAATCAGATGGACTCCAATCAGATGGACTGGCGTCAACCCATGACAAGGAAGACAGAGCCCACCGATGAAAAGGGGGAGCAAGAACCGACTTGACAATGATCAGCCATTTATCAAATACATATATATCACAGGCCTATGAAGCCGTGAGACCTTGTGCAGAAGAGACAGCAAGTTTCATCTTTCCATCTCCACTTGGTTTTCACAACAGATAATGAGCTGCTCTTGTTAATAGCATTCTGAAAGGGAATAAAATACATGTCTCTCATGAGCCGGCATTCGGCATTTTATAGATGGACAGTGATTTGTGGTCATCGTCATGTCTGGTTTTGCCTTAGAAAGTAGAAGGCCCAAAGCCATAACTGATTTTATGCTACTCCCTGCCTTCTCCCTTTTTTCTTAGCGAACAGATTTCATCAGTAGGTTCAGTGGGACCATTGAGGGCTGTGACATTAGCATGGCTAGCTCCTTCCTGTCACTATGAGTGACCACGGGGGGGCGGGGGGAAAGCCTATCTAGCCAATGACATTTCCCACACTTTTGTGCTGTAATCTCTTAGGAATAACTGTGTGTTCTCAAAATGGAATGCAGCGTCCTGTTTGAAGCTGTGAGTGCAAAGTTCAAACAGTCGGGCTCCTCCCACATATGAGAATTTGATTTTGATTTTTCTGCCTGGGGTACTCAAACTTGGGTAGTGAAGATTGCTCCCAGATATGGAAGGGGGAATTACCTGGAGGCATTTTCACAAAACAGAGTAAAAATCCTTTGGAGTTCTCCCATTGATGTGAACATTGTTAATGTGTCATACAAGGCAGACGAAAAATCACATATACATTCTTCCCAATATCAGCTTCACCAAATGATTTGAGTAAAGATTGGTTGACACTTATGTGTGAAGTTGTCCTAAGCATGGAGTTCAGGACATTGATAAGGAAAGATGGGAACCGGACTGCAGAAAGTAGAGAGGAGGTTGCAACACAGCACAGCTGCAACAATGAGAATGAGGTCATTCTGAGGTCAGAGATCTAGGGTAGGTGGTAGAGCTGTGCCCTGGATTTCAGGAGCTTGCAGAGCAAAGTATAGCCTTCTTGAAAATGGGGCCGTAAAGGAACAGCAAGGGATCTCCCAATATCTGAACACACTCCCCATACACGCATGTATACACTCCAGTTCTCACCTGAAGTTGAAACTGATCTAGTGTGGGTGCAACATGAGGCAAATATTCCTCTGCATGAGACTCCAGCTCTTCAGTTGTCAATGCATGGCCAAAGGTGAGGAAGCGTTGCATGAATTCATGTGGATCATCCATCCATAGGTATGCATATTTCTCAAACGAATCTTCAAATTCTTCACCTTGCTTCATGGCGTTGATCACTTGGGTCACCACTTCCTCTCGCATTTCTAACAAGTCTCCCATGTCTTCTAGGTCGTTCTGCAAACATTGTCAGCATTGGAAAAGCAACTAAACAACACAAGCAATCTCAAATAACATCACACAATGCAGCCATGGCAGGATCAAGGTATTTACCTGCACACAGAAATTAGAAATATTAACTGCCTTGTGTTGCCTGCAGGATAGCTGGAATTCTGTATAGCCAAAATTACATGCCACAAAGGAATTATGCTTTCTAGTACAAAATCTGATGGCTTGCTTAGAATTATGTGCCTTTGAATGTTTATTTCATAATGACTAACTTTCCAGTCTTCAAATCTGAAGTCTAAGTCCTAACTGTGACATTATCCATGAATTGGATCTGATGATTCTACTGCTCAAGGGATGTGGATCTTCTCTGCTTTTCCCTTCTTCTAGCTGTCTCTTCTGATCCCAGGGAAGTTTTCTTAGGGTTGCAAAACCTGCATGGTACATGGTGAACTGCGTGGTACATGGTGAACATAGCTACATGGTGAACTGCGGCAAAGGGGGGAGGAAATCATTCCTTGCTCTTCTGTCAGTGCAGTTCTGTTGATAGAAGAGATTATTTCGCCCTTTTCACCTCCTTAGTGCACCCCTCCCCTCACTCAACAAGTTCTCCATGCAGGTGCTGTGAACCTGGAATCAATTTTCCCATGATCTGATGAAGTGATAGAAGAAGAACTTCAGCCTTCCCATGATGAATCCCTGAATCCTACCTCAGATTATACCCAGGATTTTGGGAAGAAAAACCTTTTTGTCAATTGTGTGAGATGTACTATGTTTCCCCCCAAATCAGACAGGGTGTTATAATAATTTTTGTTCTGAAAGATGCAGTAGGGTTTATTTTCAGGAGATTTCTTATTTTTTGCACCCCAGGGAGTAGAGGCAGCCCAGAGCATGACAAGTGCCTCAGATACCCAAACTACACACAGCCCTGCTAGTTCTGTAGGTCATGTGGGGGCGATGCAATATGGCCTCATTGTAAGGCCACACCCTTGCCAGGCTAGGCACAAGTGTCTCAGATGCCTAGGCTATACACAGGCCTGCTGGTTCTATGCACTTGAAAACACTGTCAAAGGCTCATGGGTATGCTGTAAAAATTTTAAAATTCATTTTTACTTTTAGTTTCATATCCTGTCCATCCCAGAAGGGCTCAGGGCAGCAACATCATGTTAAACCTACGTTACAGTTAGAAATCATAATTTTAAAAATGCTCACCATAGCTTAAAAGATAGCCCAAAGGTAGGACCAAACCTGCTAAAAGTCAACCATTATAAGTGTACAGAGTTGGCAGGATTATGTATAGCCTATCTGAGGCACTTGTGCCTGGCCTGGCAAGGGTCTGGTCTTGTAATGAAACCATATTGCACCTTCCCCATGTGACCTACAAGGTGAGTGGCTGAGACTCTGTAACGAGGGCTTATTTTTGGAGTAGGGCTTATATTTCAAGCATCCCTTAACAATGCCAAAAAATTATGCTAGGGCATATTTTCAGAGAAACACAGTAGGAACATGCTATAAAACTGACTCTAGCCTATATACTGAGAATGTCATTTATTTAATGTCCATTTAGGCCTCTCTTGTAAAAACAAACCACAGAATGGGAATAGGGTTGTCAGCTCTGGGTTGAGAAATACCTGGAGATTTTGGAAATGAAGCCTAGGGAGAGTGGGGTTTGGGGAGGAAAGAGACCTCAGTAGGGTACAATGTCATAAAGTCCACCCTCCAAAGAAGCTATTTTCTCCAGAGGAACTGATCTCTGTCATTTGGAGACCAATTGCAACAATAAGATATATCCAGGTGCCAACTGGAGGTTGGCATAGTAATCCTAAATGAGAAGGCTTACTACCCATGATTTGATTTATTTACTTACAATCGTAGACAAACAAAAAGACTAGGAATAAAACAATACAAATTTGAGAATAACACACACACAAAAAAGACCAACTATCCTACCCAAGTCTACTTGGAAATCAGATAAGCAAGTGTAGATTACCCCCTAGCACATGTGCTACTGCTAATCATTTTGGGGGGGGCATGCAGAACTGTTGTACTTCTGAAGTGCTGGCAACACCATTGGGACCAGCAGAATGGGAAAATGCAAGGGACATGGTTTATTCTGACATTGCCTCCTAGAACCACGAAGCTACCATTAGGGTCTGGATTTTTATTAGCGTCTGGACACATATTACAATGCTCACCCCATCCTCATTTTTATTTGCCAGAATGTCAAAACTTTCTGTTATGTTCAGATCAAAAAGATGTTGATCCCTGGGCAATGGAGGCTGCTCAGTTTTGCCAGGGCGGGCTGTGCACATGTTGACACAAATGTTAATGAATGAACATTTCTGTGAACAAAAAATTATAAGCTGAACAGTGATCCTGAAAATGGCTGCATCAAGCCAAGGCCATATTGCGGTGCTTACTATTCTTCATAAAGTATGTGTTAAGCATTTTTTTCCCACAGAAGTACAAGGAAATGTGAGTGAACCAAGATGTCACATTCAGTGCTCTGCCCATTATTAATAACAATATCTAATGAAGCAAGACTAACCCTGTAGCTGTGTTTCCCTTTTGCCAGGCGTGGAATAAGTGTAGCTGTTTCGTAGATATCATTCATCAAGTTTTCCACCACTTCCAAAAACCCTTGATCTGCTCCTATTTCCAGTGATGGACGGTACCTTAAGTCATCGTTATACAACTCCATGCGCACTTCAAATAAAGGAGCTATATGTACCTGCAAAATGTAAGTGCATTTGTTATTATGAGCCTGTCTTCAACTAGAGCTTGCAAATATTGTTTATTTGCACTCCATTAATTCTGTGCCTTCAAAACAGTGTCATTATAGCCACAGCCTCTGACCTTTATTCCACAAAATAGAAACTCTATTGACTGAAGGCACATTAATGCAGTGAGAAGCCTCAACATGTTTACAAATACAACAGGAGTGTACCCAGAAAACTGCCTGGTTTGGGATGCATTCTGGGTCGGCATTGCTTATATTCTGCCCTGCCTTTTCTGCCTATAGCCTAGATTGCCAGGAATTCTGTTAACAGCTCTCTCAGCCCCACCCACCTCACAGGGTGTTTGTTGTGAGGGGGGAAGGGCAAGGAGATTGTAAGCCCCTTTGAGTCTCCTTCAGGCGAGAAAGGGGGGATATAAATCCAAACTCTTCTTCTTCTTCTTCTTCACCAAAATTAGAGTAAACTGGACCCATGAAAATGGATCTACTTTTCCAGGTCATGGTTGTTTTTTCTGATGACCAAATCTAAGGTTTCTGGTTGCAGAATTTGGTGGCCAGCAACAGCTTTGACGTGAGCTCAATGCCCATTGATACCCAGGTCTTTCAGAAATAAATCACCTCGGAGGTGTCATCTACGTACATCAGCCGACATATTGCTGAGCAGAAACTGCAGCGATTTGCGGATAAACTTAAAGTATCCATCTAAGATCATGTCATCTATATATTCTACATATTTCTTCCACATTCCTGATGTCTTGGCAGCCTTGAACAACTCTGCATTTTCCTGTGGACAGAAAAATCATTACATCAGAGTTAGGTAGTTTCCTTCTATTGATGCTAAAGGCTTTAATGGTCCTAAAAGCTGAATGTCAACTCAGAAAATGTTTGAGCAGCTCCCAAATACGCCATTAATGTCAAGACCACAACAAGACTACATTTCTGACTGGAGAGGAGCTACACTTAGTGTTGTCAAGAAATCAAAGTTAGGGTCCAATACTTTTTATAATGATGATGTTTCTTAGAGTTTCTTGTCAGGATTATGGTCATGATTATGGCTCTACTGATACAGAACTATGCATGAAAATAGTTTTTGACTTACTGTGAGATCCTATGGAAATGGTTTGGGGGGGCATAGATGGGAGGGGTTGCTTCATTCAAGTGAATATGATAGATGATGAGATTTCCCTGATTTCCCAATGTGAATCAACACTGGTTTAACAATACAGTTTTGGCCTTGATGTCACTTCCAGTTGAGCCAGAGAGAAGTGACATCAGTGCATTGTTGGCAACATCATTACATTACCTGTGAGGTTCTCTTCCCCTCCCCCACCTGGTGACACTCTTGCCAGTTGCTAGTCTTCTGCTGGTAATTGTACACAATTCCCAGGATTTTTGTGGTTTTGTTTCCATATGGCAGTATTAGTTTTATCCTTCGCCTATCCAAAACCAAGGCTTGCAGGAAACTCATATCCCATGACTAGACTTCTAATTCTTCAGAAGGCAACATGTAGGAGGATTTTCAGATGGACATGAAACCTCAGTGAGACCCAGTTGTGGGATTCAGCAGGTTCACACCACTTCGGCAGAACCGGTTGTTAAAATGGTGCTTGTAAACAACCAATTGTTAAGTCATTTGAATCCCACCACCAGAACTGGTTGTTAAATTATTTGAATCCCACGACTGGTGAGACCCAATGGATTGCAAGGCTTTAAGATCAGTGATGAAGTGCAGAACTGCAGAAGAAAGTATGCTTTTTAAATGTGCAGTTCTGTCTGCCATCAATATTGTTTACACTCAGGGTGATGCATAGAGTCCTAAGAACAGGGAAGCCACCTGACGGGCTGAGGCAACCCTGCATCCTGATTGGTCACAAAAGACTTGAAGTCACTGAGAGGGAGGAGGTTATCTCCCAGTGTAAAACTATCTGAGCCATTTTTGAAGGCTGAAGTTCCTGAAGTAAAGGGCTCTTTTACCTTTGCTGGACAAAAAACATTACCTCTCTGAGGAAAGTAGTGGTAGTCAGCATGAGATTCTCTCTTGCCCTACTGTGGTGACAGCTTTGTGTGCTGTGGTTTAAGCAAATAATACACAGACTGGAGTGTACTGGTGGTTGAGTTATTAAGGGGCTCACATTGAAGAGCCATATATATAACCAGTTAGGGATATATCATCCAGGAAGAGGGAAGAAGAATCCTAAATACTGGTTAGTCTGCGGTATTGGGCTTTGCTTTAAGTTTCATCTAAAGAGAGTGTTTTATGTTTTAATTTTAGGGTTTTCTATCTGTGAGGGCTGAGTGAGGGTACTGAAGTAAATGTACCAAGCCTGATATAACCCAGAGTGCATGCATAATCTATTAGCCAAAACATCTGAAGTATGAAGAACTGAACTATTTAGGAAACATCTTACCATCTAAGTTTATTGAAACTGACCAAACTTATTTGATCTTGTGCTTGAATACTGCTTCTCCGCCAAAGATCTCTGTTGTAAATAGATAGAACCCAGCATCACAAAAGCGCTAGCTAAGGATGGTCCTGCAGCACCATGCTGCCTGATCCTGCAAGGGAGCCCCGAAATAGTTGCCAGACCTCCACTGAGCAGAAGGCCTGGAGTGGATCTAGCACAGTGAACTAATACTTCCTTGCAAAATCCTGGCCAGAGCATAGTGCCGCCTCTGGAATTCCAGGATGTGTCAGCAGTGCAGCGGGACCCAATTACTTCATGTAAGTTGAGAACCGGGAAGACTACACTGCTGAGTCAACTGGACCACTAGTTTCAAGTCCTATGATTCAGCTTCATTCTACGCTCCCAAGTCTCGCTATCCAAGTCTGAGGGTGCTACTCAGTGGTGAGATTCAAATAATTTAACAACCGGTTCCGGTGGTGGGATTCTAATAATTTAACAACTGGATGTTTACAAGCACCATTTTAACAACCGATTCTGCCGAAGTGGTGCGAACCTGCTGAATCCCGCCACAGATGCTACTCCAGAGAAGATCTGAGAAGGTCTGCCTGCAGACCACATGACACTTTTCCCCCTTGGTAGTTTCTATGGGAGAGAGAGTGTGTGTGTCCCTGTCTCTAAAACAAAATGGACTGTGCCTAGGATTGCCAGCTTGCAACTAGCAAAAGAGGAAGGGAGTGGAGATGTGGGGGGGAATGATGATGACCAACAGCACCATGTTACTTCTGGCAAATATCTGGAAGTGATGTCCCATCACTGATTTGATGTCAATGTCATGTTCTACAAGGTAAAGCATTGTATGGTTTATCCAAATCTTAGAACACTGTGTTGGTGATATGACATCACTTCTGGGTATTTGTTTACCAGCAATTTTTGTGCTGTCCCACTGAGTGGAGAGGGGCAATAAAAACAGAGGCAGGGAGGCTGAAGTGAGAGAGCTGATCTCCCCAGGTATGGGGCCAAGTCATGTGCTCAAGAAAAAGCTTGTCACTGGATTTCCACAATGGGTGCCTCGTCTTTTCTGTAATGCTTGAAAAGAATTCAGAACATGTATGAATATATTTATGGAAGATACAGCTAAATAAAATTCCTGGGATGTGTATTTACAGCCTGTTTTGTCATGGTCCTACCTCAACCATTGCTTGGATCTTCTGCCCAGCATCTTTGATTGCTGCATAGCGTTTGGTTATGGTGTGAGCTTTTCCATCCAGATCAAGGAGAGCTGTATCCTTATTGTCTTTTCTTTCGAACAAAGGACTGGCTGACCATTCCTGTAAGGAGCCCCAGATATATGGCAGATTTATTTATTTGTTTGTTTATTAAATTTGTAGGCCACCTCATCCCCAAAGGGCTCGAGGCGGCTCCCAACATGGCTGTTCCCAACAGCAAATAATACAACATAAAATTAAGCCATTAAAACTCAGCAGCAATTAATAAATAAATTAAAACAACCAGATTATGTAAACACATATATACAGAGGCGCCCGATCTAAGGCCAAAGAAAGAAAGGAAGAAGAAGGAAGGAAGGGGAGGAGATAGGCAAGGCCCAAGGTGCAATTAGGGCCTGACCAGATGGTCCAGGCTGGCAGTTTTGATTTACTTCTTAGAAAAATATTTCACTCACAGAGGAACAAAATTGAAAGTCTCTCTATTTTTTCAAAAACCTGTTGAAAATAATTTCTTATGCATTACTCACCTGCATAAGCTGCCCAATATTCTCCACATTTAATTTTGTTTTCTGAATTCTTGTCTCTAAATCATATAAGACATCTCGCATCTCTTGAATATAATCCATAACACCTGGTCAGATGGTGACAGGGTTAGATATAATAAGTATCAGACTCTATAGGCTCCCTTCCATTCAGCATCTAATCTCGTTACAGGTTCCCCAGAAGTTGGTACTAACATTTTAAGTGCTATTCTTTATCTTCTGTGAGTGCAGCTCAATTTGCGGTGCTTAGAATCTAAACCAGGGATTCAGTGGTGTACTGTTACAAAACAACGCCTGGGGCTTGCCCTGGATGCCACACACAACCACACCCCCAGCCTGTTAACCTTCACTCACCCTCTGCCAAACTCCACCCCCTATGCCCTCCCTTGCAAAAAAATCAACAAACCTTTCCCTTGTCCATCCAAAGGAAGCTCAAGCTTCTCTGCACAGAGTCCCCAGAGTGGGAATGACTGGCGAAGCCTCCTCCAGAGCCCCAGCAACAACCCTCTTGGGGACAGTTTCTGCCAGGGTAGATGACCAGCAAGGGCAGATCTCCCCTCTGGGGTTGAAAAAAAGAGAGGGTTGGGCGAGCAGCACCTCTGCACAAGTGCCTCCAGGTTTCCTATCAGTTTCTCCCAGCATGGCCAATTGACAGAGCTTATGGGAGTTGTAATCCATAAACATCTGGAGGGCCATAGGTTGGATACACACATCTCCATAGGCTATTGTTTGGATACTAGACACACTGGACAGGTGTGGTCAGCACCATCTATGATTTTTATATGTAAAGCTAAGAAGCACAGTGGGTTATTCAATCAGAAGGCAGATTTAAACATGAACACTTTATTTGATCACTGAGTGAACCACAAACAAGGTGTTGTACCTTCATTACTCCAGAACAGCTTCGTCTCGGCTTTTTGCAGCCCAACATCAATTTCTTGTAGCTCATCTTTGATCAGTGGAAGTTCTACATTCAAAATTGTTTGCTTGATCTAAAAACAAACAGTTTGTCTTAGGATGCATTATTAGTTTAGTGCCACTGGGGATAAATCTTAATTGCGGCACCTCCTTTCTCAACTTCTCTGAGGTCTGGATACATCCATGGAGGTATTATCAAAATGTAGCCTCAAAATGTAGCCCCATCTACTATTAGATCCCATTGGAAACAATGGGGGATGGGGGCACCCCCATTGGGGATCCATAACTTTGGATCCCCTGAACCAAAGATCACCAAACCTAGCTGATATCAGCAAGAGATTATCCTGATGATGCCACCCAAGTTTAGTGAAGTTTGGTTCAAAGGGTCTAAAGTTATGGACTCTCAAAATGTAGCCCCATCTACTATTAGCTCCCATTGGAAACAATGGGGGATGGGGCACCCCCTTTGGGGGTCCATAACTTTGGACCCCCTGAACCAAACTTCACCAAACCTGGCTGGTATCATAAGGAGTGTCATCCGATGATACCCTGAAATTTTGGTGCCGCTAGCCTAAAAACTGAACCCCCTGGTGGCCAACAAAGTAAAAACCCTAAAATATTTTTTTAAATACACCTCACTCGCGTATAAGTCGAGGGGGCTTTTTCAGCACAAAAAATGTGCTGAAAAATTCAACTTATATGTGAGTTTATACGATATATGTTTTATTTGTATTTGTTGTCTGGTAGCAAATACATTGTATTGACACTTTTGACCACTGAGGAAGGCAGGTGGGCCGAAACATGTCTGATTTTAGGCGTAAAGTGTAACATAGGAATTCTTTGTGTTATGTCATTGTGATTTTATGCACATAAGGCAAGCTATCATGGGCCTTCTACTATGATGTGATTATTTTAATTTGTAATAAATATATATGTATTTTCATTATTAAGCAGTTTTTTAATTAGAGGATCTTTTCTGCTCTTGATCTTTTGGTACTTAATGATCCAGTATCTTTCGGTTCCCTCCTCAGATCTCAACCCTGTATAATAACTGGGGAATGATAGGGATCATGAAGCTTGCTTGTATAAAAGCCATGTAAGGAGGGAACTGGGTGAAATGAAGGGGGGAAAAATCTGGCTGGATCAAACATATAATGATATTTCTGGAGAAAATGGCATATCTGTACAAATATCTTCATCAAAGGACTCAAAGATGCTTCCTTTATAACAAATAGTATGACGATTTTGTATTACACACAATTGCCATCACTTTCCCATCTGGTGTTAGTGTTTCCTGACACATACCTTATTGTACCATCCAACAATGAGATCTAAGTTGTCTACAAATTTTCGGAAAGTCTCATTCTGAGAGAAAAGACCTCCAGCACTTCCTGGAATTTCTTTCTGTTGCTGAAAATTCAGGTATTTGACTTCACGGAGAACAGCCACAAGCTACATGTCAAAACAGAAGTCACAAATATCAATTTAAAACTTTACGAAATTATGAAATAAGTGAGGGAGCTGCAAAGGCTTGTGGGAGGCATCTTGTTTTCCCCTCCCCCACTATTTCCTTTTTTACTTCCCTGTAAGCCTTCCTACCCTAACCTACTCTACCCTCTCCTCTTTTCCTCTTTCCTTCTTTCCTTATTACCCACCAGCCAACCTAGCTTTACCTCCCTGCCCCCATCTTCAGCTTTTCTTCCTTTCCTCAACCTGTCAGCCTCTCCTTGAGAAAATGTTGCACGCATCCAGCTGCTTGGCCCAGTTTCTAAACACTTACTGCCAGTCCAGACCCAGTTGCATGGTAGGAAACCAGAAATGATTTGGGTCTTTTGTTTCTCCCACCAGCCCCCGTATCCTCTTATTACTTTGCGGAAAAGGATGCTCTCTGGATTCTGGATTCTGACTTCAGAAACACAACCAAATATAATAGCTAATACTCTGGTACTCCTTACGTCAGAGAGATCCGTCGTTGTGATTGTCCTAGCCTGGATGTCTCTATCAACAGTGGTTCATCTCTGTAAATGCCAGCCCTTTCTCAGATTAAATAGTTTCTCCTGCCCTCATCCATGACATCCCAGTCTCCAGAATGCCATTGGGCCTGAGCTCCATTTCTACAAGAGCATGTTTTCCACATTACATTTCAAAACCCTCACAGCACATGGAATCAGCAAAGCAGCAAGCATTCCAGAATGCATGGTCAAATTTCACCTACATATCTTTGAGTTGCATACAGTGTTACAAATCACAGCCAAACTAGGTTTCCAGGCAGAAAAAGAGCACACATGCAAATACACCCCACAACAAACTTCCATAAGGTACAGGCAAAAATCAGCAACCACAGGGGTAATCTACAACCCATCACCACTTCCTGATTGCAGCATCTTCAAGTCTCTTCTAAAGATAAGTCTCTCAAATCCACCTCCCCCACTCCTGCTCTTTGACAGGAGTTTCTCGGGAGTAAAAGGGCTTGAGCGCACTGACGTGGTAAAGGGAGGCTTGGCATGCATATCAGGAGCTGAGACCTGATGATTCAGATCACCCCCTGTTCTAGAGGTTTCAATATCATTACCAGATCCTTTTTCCTGAATGCCTATAGTTCAGGTTTTAACCCAGCTGCCGCATGCCTTGGGTTTGGTCTAAATTTTCATGAATCAGAGTTAACATCTCCCTGAGTAACTTTTGAAATTTGTCCACATAGTCACACAGCATCTTCATTCTGAATCTGGTTCCCCCTCTGACTGAGCTCTGACAAGTTCCTAGGGTCTCCTCACAGCCTGATTGTATGCTACTTCAAAAGGACTGACCCCCCAAGTGATTTGTTTTGTCCCCCCATACACAAAAGGCAGTTATTACACGTTTTATCCTAGTTGTTGAGATGCTCTGTAGCATTCTTCCAAATCATGGCCCCCAGGGTTTAACTAAAGCATTCCATGAGGCCATTTGTCTCATGATGGTAGGGCACAGAATTTAGATGCTTAATTTCCCAGCAGTCCTATACTTTGCCAGAATGTCAGAGATTATTGTGCTCCTGATATCTGTGAGGGTCTCCTTCAGAATCCCCACTCTGGAAAATATGAGGATGAGGGCATCTGCCATTGAAAGTGCATTGACATTTGGCAACAGCTGAGCTTCAGAACAGTCCAACAAAACCAGTACATGTTGATTCCCGCCCTGAGTGGGCTTGCTGAATGGAGCCCAAATGTCGATGCCTAAGAAGAAGAGTTGGTTTTTATACCCTACTTTTCTTGACTTTCAAGGAGTCTCAAAGCAGCTTACAATCACCTTCCCCTCTCCACAACAGACATCTTGTGAGGTAGATGAGGCCAAGAGAGTTCCGAGAGAACTGTGACTAGCCCAAGGTCACCCAGTAAGCTTCATGTGGAGGAGCAGGGAATCAAACCCAGTTCTCCAGATTAGAGTCTGCCACTCTTAAGCACTACACCATGCTTTCCCAGGGTGCTCCAGTAATGGGCAGATTTGGCAGCATCTCTCCTTCCTGCACCCTGTGGAGGGACTCTCTGTTGTGTGGGTCTTTCTCTGTGGTGGCAAAGGGAAGACTGAGGGAAGGAGCACTAATGCTACATGATTCTGGCTGTCAGTTGCTTCTGAAATAGTATCCACATCTTCTTTGTCCCTTCCGCACACACAGAATAATGCATTTTCAATCCAGTTTCACAATGTTTTCCAATGGGATTTTGCTATTCCGCACAGCTTTAAAGAGCATTGAAAGCGGATTGAAAGCGAATTATTCTGCATGTGCAAAAAGGGCTTAAAGTCGCTAAGGCAGTTCGCATTTTAGGCACACAGAACAGTGCCATTATAGCTCATTTAGCTCTAAGATACTTGCATGGGTTTAAGGAAGAACTCATACCAAGCACTGCCCCCACCAGATAGGATGCAAGATCCTGGTGATGGCCTCCATCAGGACAGGATATGGGCAGGCCTGCCCTAGCCTGGCCCCATGTGGAACTACACAAGAGCCACAAAGATGAATAAAGTCCTACTTGCTGTGAAAATAATGATGTGATCCCAAGCCAGTCATTCTCTCTCAGCCTAACCTAACTCACAGGGATGTTGTGAAAATAAAAGGTAGAACAGGAAAACTGCATACACTTCACTGAGATCCTTGGAGGTCCAGGTGGAGTTTAGCAAAGCAATAGATTCTAATTATGCACAGACCCTTTCTTGTTCTTATGCTTATCTGATAACACAAGAGGAACAACATTCCTTATGATGAGTCAGATCAGACACCATGAATAAGATCACAAGGAATTTGTAGCCTCTTTAATGAGGTACTGGCTTTTCCAATACAAAACCCAGAAGAGGAGCCCTGATGAAGGACTTCATTCAGGATGTGATGTAGACTGGGGAAACAACTATGGCTGACAAATTGTTATTGATGGCTGGATGTTTGGTGGCAAGGTACATTTGAATGTTTCACTTCTCCTAAAGCCAAAGTTTTTTTAATGCTCTGTATGCATGCTGTCTTTTATCAACCAGGGTTGCCCAAACTGGGCTGGGAAATGTCTGGAGCTTTGGGAGTAGAGCCGAGGGAAGGTGTGGTTTAGGGAGGGGAGGGAGCTCAGCAGGAATGTGATACCATAAAGCCAGTCTTCCAAAGCTGCCATTTCCTCCAGGTAATCCCTGTTCTCTGTACTCTGGAGATCATTTATAATTCTGGGAGAATTCAAGGCCCCACCTGCAGTGACGTAGCGCCAACGGGGTGGGTGATGCCCCGGGCGGCAGAGGTGTGGGCAGGCCATGGCAGAGGTGTTCCGTGGTGGGGCGGCGGCACTGCAGCAGGGGCATAGGGTGCACCCACGCCCTGGGCATAGTTAACCCTCACTTTGCCTCTGCCCACCTGAGAGGTTAGTTCATGCTTTGCAAGGGAAGCTTTTTGCTTCCTCTCTACCAGTAGCCTCAACAGACAAGCTCACCATCTGAACAGTGTTGCTACAAAGATTACATGCCTCTAGATCAATTACTGCCAGTGAGTTCTTTCATAGGTTTGCCAACCTCCAGGTGGGGCTTGGTGATCTTCCAGAATTACAACTCATCTACAAACTACAGAGATCAGTTGCCTTGGAAAAAAATAGCTGCTTTGAAGGGTAGACTCTATGGCAGGGGTGTCCAACTCTGATGCTTCAGATGTTCATGGACTACAATTCCCATCAGCCCAGGGATGGAGCGAGGGGGAAGTGCGCCCAGTGCGCATGCATGCCCTGCACCCCTCCAAGCCCCCGGATCTCCCCGCCCCACACCGCCCCTGGAACGCCCCAAAATGCCTCTGCGGGGGGGGGGCGCCTGGTGCATTGTGCGCCCCTGCCCTCTTGGCGCCTGCATCAGGCCCTGCTGGCATGGCCCTTGCTAATGGGAATTGTAGTCTATGAACACCTGAAGCACCAGAGTGGGACACCCCTGCTCTATGGCATCACATCCCGGTTGAATTTCCTCCCCTTTCCTAACTTAGCCATCATCAGGCTCCACCCACAAATCTCCAGGAATTTCCCTATTCCGTATTGGCAACCCTAGTTCTCCATAAAACCCAAATTACATGTTACAAGCTAAGCTTACCCTACTTACATACCTCTTTGTTGAAGTTCACGCTTATGTATTTAGTATGTGGATCTCTTAGGATCAGTGGCTGCTCTAGGTTGAACTGACAGTCTCTATCCACATGACTGATCCATTCTTCATAAATTTTCTCACGATAACCCTTCAGCAAACGGATCATCTCCTCATATTTGGCATATATTAGCTTGGCTTCAGAACTGGCCATTACGCTGGAGAGAGGAAAGCAAAGCCTTGCTAATGGCTATCTCAATTTAATATTTTCAACAAACTTCACAGTTATATGTTTTGCCCCCATTAGCTTTTAATATTGTTCCAGGTAATATAATCCCAGCAGTTAGATATTCTGTAACGTCAGATGCAGAGGAACTGATACTTACGGATGGTCAATTGCTTGCAAGTCTTTCATTGGAATCTGTAATCTTTCCTGTAGTTCCAAAGCCCACTTCAGTTGTCCAGCAACTGGTGGCATGTTTTTGCTAATGGGCGGCACACCATCTTTGGCTTTATTGGCTATTTGAACATCATACAAAATCTTTACATTGTCCAGTTTAACATTGAACATCTCCAGCAGTTTGGAGTAGTGGGCAGCTGCATCTGCCTTTATCAATGGTCGTTCCAACAAGGTGGCAAACATATGTATATGCTAGAGGATAAAATGCACAGTCAACAACTTCTATAAAGGATGGCTCTGAGTTTTCACAACACATTTGAAAAATTGCTCAGAATTATGCCAAGTGCCCATGAATTCTCATGCCAAATCCACTGGTATCAATGAGCAAATTTGATAGCGGTAGTGCCTTAAAGACCAACAGAGGTCATTTAAGCATATGTGGACTCCTTCGCTTTAGCATACATTCCCTTTGGGCTTGGTTCTCATTTACGCATACATTTTCCCCTTTCCAGTACTTACCCTGCTCTCAGATCTGAGAATCCCCACGTTTTCTGAGTGCTCTATAACATGACTTTTTCCCTCCCTTTACAGGGAAAGCAAAATAAATCCCTATGTATTATGGTTTCCTCTGGTTTTCTTGCTCCCCCCACCACCTTCCCCTGCTCACAACATAGCACTTCCTCCCACTCCTCTGCCAACTTTCCTCCCATGAGTCTTCTGTGTTGAGATGATTGTGATGGTGCCCACACACAAACCCCACTTCAAAGCAAAGATTGCAAAGCAACTGCTTCTCAGCAGCACAGGAAGTATTACATGCATAAAAGGGAAAAGCTTTTGAGAGTCAAAGCCCCCTGAAACTTGTTCCTGTATTTAAGATAGCACTGCCAGCAAGACCTTGGTCCCAGCATCCTCTATCAGTTTAGCTCACCTTACAATGTGATTTTCAAGAAAAAATGAAGGCAAGCACTACCTAACATCCTTAGAGGCAGGGTGATATTATGTACAAAAATGTACTAAATAGATTTATGTATGGGTTTGATACCTCTATTTGTGTTCTCATAATTACATGGCTATATTTCTTGTAGTTGTACTATTAAATCCAGAGAGACAAGCTTATAGGAGAGCTAATGATACGATGAAACCACTATCATCATGAGTGCATAGTCCTTCCTTTTGTTCCATTGTCTTCTCTGGTCAAAAATGATTTCAAGTTTTTGAAGCACTACAAAAGCATGCAAAATCCATGAACAGAGAGCAGGAATAATAGTTACTCTATAATATCATCTTCAACTCTTTGAAAAGTTATTGTCTTCAGTTCAGGAGTCTTGGCCTTTAATATATATATCTCTTGTGGTCAATGAACACCTGAGGAAGATCATGTCTCTCATATAATAATGGACTATTTTGAAATACCAAAGTGCTCTCTCCTGTGAATCTATTTCTCAGCCCAGTTTAATAGATTTTTCTTTTGGCAACAACTCTGTTTCTTCTGCCATTGCTAGCTGATGTATGGAGATAAATGAATCTTCTTTTCATAACTATATTTGAATGGATCCTATTTATGTCATTTCTTCAGTTTTTTTCAGATGAAGCATGCATAGTTCCTTGAAACACTTTCCTCACCTTATTGATTTCACATTTTCTATGCTGTTTTCCTTTAACTTTCTACAGTTGATTAGTATGAAATAGATTTGAAGCACGCAGAACAGCCAATCACTTTTACTAATGATAACTCAGAGTGGAACACATCAGGAAAGCCATTTTAAATAAACATTAGGCATGTGTGTTAAATTCTGGTAAATCCTTTTTCTCAGTCCTGATTATGGTTATCAGGAAATGGTGAGACTTCAGCTCTTGACTTCTTTGCCTCAGGGAGCTGGATTTGGATCGTTAATAAGATCTGTGGTATTTTGTGATGCTGTGTGCAATGAAATGACTGTTAGATCTGGCAAGATGTCAAGCCTTTCTGTACAGTCAATAAATATTAAATTCTTCTCTCTAATTCTCTTTAACTGGAAATTCTAGGCTGTAGATGCTGGGAAGATGTTCCTATTCAGAAGAAGATTTGTTTTCTAATTAAGTAACTATTTGGTTTAAATTGGGCATCAGAACCACAAGGGGATATCATCTGAGCAAATAGCCTTATACCTTGAGACACACAATATAGATGATTTATCAGCTCCAAGCTTCTTTTTTCCAGTTGGTTTTTAATGACTCAGAGGCTGCAATGAAGAACAGGATGAGTGACTGATTGTCCTGTATATGTGCGGCATGTACCACATGGGTTATTTGAGGTGAGTTCGATGCTTTTGGGAAGCAGGTTATTTTTTCTCCTTCCTCCAGCTTTGTGGTGCATTTGTGTATCTCTTACCATTTCCCCTGAATTCCTCTCATTTTTCTCAAATCAGTTTTGCTGCAAAGTTTTGAGAAAGATTTAGGGTTGCCAACTCTGAGTTGGAAAACTCCTGGAAATTTGGAGTGGGGAGGATGCAGTTTGGGGAGTGGAAGAAACTCACCAGGATATAACACCTTAGACTCTACCCCCACCCCCAAAACAGCCATTTTCTCCAGGGGAACTGATCTCAGTAGACTGGAGATCAGGTGAAATTCCAGAAGCTGTCCAGAAAGCAGGTGAAGCCTCAGTACTACTGTGGCTAGAAAAGTTCAGATTTTCCTGACCACATGGCAACCATTTTCCCTGACCTGTCCTGGTGGCAACCATTTCCTCTCCTTGCCAATGGGGGGCTTTTCATTTTCATTTCTAATCAGCAGTTGATTACAGTTATCAAATACATTATAACAATATATATGCCAGTTTTAATTAATTCCAGACTTTCATTTTTAACAAGTCTTTAGCCTCTCTTGTTGTAAAGAGATAAGGAAAAGGGCATATCTCTGCAAAGGAGTTAGAGACTTAGTTTTTAAAACTGGAAAATGGGAATTCAGCAAACCTGATACACTGTTATAACTTTATGTCAATATAACAATGTTCAATTGCCAGTAAAAAACTGAAAAAGCACTGGTGGCCAAGGGTAGGGGGAATGGCTATGGCTGAGACACTGGCATAGGAAAACTTCAAGAAAATCAACCATGTGCATATCCTCTGCCACTGCACTGCAGAAGCAGCAGAAATGAGGAAACCACATAAGAGTGTTCATGTGTGGAAACCACCTGTTTTGGATGTGTGTGGATGGAGCAAATGTTTAACCCTTTCCCTTCCTGGTTTTGGTTGCTCACAAATCATTACCCTCCCCAATGACTTCCTCACCCACATTGGAAAAGAGACCCTCCATTTCTTTTCCCAAAAAATAGAAATGTAGCTGGAAGAGGCATTTTGAGGACATACACGCTATGTTGTGGTAGTGGGGGGAAAGTCAAGTTATATGCTTAGGCACTGATAAAAAGATGACCAGTATCATAATCATTTTATACAAATTTATGGTATGGTAGCCAGGGACGGAATGAGGGGAAACTGCGCCCGGGGCACACATGCGCCCTGTGCCCCTGCTGCGGTGGTGCCTGCCCCATCCTGGAATGCCCCCACCATGCCCCAGCACCGGGGCGTCCCTCCCCACCCTACCCTGTGGGTGCTACACCACTGGTGGTAGCATTTGGAAACCTGTGTATAGCTATGGCTGGTTTATCACAAAACGGATATCTAAGTATGGGAAAGAGACAGTAAAAGGTAACCAAAAAGATGGAGATATTGGAGCATCACTTTTATGAGGAATGACTAAAGAGTTTGAAATTAAGTTTAGGAAAAGGGCCCTGTATGGGGCTGGTGGGAGAAGCCACTATTGTACTGCCAAGAGTGGGCTGCCCAAGCCCCATATCTACTCTAGCAGAGTTCTTCTCAAAAGTGGAGGAGGACCAAGTTTGCATGCCATAGCCAACCAGCCATATCTGCTGTATCTGCAGTCAAAGGGTGGGAATCTTGCATAAGCTGAGGGAAAGAGGGGGGCATGACTACTGTTGAGGAAAATGTGGAATGTGCAAAGTATGTCAAACAAGTGAGGAGGTGCCTAAGCCAAAGATAGGTGGGAAGGGAAGAAAGGGACATGTGCTTAGAATTGCCTTAGGCTTGAATTAGATGCTGGTGGTTCTCAAATGCACTTTTGATCTCTTCCCCCTTCTCTACCATACACAGAGTAGCACCATGGAGGCAGCAGGTGGACTTGGGAGATGCTGTTGAACAAGGGGGGGAGGTGCTTCAAGCAGCTGGTGACCTTCCCCTCACTTCCTCACTTCCCTGTCTTTTGGGAAGTTTTAGCTCTAACCGAGCCTGGACAATTACAACAGCCCTTCCCTGACCTTAGATTAGGAAAAGGGAAATGGGTCTTCCATGCTACCATGGTTCTTTACCTGCAGGAGTATGAGCTACTGTTTATTTCACTGTTGCAAAACTATATCTAGGTATTAAATTTATTTACTTCATGAAAAGACCACTTTTTAAAAGGAATCTCATATGTACCTTAACAGCTGACTCAATGCTGGAGGAGTCAACGAATCCTTGATAGAAAATGGTGGCCAGCCGTCGATCCAGATCCTGAATTTTGATCTGGAAGTCTGCAAAATCTTCATCAAATTGCTTCAAAAATGATACAAAATGAATTGTTAGCCAGCACACCTTTAGGTTAATTTTTAACTTAGTCTGTCAAGCATGTTCCTAAGGCCTATTTGGAAACTGCTTAGAATGGCAGCTAAGTCAATGGTAGAATAATCTGATGATACATTAGCACGCCTCAGAGATATGCCATTCAGCACCCAACTGATACTGCATCGGTACAAAAACTAACACTGCTGCAGCTGTACTAATACAGGAAATGGAAACAGGCTGCTCCATACTAAGAGGAACTAACCTCATCTGCTGGATCTAAAGGATCATATTTGCATTCAGCAAACACCTTGATAAATTCGATGACCTCTTCATAAATTTGAACCACCTGGCTTCCTAGAATATTGCCTCTCACACCACCTAGCTCAATTTTCTCCAGTTTGAGAAATTCAATTGAAGTTACATATAGTTCCTTAACAAAAGAAAGAAAAAACATAGTCATTTAAATATATTTCTTGACAAACAGGAGTATAGTAATCAATAGCAAGTACTGTAATTTTTCTGTCAGGGATTTCAATGTAATTACATTCTTCAGCTTTAAATATTGTTGGACTGGATCCTGTCATTCATGTGAAGCAAACAACTCTTGTTCTAAAAGAGGAGTTCTTGCATTGACAGAATGCCCTGTGCCTTAGAGGAATGCAACAGCACCAACACAACAAATGCGCAGGATCCAACCCACTGTTCATGAAAATCAATTTTTCTTCATGTATACTATAATGGCCCTTAGGTGCAGAGTGGTAAGTTGCAGTACTGTAATCCAAGATCTGCTCAGAACCTGAGTTTGATCCCAACAGAAGTCAATTTCAGGTATTCGGCTCAGGTATTCAGGTATTCGGCTCAGGTATTCAATTTCAGGTATTCAGCTTGCTGGGGATACAGTGTAGATGACAGCGCAAGGAAATGACAAACCACCCCAGAAACAAAATCTGCTTAATAAACATCATGATGTGACTCCCCCATGCATCAGTAATGGCCCAGTGCTTGCACAGGAGACTACCTTTACCTTTTTAAGCTATTACTGTAGTAATTTTGTATTCTTGTTAAACTAATTACTTCTCACCTCTATTGTTTTCAGTCTGTGAAAAAATGCATTCATTCTAGCAAAGACAAGAGTAGAAGGGAACTCCCAGTATTGGGGCTCCTTGTCCTGCAAATACAGAGAAAGAAAGTGCCATGTTATAGGATGGACTGCAGGTAAATGATATTTTCAGTCATAGCAGAATCTCTCTGCTATGTATGTTGTGTGATTTTGAATTGTCAAGTGTCCATTAGTTTACCGCTCCAATTGGTGTTTTTGATACGAAAACTACAGTGCTGTGAGCAATAGGAGCATGATAAAATTCTGGTACTTCTATTAGTTTGCAGCTTTGCTCAGGGTACTCTATAACATGATTAGTGGATCTCTATCTCCATGCAGCTCAATCCGCTCTGCTAGTGCCTTTGCTACACCCGAAAAGCAACGTGCCAGAGTTGAATTATTATTTTGTCTGGAGTGTGCCTGCACTTTAAAAAATGTAAAAGGGGACTATTTCATTTGAAAGTTGTACTGTTGGGATAAATTTATTTAAAACCATTCTCCACTTTAAATTGGATGAGTTACCTATAATGTTTGCATCAGGAAGCTCCGAGTAAATGTCTCCCTTAAGAAAACTCTGCAGTAGCAGCAGTGACTAACCTGAAAAAATGAGGGCATCATATCTGAGCAGCAAACGTCATAGGTCTGGTAGAGTTTCTCTATCACAGAGATTCCTAGCTTGATCCCGCTCAGAAATTCTTCGATCTCACTTTGTAATCCTTTTAGCACCTCTTCAGGACTCAGAAAATTACGGGTCTAAGCAGAAAGAGAGGCAATCAAATATGACACAGAATATGCTGAACCAGATTTTGGAATCATAGTCTTCTAAAATTTAGCACTATAAAGGCACTTTATGGCTGGTTGACTCTCTGCTGATAGTCGTATCATTCTTATCAGTTAGCCGTTATAGAAGTTTCAGCATGCCTGTCACAATCAGTGTCCGGGCAATGTGTACAGATGCTGTATTTAAGACTTTAATAGTTTGCCTTTTTATGTCGATGTATCGATTATCGACAGATTGTTAAACTGATATATCAGTCTATTGATAAGATTAAAGATAAAAATTAAAGCATGCATGGGCGACAAAGAATCTGCAAAACATCCCTCCCTCACTTTTCCCAGACACAAGCAAAAAGCCAGCCGTTGGGTAACACTTGCCCTGCTGCAAACATGGTGGTGGGTAATAATGCCAAATATGCCCTGAAACAAAGAGTCCCCGGCCAATTCACTCTGAAGTTGCGGGAACCTCGCTGTGAGTAATTGACCCATGTTTGAGTTCTCTGGATACCAAAACCAGGACAAAATAGTAATTTAAAATACTTTCCTCAGTTGAGGGTTATGTTTTCATAAAACAGTACCATTTCGATGATGAGGTTACAGATCTCCTGCAAAATAACAATGACTCGGGATGGCGTGTTGTAGTATTCAGAGTTGGCCCATATCAAGCATACGGTGTACATAACGCTGTTGATGAATGGGGGCAGCTGCATGGATATAAAATTTCATCGAGTCAGGTTTTCAGGAAAGTCAAATATGTATTTCAAGGTGATATGACATTTTACTTGTTGCCCATCAAGCTGTTGATCTTGTTTATAACTTTCAAAATTAAGTTACTCAGGGCCAAACTACACATTATAAGTTACACAACCTCACTATTGGGGCTAGCAGTCATACTGCAGCAGCAAATTTCTAGAGACAGTTCCATTTGGAAGGGCCATTGGGCCTAATTCTGAACAGGAATATTGCATGGAGAAGAAAGGGGCTCAATCCTTCCTCCTCATCCCATTTTTCTGAGCCAAAACAGTATGTGAAAGGGAAGGCAGAAGCTACTCCTCCCCCTGTACTGCAGTCCTGAACAGAACAGCATTTCCCAATGGAATTGCCTCTGGAAACTTACTGTTGCAGTCTACTAGTCCCTCTGGGGAACATATGTAACTTGTATCATGTAGGTTTGTCTTCAAAGTACTTATTTGTCTTCAGCATGGAGAACAAGTCCTCTTAGAGGCCCAAGTTACACATGATGGAATCTTTGTGCTTCCCCCCGGGAATCCACCCTGATCAAATGTGCTCTGTGAGTTCTGTTCTTAATTTCCCAGATATATGTGGACCCAATTCAGTATGAGGGGAGAGGGCACTTATGCCTCTCCCCCTGCACCATGTTCCTGCCCTGAAATGGCCTTGGAAAGCTAGTGTAGCTTGGCAGTACATAAGTGGCTCTAACTGGGGTCGAATTCCCACTGGAAAATTTTACGCAGATCAAAACCAGTTCGTAGTGAAACCGCACCTCTTCATCGGAGTTTTTACCTCCCCACCGCAGCGTGCACACAGCAGACACACCTGGTTCCAGAACTCTTAACAATCCCCACTATCAGGCGATCTCGCTTTGCTGGCCTCCCCTGATTGGCTGGCGTGCCTTGATGGGGTGGGACCTTTTTCCCCGCAGAAATGTACCTTGTTGGGGCGGGACCACAAAAAAGCTAACATTTTAAAGCTTAATGTTTAACTGTGTGGACAGTTAACCGTTTAACTGTGTGAACATTTAAGGATTCAACAGTTACACATTTGACCGGTTAACGTCCTTCTGCGTCCCCTTCTGCTCTCACTCGCCGATTGCAAAAGCAAAAACAAAACCCAGGAAAGGCTGGCTGCACACGCATCGCTTCAGCGCCGACAGAGCACTGACTGGTTGCCCGATTTTTGCGTCACGCTCCTCGGCGGGAAACGAGTCAGGGTTTCAACCCTTATCTCTCCCCTTGGATCAGCTCTGAACCGTGCCAATGAGGTTTATCCAGTGGTGAGATTCAGCAGGTTCCCACCACTTCGGCAGAACCGGTTGTTAAAATGGTGCTTGTAAACAACCAGTTGTTAAGTCATTTGAATTCTACCTCCAGAGCCGGTTGTTAAATTATTTGAATCCCACCACTGGGTTTATCCCACTTGCCAGCTGGTCCTGCCGGAAAGCAGAATAAGGGGGAGAACGAGCGCCAGAAACGGGAAGAATCCGTGTCTGCCGCGCAAGCAATGGGGAGGTTGTCCTTGAAACCTGGTTAGTTTGTGTCCTGAAACCTGGCTAAGAAGGTAGTGGGGATTCGACCTTGGGTACAGCAGTCCTGAAGGGCTGTTCCAGGTCAGGAAAATAGTGTGTGGGTAAGCTTAAGCCCCCTCTCCTTTTGTGCTGTGGTCTCATTCTGAATCTGGTCCTCTGACTCCCAGAGTGCTTCTGATAAGAAAGACTTGAGGCTGACGCACAGGGAACACAATTTTTTAGCATGTGAATTGGGCTTTTCATACAGGGATTTGGCTCTCATCATCTACACTACAATAGCTTTTCATGTGGATTGCTGCAATGGACTCTGGGTGGAGATGTCCAGGATTGGGGCCCTCAGTGGAGTCATGCCCATTACTGGCCAGTGTGGGAGAGGGTCAACCCTATCCTGATAAGTACATTGCAGTTCTGGCAATTGAAAGCCTTGCTGTAGCCGCCATAAGTGGCCACTGCTGATTCAAGGCCAGGAAAGAGATGGCAGGGAAAAGCCTCCCGGCTGGTCAGCTTCACTCCTGGCCACCCAAAAGATGATTTCTTCTCCGCAGAGGTTGTCTGGACCAACCAGATATTGCAACTCCCTGAACCAGCCCTCATAAGGGGCCAGGCTGCAGGTCAGTGAGTAGGGCAGTACTGGTTCTGTCCACAGGCTGTGGAAAAGAGGCTGAGAAGGAGGAATAACAGAATGAGGTCGTTAGTCATGTAATTCCGCTAGAAGTGGTAAGATTGCACCAGTAAAAATGACCAAGACTTGCTTTTACCTGGGGGTACTCAGCTTGTTCCATTTCCTCTAAGAGAACTTTTAGGGGCTGCAAGTACAAGTTAATATCATCAGCTTCTTTCAGTCCTGAACGAAAGCAAAGTTATAGGGTGAGTTAATCAAGGAGAAGCTTCATCTTAATAGTCCTGACAACCATTAATCAATGTGACCCAATAGAATTAGCTGGCGATGATTGTAAGAAATAGGGCTATACCTGCAGATACATCCTTGAAAACGTTCCTTAGTGCTGGCCAATAACAGCTGTTTGCTCTCTCCAAAATCTCAGCAATCTTTTGCACTTGAGGGGTGTACAGCTGGAAAAGGAAAGCACATGCACAAAAGCGTGCCATAGCAACATATCATCATTCCTTTATGATTTATAGCCCAGTCTGAAAATTACTCTCACTATACCTGCTCATTTATGCACTGTAGGTTAACCTGCCGACTGTACCAGAAATCAAACTCCACTTTGGGTAATGGGTTCAAACCATCCAAGAGAGGCTGTGCTGAGTCTTTGCTCAGGATGTCTCGGATCTGATGAGACCAGTCGATGATTATTGTTTCAATCGAATGTAATAAAGTACTGTCCACACTGGCAGAAAGACTGAAAAACCACAAAAAGAGCAGACCTTGGTAAAATGCAAGCTGCTTTAATTTTTGATCAGTTGTGAAAGAATAGTGCATGAATTTCTTTGGCATGTCACAAAACTAGATTCCTCAGTCTCAGCCGCCCTTTTAATATGACAGTTCCTCCTGTTTACACTCACAGTAATTTATTGATAAAATCCTGAGGTACGAAATCAAGGATTCTGCACTAAAACCCGCATATCTTGCAATCAGTAAGGCCAGATTCTGGGATCACGTTTAATTTTATAATTTGGAGTGCCTATCTCTCTATCTCTTTATCTTTCTATATCTATGTATATCTGCAGAATCTGGACATTTTGAGTTGATGGAGAGAATTGGTGGGAAGACAGGGACAAATAGAAGAGATGAAAGGGGGAGGATGAATATGGAGGCGTGCCAAAAATACATGCGCATCAGAACTTTTTCAATAATTTATCTAAAGATTTGAAGACAACTTGCTGTTTTCAATAAGTGAAAATAAATGGGTCTTGTGTATGTTAGCTCTTGTACAGAATAGAAAGGGTATAGACACTGGCCGATGCACCCACCCATCAAACATATCTGTCGCAGTGTATAACATATCAACACGTTCTGGCAAAGGGAGAAGTGTTTTCCCTTTGATTTTTCCTCCCATCACAAACATCTCATTCTTTAGCCTGTGGGCCTGCCTTATAACATCTTCAGCTACCACTTGAGGCCAGCCAGCCAGGTTTTCACTCCGCAGAAACAAGGAATAGACTACCTAGAAAGAAAAAGTTGTTTTAATGCTGCCACGGGTAATTCTGTTTCAGTTATTACAGATCATGACACCTGCATTACATCAGGATTAATAGCATTTTAAACCATCCCTGAAGGATCTACTTTGTTTCTAAAACAGCCCAATGGCTGAAATAAAACCTTTTATGGATAGGTTGATCCCATATTCCTATATTATGCTGGTGGTTGCTACTACATAGCTTTGCCAGTGTTCAACTGGTACCATGCATCACCACCACAAACATGAAGCCACAAATGGAATTGAGCAGTGAGCAGATCCCCACCTAGCAGGCATGACTTGAAGATAGGATTGCATCATTAGGCATTGCTTTGCATAAAAAGCCTTTACCTTGTGTAATTCATTGCCTTTGCACATCTCTGTTTACAATTTCTTATCTATACTCATGAATATTTAACTGCCAGCTCAGGAGAACCACAACCATGCCACAGTGCCAGTGACTATGTCACAGTGGATCTGTTAGTAAGGCGACAAAAGCTTTTTCACTGGGAACTATTTATTAATATGAAATTGAAACCTGTCAAGCAACCCTCTTCATATTATTTAACCTTTAAATTTGTAAGTATAGGAGACCCAACATTTGAAATTAAACGGGCATAGGCAATTCAGTCTTAAAACTATAAATGCTTCCACAGCCTAGCTATTGCAGCCTCTTACCCTTGAAGCATCAGTACAGTTCATTCCATCTGAAAAACAGCAGACACTGTGCATAACAAACTTCTCTCTGTGATACACCTCTGAAGATGCCAGCCGCAGATGCAGGCGAAACGTTAAGAACAAGATTTGCCAGACCACGGCCACACAGCCCAGAAAACCCACCACGATCAGTAAACTGAGGCTTTATTACTTTTGTGAAAAATCCCAAGCATTTTAAATGCATGCTAGTAGATAATACAGTACACAGGCAACGCATCATGGATCTAACATATACTCTCTTTTAAAGTTTGTTCATATTACAGTTTTATAAATATGTTTTATAAAGATGTGCTACAGTCATAAAACAATTCTGAACTCTGATGCTTAAGACTTATTCTAGGAAATAAGATACCATTGTGCAAACTAGGACCATGGAAAGATGGGGGTTTGTTGTTTTTTGACATATTTATGGAGAATACAATCTTAGTCACAGTACAGTTGTAATATAGCATTATGATCTGAGGATTGCCTAATAATCTGAGGCTGCCAAACACTACCGGTATGTACGTATGTCATTACAACCCCACTTTTTCTTCAAGAAGCATCTAGGCATTTTATCCTTATGACACTCAAGACATAGGTTATTGTGCTTAGTAGCAGTGACTTACCCAAAGCTATTTCCTGAGCTTTGTAGTTGAGAAAGGATTGGAATTTGGGTTTGCCTCTTCAATGCTAACAGTCTAAACTACTGAGTTACATTGGCCTCATATAGGATAGGGGGAAAGAAAGCTTTTATTATAACGTTGCAGCAATTTGTCCTGAATGTTCATGAAATATTGAGAGCACGGATGGAGAGAGAACAAAAGGGTGGAGTATACCACAAATCCTCATCTGCCAAATCAAAACCTGTGTTTCTCTTAACAAGGTTTTGGAAAGAGGGAAGTATTGCTTAGCGACAATGGAATGGAAATTGGAAACTTACCTCTTCTACTACAGCCATCATCTGCTCTACTGGGGAAGGGCTGAGATCTCCTACTAAGACTGCATTTTGGATGTTATCTTTAGTTATGTTTTCATGTTTCCTCTTCACAAAGTAAACCGCTTTGTTCTTCAGTACTGATGGAAAGCCGATGCAAGGGACTAGCTGTCCAGTTGGATTCAGAGTGATCACCAGTACCATCAAGTCTTGCTTCTCATAGAACTCGTTGAGCATAGCAAGGACCTCCTCACTTGTGGCAAACTTGGACCATTTGTCAGGTTTCATACGGAGAGAGAGATAACAGTACTTCTCTATGAAGTCTAGGCGTTTGTCAGTTGCCATCTTGCTTCTTCGATCACTAACTAATTTGAAGACAAAACTGAATTGATAACAAGCTGGAAATCCCTGTGCAAGTAACATTTGTCTGCACAATTAATGAGCAGATGGGGTGGGGGGCAGAAGGCAGCACATGAGTTGCCACCAGAGGTGGGATCCAACCAGTTCTCACCACTTCTCTAGAAGCGGTTACTAATTTTTTCTGAGTGCCGAGATGGGGTTACTAAAGCAACCTCCCTGCCCAATAGGGACTGGAGGTGCATGTGTGCGGCAGCGCCACTGTTTGAATCCCACCACCATCGGAACCTGTTATTGAATTTTTTTGGATCCCACCACTGGTTGCCACCACTGCTTCCAGCCTCACACCCTGAGCTAAGCTTTAGCACAGAGCCTAAGTGCATACAGGGACCAGTGGGTACCACAGAGGAAGAGAAAATTATTCAGTGGGAGGACAGTGTTTTTGCCTTCCAGTTGGTCAGAGGGATATGAAAAGGTTATGCATACCATTGAATAATCAGGGAAAGAATGAAAGAAGACGAATTAACTTTAAATGGATGTGAGGGTGGCTGAACCCTTCCTCCTCAGAAATGTGGACCCAGTGTCTCCCCTCCCTCCTCAAGCAATAAATGAGAAAAATGCCATGGGGAAAGGAATACGCCTTTCCTCCGCTCTTGTACTGTGCCAGTCAAATCCCCCTTTTTGCTGCTGCATTGAAATATAGACAATACCCTGCAGGGAAAAGATAAACACTGCATATTTTTCCCTTTAAGTCCTTCGTGATAGGAATTTTGATTGGGAAAAGAGCTTTTAAGGAAATAGTTAAATGTACATGCCCGTACAACTTGTAACCAACAAGAGCTTCACTACAGTACATACTCAAACTGCCCGGAGATATTCCATTAGTCTCCTGTGTTATATCTAGTTTGGCCTTCATACATATTTTTTACAAGACTGTGAGATTTCAGCTTACTTTTAATTTAACAAGAATACTTACTTGACTTGTCTCACACCTCAGGGCAAGCACAATTAAGGATGCAACAACCTTTTCGTTCAACTAAAGTATCTCTAAGATTTGAAGACATCCAACTGAAGCATTCCCCAACTGCCAAGGAACAAGATTCTTCAAGAAGATTCTAGTGACATCATGTATCAACTGTCATAGCATATGCAAGAACCTTCCATATTATAGACCATGTAAATTGTACTGAAGCCCGTGAAGCAGAAAACTATAACCCTTAAACATAGTGTTAATTATTAGTGTCTCTTTGTATAGTATAGTATCTCTGAATTGTTTAGCTTTTGAATATCCACTTGGATTTAAATTGTGAGGATACAAGACTTCTGAATGTCACATAATTTTTTAAAACAGTAAATCCCTGACTGACAGGGAAGATGTTAAATAGGGGTGTGCACCACTTGAGCGGGGGTTGGGTTTAACAGACCTGAACTTTTTATAAAAATTCTGCCCCCCCGCCAAAAAAAATTGAATCAAGATTTCCCCCATTTTTGGACATTCAAATGTTTTTGGATCTATTAAACCCAAACCTGAAAAATTCCTAATCACCTCTGAGGTCCAAGTGAGTTTTTGAGACAGCTGGTTGGCCAAGGCCAGAGTTCAGTTCTGCACTGCTTAGCACCTCTGAGCCCACATGGACTTCAGAGGTGACACCAGAGGCGTACCTAGGCAAACCTGGGCCCCCGGGCAAAACCTGAGTTTGGTGCCCCCCCCATGGGCGCCCACCCTCCGCCACCACGACCAAACAATGATTTTTTACACCAGGTCATTTCTAAATCATCATCATATTATAGAAAATGCCCCAACTCACAAATCGGAAGACAGCAATAGTCTGCTTTTAAAATGTTTATTTACTACTGTGAAAACTGCTTTAGAAAATAACTTAGTAAATTAGAAACTTAGTCTTAGAACAACTTAAATAATTTACTCTTTAGAAAATAACTTAACTTGCAATACTCAGAATAAAACACAAAGATTTTGGGAAGATAAGTTTGAGGTAGCCTCACTGGAAAGCATGAAGCAATACACACACGTACCCCAAAGCAGATTTGTTGACAGTTTGCCCTCACTCCCTAAAATCAAGCCACACAGTTCAGGAAGAAGTGGATGCCCATTCATAATGAGCTAGTGTCCCCACCAAGAAAATAGTTTAAGTATCTCCAAAAAACAAGCCAGGTAAGATGACATTTATCTCTCCACTCTCCTCCTTGCTGCTGTTTATGGTACAGGTACAGATCTCTCAAGTTCATGAAAGGTCCCACAGAGCACACAAAACATCTGCCAGACACAAAGATCACTTTGAAGCAATACAACAATGCTGCTGCCATTTTCACTGGGGTCCTCTAAACTGGAGCAAGAATTAGAATCACTGTTCACTTCACATGACAAGCCAGGAAAGCATTACCTCAACAGAAAAAGGCATGAAGTTCCCAATAGGCAGCACACTGAAGCACGCAAGAAAAGCTGACTGAATAATGCTCTCAGCTATCTGCCATTCTTAGCTACCATATCATTCATCCGCAGTTGCTGACCGTGAACACTGAGTTTCTTCTGTAGGATCATCATCAGCATGGCCTGGAGCCACAAAGGAACCTCCCCTTCCATGACTGATTCCAATCCCCTTTGGAAACTATCTTAAGCTGGTGATCCCTGACATCCTGTGGCAGGGAGTTACACAAGCTAATTACTCTTTACCCAGAAATGCTACGTTTGTTTGGAACATGGGTCTTCCCAGCCCTAATCTGCCACTCTGACTGCTTCAAATTTAGCGCTGGCTCCAGGTTTGGTGCAACAGAACAAATAATCCTTGTGCACTCCATCCACCTGTCCCAGCAGAGATGCCAACCCCCAAGTAGGGCCTGGAAACCTCCCAGAATTATGACTCCTCTTTAGACTACAGATATCAGTTTCCTTTGGGGGGCGGGGAATGGCTGCTTAGGGGGGACGACTCTAGGGAATCACATCCCTATTTCATTCCCTCCTCTTCCCAAACTCCCCAAATCTCCAGGAATCCCCCAACCGAAGGAGACAAGGTCATTCCATCCCATTGCATCCTTGAATTGCTTCAGGTCCTCAAAAGGGAAGCCCCTTCTCTCCCCACCCCCCACCCCAATGCAAGCAGGTCACTGATGCAAGGAGAGGAAAGAAGCCACAGTCCAGGGGGGAATCTCAGCCCCTCTGGAACAGGTGTGAAAGCAGGCGCGCAAAGAGAAGGGGGGTGCTGCTGAGCCTTACCTGCTGATTGTTTAATAGCTTAGGTGCTGGGCGGACTGCCCTCCCGTCGCGTGACTCAAGTCGCGCCGCTCGTGCGTGACCCTCAGGCCGCCGCCATCCCGGCGCCCAGCCTCCCTCCTCTTCTGACTGACTCCTGGCTGGCACTGGCAGGTGGCAGCTCCACAGGCCGCAGCGCCAAGTCCATGCCGCCGGGCAGGAGGCGGTGGAACTTGGAAGAGAGCGACGGCCTCACGGTTCTTGGAGCGCCGCCGCCACCGTCCAACTTAGGGCCGCGCAGCAGGAGGGCAAACGGCCACTCACGGCCCCTGCCCTGGAGCAGCTGCCGCTGCCACCCCCCGGAGTCACCCAGATCATGCCGCCGCTGCGGTGCCGGCCGGCCGGCCGGCCGGCCCGCTTCCACAAGGCCCGGCCCAGTCGCTTCCCCCCGGGGTTGCTCTCTGATGAGCGGCCCTAAGTTGGACGGCGGCGGCGGCGCTCCAAGAACCGTGAGGCCGCCCGCCGCTTGCAAGTTCCAAGAGGTGGTGGAACTTGCAAGCGGCGGGCGGCCTCACGGTTCTCGGAGCGCCGCCGCGCTGCCGCTGCCCGAGGCTCTGCGCAGAAGGTGAGCAGGAGGCGGTGGAAGCGAGCGGCGGCCTCGCGGTTCTTGGAGCGCCGCCGCCGCCGTCCAACTTAGGGCCGCTCATCAGAAGGCAACCCCGGGGGGAAGCAACTGGGCCGGGCCTTGTGGAAGCGGGCCGGCCGGCCGGCACCGCAGCAGCGGCATGATTTGGGGGACTCCGGAGGGTGGCAGCGGCAGCTGCTCCGGGGCAGGGGCCGTGAGTGGCCGTTTGCCAGGCAGGCCTCAGGGAGCGATCCTTGCGCTGCCTTCCAGGCCAAGGGGCCGGCCGACAGGGCAGGGGAAGATGGTGGGCGGGGTCAGGGCAGCCGCACTGAACTGCGGAGGCGGCGCTCTCCCCCATCCTGAGTTTGACTTCCGGTTAGTCGGCTGATCGGGTGGCTTGTGGGCCGGGCGGCCAGGTCCAGAGTGGGCGGGGCCGCTCGGACATTTTGTCGCCCCCCACATGACCAACAATTGCTACACCCAAGGCAGCTGCCCCCTCTGCCCTATGGGAGGTCCGCCTCTGGGTGACACAGCACAGAGCTGAATGCTAGCCCGGCCTTGGCCCAGCCCAAAATTCAGCTCTGTGCTGCCTGCTGTCTCTGAGACCCAGCCAATGTAAAGGAAGGACAGAGGGAGTGGGGGAAGAGAGGCTGTTATAAATGGTGGCAGGGCAAAAGCAATCCAAATAATGCTGAACGAATTGGTGTCATTCTGGATCTACTCAGCTCCCTTAAATAATTGCCATTGGGTGGGGGGAGGATAGAGAAAAATACCAATAAGATACTTTGCAGGGAAAGATTTTGTTACCAGACTGACCCATGGTGGGTTGGGGGAACCCTGCTTTTAAGACAACCCTTAAGACAACCCTTAGGGTGCCTAGCAGTGCAGTGCCAAAATGGGGAGCCCATTCTCTGCATTGGCTAGTTCACCCAAAAGGGCACAGAAAAATTGTCTGGTCATGCCCTGGTCATCGTCCACACAAAGCATCTGTCTCACACTGTTCCTGAAAGGGTTAAGAGAGCAAAATGACCCTCCTCTGGAGAGCGTTCCCATCCCCATCCCTGGACTAAATACTCTTCCAGAGACAAATGACTTGTTAATGTGTTTGCCCTGAGTGTTCCTGCCCAGTAGTGTATTAAACCCAATGCTTCTTCCTCTGACTAATCTCTCTAATGACTGCCTCGTTTGCATTATCATTGTTATAGAAATTGTAATTTAATCAGTTTCCTCCCACCTTCAGGCATTCTCAAACTTGACCCATCAAGCTAATGACTCAACCATTAGCTTAACGACTGAAACCATTAAAGTTGATGTCTCTCTCTTGTTGGTGTCATTCTAGATCAGGGGTAGGGAACCTGCGGCTCTCCAGATGTTCAGGAACTACAATTCCCATCAGCCCCTACCAGCATGGTCAATTGGCCATGCTGATAGAGGCTGATGGGAATTGTAGTTCCTGAACATCTGGAGAGCAGCAGGTTCCCTACCCCTGTTCTAGATCTACTCCAGAATGAGTAGAAAGGCAAGAGTCCTCTTTGTCCTGGAAGATTAAGAGTTACTCTGCATAACCCTGAGGGTCTCTTATAAGAAGCCCCTTCTCACAGTAGCCATTGTTCAATATCTCTGGACACCTCTCTGTCTGTTGATATTGTTTCACAAAGTATTTTACTGCCAGAGCTAGGCATGGGTCACTCAGCTCTGCTCAGGATCTCCTGGGAAATGTAGTTCCCACCAGGTCTTTTGCAGCCTAGAAGGGAACACAGGCAGGCCTCATCTCCAGCCTGCTCCGTTTGTTAAAGTAAATTTGGTGGGGCGTCGTGGGGGGAGGGGGTGAGCTGAGCAGCCGACCGATGAGGGGGGAGGGGGGAAGGGTCGGGGGATTTTCTGCCCCCCACATGACCCAAAACCGTGTGCCCGGTGCGTGGCCCACCCCTGCCCCCCCCCCGGTCTCCTGGTAGCCCTGCCACTGTCCCTAAATAAAAGTTGTTAAACTTTATTTGCTCTCCTGTGGAATTTCTTGCAGAAGCTGATCTCTATATGTAGGGAACAAAGGCCCCCAGCTTGCCTGATTTTTCGCTCAGTCAAGAGGCTGCTCTCTCTAATTACCCGCTCTGCATTGGGGGGAGAGACTCCCCCCAGATAACAGATTAGTTCATCTTTGCTGAATGCACATCCCTACTGTTAAACATCCTTCTCAGATGTTACTTTATTCTTTCTTTTAAAAATCACTAGGCTTCTTGCCCAGAGAGACGGCTTTACATTTATTTGGGTGCTGTGTGGTTTCCGGGCTGTATGGCCGTGTTCTAGCAGCATTCTCTCCTGACGTTTCGCCTGCATCTGTGGCTGGCATCTTCAGAGGATGCCGTGAAAGCCTTCGACATTTACATTTATTAATCACATAATTCTATGCAATTCTTTCCTACTGATTTCAATAAGGTCAGACTGGGTAATTCTGCACAGAGTAGAACTGTAAGTGTGCTAAAAATAATCCCCCCTAACTGTAACACTGCATATTTAATCTGACTGCATCTCAGATTCCTGTATTCTTGCTTATTGCAGTCCTGTTGCTTTGATGTTCCTGTGAACGTGCTAAATTCCATGTTAATGTGGAATGAGTTGGTGCTGGTCTTTTTTGTTGGATGCTTCCATTATTTTGTCTCACAAGAGGAGTACAGTAACCCTTACTAGCAAAAGACTGCAGGTGTGACACAATTTTTAAAACTAATTTGATGACATTGTGAGTCTGCCTGCCAACATCTCCTTAGACCAGGGGTAGGGAACCTGCGGCTCTCCAGATGTTCAGGAACTACAATTCCCATCAGCCCCTACCAGCATGGTCAATTGGCCATACTGATAGAGGCTGATGGGAATTGTAGTTCCTGAACATCTGGAGAGCCGCAGGTTCCCTACCCCTGCCTTAGACAGTGGTGGCGAACCTATGGCACTCCAGATGTTCACGGACACTCCCAATTGGCCATGCTGGCAGGGGCTGATGGGAATTGTAGTCCTTGAATATCTGGAGTGCCATAGGTTCGCCACCACTGTCCTTGGATGAGAAAGAGACTGAGGAAGCTGGCCCTAGCCCTTGGAAACTGCAGGCAGACCCACCAAACAAGTTAGAGACTCTGTCTGATGCATCCTTTGATCTTGATACTATTAATAGGAGTATAGCGTCAAGATCGAGGGATATGATTGTATCTCTCTATTCTGCATTGGTTAGAACTCACCTGGAATATAGTGTCCAGTTCTGGGCTCTGCAATTCAAGAAGGATATTGACAAGCTGGAAGAAGCCCAGAGGAGGGCAACAAAAATGGTAAAAGGTCTGGAGTCCATGCCCTATGAAGAGAGGCTTAGGGAGCGGTGGATGTTAAGCCTGGAGAAGCAAAGGTTAAAGGGGGACATGACAGCTATGTTTAAATATCTGAAGGGATGCCATGTCAAAGAGGGAGCAAGCTTGTTTTCTGCTGCCTCACAGACTAGGACACAGAGTATTGGATTCAAGGTGCAGGAAAAGAGATTCCACCTAAACATTAGGAAGAATTTCCTGACCATCAAGGCTGTTTGAAAGTAGAATTCACTGCCTCAGAGAGTTGTGGAGTCTCCGTTGGAGGTTTTTATACAGAGGTTGGATGAACATATGTTGAAAGTGCTTTGATTGTGTGATCCTGCATTGCAGGGGGTTGGACTTGATGGCCCTTGGGATCTCTTCCAACTCTATGATTCAAGAAGGGGAGTCTCAGGCTGAAGTTAGCACATCCCACCCTATGTCTCACAGCCCAGGTTCCAAGAAGCTCTGCAGCCACCATCCTCACCTCCAGGATTGCCTGAGCCTTTGGACCACTGGAGAAGGTGAGCTTGGAGGGAGGTGCAGGAGTGGGGCCATAGCCCAGCACCAGTCAATCTCTGCCTGTGAGTTTGAGTCCCCACAGGATCAGGGCTGACAGCTACATAGGCTGCTCAGCCAGTGATGTGTGACTCCTGTCCATGAATGACTAAGCAGATTGAAGAGTTGCACCTGCTCCTGTTCAGGGTTTCCCTGATCAAAGCAGTCAGAGAAGGCTGAATCAGAGTGCAAGTGTAACCCCTATGTTCAGAATGGGTTGACCCAGAAAGGGGTGGAGACTCAAAGCAGCAGGAGGCTGCAAAAAAAAACCTGGTGAAGTTGGAGGAAGCAAGGTTACCAGGCTGGGACCTTGATTTAATTCTTTATAAGCTCTTAACACCTTGTTTAAGGTAACTGCAAAATTGTTGGGAACTAGTGGGAAGGGAGTTGTTTATTTTTGCTGTATTGTAAATGTTAGAATTTATTGTTTCAGGGCTTGCTTTGTATGTAGTTGATGGGAGTTCTTTTGGGGACCTTCATCATCTTGGATCCCATTCACCAAGCCTCTGAAGTCTTCATAAGGCAACCACCAGCAGGAAGAATTGGACTTGGCATTTATCAGTAGATTGTCAAGATAAGGACTTGAAATGCAACCTAAAAGGACTGTAAATTGTAAATGTTAATGTTAAAAGTGTTATTTGTTAAGGAAGTAAACCATTTTGTTTTAAATTTAGTACTTTGCAACTTCTTCCAAGTTCTGCCCCACAGAACCCACAGATAGAGGTTACACAAGCAAGGCTCTGAGCCTTAGTTTTCTGTGTGTTTGACTTTGAACTGTAGTTGGCCTTTGTTTCTTGGATTTCTACCTGACCTTGAACTGTGACCTTGCTAGTGCCTTCTGGATTTGCCCTTCTGTTTTGGTGCTTGGTTTCTTAAAGACTTGTGTTTTGACCCTCAACTGTGCCTTGGAGGACACTTGGTTCCTGTTGCCCCAGGTTCCTGCCTGAGCCCGATCATTCTATTGCCTGGAAGTTGCTTTTGCTGTAAATTTTATTTATAGCTCATTTTTCTCATTCAGGCTGAAAACAGAGTACAAAGTAATGCAGGCTATTCAGTCAAATAGCAAAAACCTCCAATAAATAATATAGGACTAGGATTACTGAACTGGAAAAACAATACAAAGCTAGTCTACAAAGATAAAAGGTTACAAAGGTAAAGGACACTGTAGTAAAAAAGGAGGTGAACTGTACAATAGTGCAATAGACTACATTAATGACTCTTACAGAAGCATTCTTCTGCATTGTTCTATTATATTACCCCCTTGTAAAAATGCCCTCTAGAACAATTCTGTTTTGCACATTCTGTGAAATGCTAGAAGTATCAGGGCCTTCCAGACTGCCTCAGGCAGGCTGTTCCACAAGATGGGAGCCGTCACAGAGAATGTGAGTGAATAAGCAGAGGCCAATTTTACCCACTCAAAGGGTGGCACCTTCAGAAGGCTTAGCTTAGACAAGCGAAACTGGCATGATGGTGTCATAGCAGGAGAAGTGATCCCCTAGGTATGCAGATCCAAGACCATCAATATTTTTGTTGCTGATAACTAGAACCGTGAACTGCACCCAGTAACTGACTTGCAACCAAAAAGTGTCTACAGAATTTAACTGAGTGAAAATCAGCTGGATCCTGTCAAAATTGGGAAGCATTACTGGGGATATGCCAGATGAAACATGTCTTCACCTGCTGGCAAAAGACACCGATAGATGTTTCTTCCTGGGGAGGGTGATTCCAGGGTTTTGGTGCCACAACAGAGAAGACCCTTTCTTGGGTTGCTACCTGTCTAGCATCAGATAGCAGGGGCAGCCAAAGCCTCCGAGGATAACCAGAGTGAATGGTCCCTCCACTGGCCCAGGAAAGTTTGGGGAAGGGGTCCTTCACCCTGAAAGCACTTCTGAGCAGACAGTGGGGTTTCTGATTACCATGACTCATTCTACCATGACCCCAACTATCCTCTTCTACCATAGGAAGACCCAAGAAAGAAGTGGTGGTGGCATGACTCAGGGAGGGGAGCTGCCCTATACTGTTCTTACATCGTCCAGGATGGGCTTCAGACATCATTCTGTAGCCTACTGTAGACTTCAGTGGTGGCAGAATAAGTAGGTGGAGCCTCCCTCCATCTGTGCCAACCCTGCAGGATCCAGGACAGGCTCCAGAGAAACCTTTTTGCAGCCTGCCGAGTGCCGTGGATCTAGCATGAGCTGGCAAAGATCAAAGCCGTGCTTGTCATCTCCTTTCACGTCATCCCCTCAGCTGAGTTGGTGCTCCAAGTGGGGTCACTTGGGAAGTGACCCAGCCCTGCTGACCACCATTAATATCCTTTTCTCTGTCTTGTACATGTAAAGGAATGCTTGAAAACTTCATTTATGCCAAGTACAGCAGCCTGGTTGCTAATATGGCCTTGATTTCCAGGAACAATCCTCAGTGCTGGCTGATGTCTAAAGAAAAGAAGATAAAGCCAAAAAAATGCAATAAAAATGAAAATTTATTTCAAACATTTCTATGCTACTTTTCCACCCAAATAAGGCAGCAGAAATCAAAACATAAAGGCAGCATTTAAATTAAATAATAAATATTTAAACAATCCAATAAAAACATATAAACATACAAATACAGTACAACTGGTAAGGAGGGTCAGTAACAGTTACTGCTAATCAGGGAATGCTAAACAAAATAAAAATGACTCTAATGACAGAAGGTAATATTAGGGACAGACAAATCTTCCTCAGGACCAAATCCCAAAGTTTGGGTGCCACAGTTACCAAGGCTCTTTCTTGGATTGGCACCTGGCTAGCTTCAGATGGCAGGGGCACACAAAGCAGGCCTTCTGAAGATGACTGGGGATCAGTTGTAATTCCACCAGCAACCCTCTCTGCATGCAAGTTCACTTACTTAAAATCCTCCCCCCCCCCCCCCACAAAAAAATACTGAAGTAACCTCCATGGTAGTCAATCTGTGGATCTGCCCAGTAACCGCTCTGAATGTTCCAAAAGTGTGCATTTGTTCAGCAATGCTGGGGACTGGGGTCATCTCCCCTAGTGGTTCTTAGTGAAATCGCTTCCTGTCTTCTTGAACTGTAGAACTCTGTAACAGGCGAGTTCCACACGGTGACAGACTTGTGTCATTTCCCCTATTCCTGCTACAACAGTATTTGTGTATCTAGTTCTCTGAACATTCAATTTTAATTTAAAAAATAAGCCTTTAACCTCTTTCTTTGTAAAAATATAACTTTCCTTTTATGTGGCAAAAGACTCCTTTTCTTATTTCAGAAGGTGACTTCTCTAATTGACCACTACCTGCCTCTGTATATACCCTTTTCAACAACAACAACAACAACCTAAGTAGAATTGTAACTTCATCCACCATGTACTGGATCACCTTTCTTTTCGAATGCTCCACTTGGGGCCTAGTGCCTATCTAACAGAAATAGGCAGGCACTAGGACCCAAGCGGAGCATTCTAAAATAAAGACAGTCGAACACATGGCAGATGAAGTTATAATTCTACTTAGTTCTTTTTGTTGAATCACTGCACCACGCTGGTTCCAAATGATTCTTTTAACTAGACAGTTCTTCAGGTCTCCTGTCGTATGAGCCACCATTACTTGTTATACTTATGCAAGCACAGTCTCAAACATGTGACATATTTAGCAAAATCCATCCCATTTTGTGGCATAGCTACAATGGGGACATCCAGGGACATTTGCCCCGGGCCCCACCATTTGTAGGTCACATGGGGGCACAAGATGGTCCCCCCATGAGGCTGCACATACCCCTGCTGGGCTGGGCATGAATGCAAGTGCTTCAGAAGCCCAGTCTATACAGAACCACACTGGCTCTGTATGTTATTAAGGTTGTTTTATTTTACAGGTTTGGTCCTGCCTTTGGGCTATCTTTTGTGTTATGGTGAGCATTTTAAAATGTAATATAGGTTTAACATGTTGTTGTCTCCCTGAGCCCTTCTGGGATGGGCAACGTATAAAAATAAAAATAAAAATGAATTTTAATTTTTTTTAACAGCATACCCATCAGCCTTTGCTATTTAGCAAAGGCTCATGGGTATGCTGTTAAAAAATATTCTGACGCTTCTGAAGCACTTGCACTTGTGCTCAGCCCAGCAGGGGGGCGTGGCCTCATGGGGCGGGGGGGGCACTGCAGACAGGCCTGGGTGCCATTTTTCCCCGGCTCTGGTTCCCTTTCCTACGCCTCTGCATCCCATGCCCCAATTTATGGGTAACCCGAACGCTCCTAATCTGAATAAAACTATTTTGGATGTTTCAAATCATATAGAATTATTAAATTCTGACAGTTATTCTAAGGCCCTTTTGCCTGGTTTGTTTTCCTGAGTAGGGGGGGAAATGGGAGGGATAGCTAAGTGAACAGAGTAACTCAGGATACATACCTTGTTACCCTTTATACTCCAAAAGTGTTCAGATAGCAGGGGAAATAGGATATTCCTCAAAACAGATTGGATTGGAGCCAAAAGTTCTAGACGTTGTTGGTGGATAGGACAAATAATGGTTGATCAGGAAAAGAACTTCTAAGGAGGGGGGTATTTTGGATTCCAGGGCCACTTTTGATGAAGTTCATAGCCCAAATAGAATAACAAACAGAGTATATGAAGCAATTTAGCGAGATTGGATTCTTGGGGAAAAGATAACAAAAAGGAGTAAAAATATAAACCTGAGATGGATGTGCTTGCTTTCATGTCCCCTCTAAATCTTGGGCAGGTCCTGCTGCATGCTGATGCAAGTATCAAATAACCCAACACAGGGCTTTTACCTTGGAAAGTGGGGTGTAGAAGAGTGAATTCTGAAGCAAATGTTCAATTTCCTTCCTCCCTCCCTCCCTCCCTCCCTCATTTTGAAGTACAGGGAATGTTTCAGTACAATGAAATTTCCCCTTTTGCCTCCCAGATTAGGGTGATACATACCTTCCTAATATTCCAAAGCTTGGGCAAGGCTGAATAAATAATGTATTGTCCATTCTGGAGGATCTATGGAAGGGTCCCAGATAAATTCTGGGGTGCTGATCTGAGGGGTGCTGATCATTCAGGGGTGCTGATCATTCACTACGCCAACCAATACAATGAGTTAGCTTATTTTCCTGCTGTGCCAGTTGCTATTTCTACTAAAATATTTTTCCTCCAGCAGTTTAGGACTTATTTCCTTTATCTCACTCACCTGATTACATCTCATTTGGCTTTCTCAGTTCAGCAACAAACCTGTCCACATTTAATGGATGCAGGTCATTCTTCCTTGCACACGTTCATTGTGTGCTGCTGTCTTTGCCCAGAAGCCTGATTACAGTACATGTTTAACATACAGGCTAATGCACAAGAGCACACAGGTGTACCAGGATAGTTAATTCAAGGCATTCACAGAGAAGCACAGGTGTGTAAAAGTAGCAGCTGCTCACAATCACAGGGGAACATGTTCACACAACCAGTCACTACATCTTATAATACATAATTGGCTAAGTGTTCGAATGTCCAACAATGAACCCTTAGCCAATTACTGTGCAGGACACAAGCCCTGTGCATCCTCTATGCCCATTGGTAATTGCTGGGTCTGTGGAACCACTGCTCCACAGGCCCGGCAAAGGCCCCAACCCTCCCCTCACTCCAACCACCCAAATTCCACCCTTCCCTACACCTTCCAATCTTCCCTCCAACCCAAACCTCACCAATACCACCTTGACACCCTCCCCCATCCCACCCACACCTTCCAACCCTCCTCACATCCCAAGCCTCATCTTACCACCCTCCCATCATGCCAGGCCACACCTTCCAACACTCCCCCACCCTTATACACACCACCCTTCTCCCACCCCAGGCCACATCTAAGCCTCCACAATCCCAAACCTTTTTTATCTTTCAATCCTCCTCCATCTAAGCTTCACCTTGCCACCCTCCCCCACCCCAATACTAACTTCTAACCTCCCCACCCTAATACTCATCTACCAACTGTAAAGGATTCAATGGTGTTGATGAGAGGGGCAGCCGCCTGGCCTTGACTTCATTCCACAGCCCGGGCGATGGGCCAGCTTCCCTGGCGGAGACCTTATCTCTGCGAGGGAGATGAGACCTCCGTTCCCATGGGAATCCGGGAGGGGGGATGGGATGGACAGAGTTATAACCTGTGTTTCTGGCGGGAGATCTTATTCCACCAAGCCACCGCGTACTTGAGCTTTCTAAGATGTCTGAATAAAGCAGTAATTCCTTTACACCACAAAGAGCCTTTTTATTTCTCTCGCTCTCTCATGGAATTCCCTTACATTGTGGCAGGAATCGTAATTCATCTATATTCCTAGTGCAGTGGACCTCTGGTGCTTCGGCATGGAGAGGTTGGATGTTTCTGGGGAAGGTGCGGTAGCCCCCAAGAGAGGATGGCTCCGGTCCTTTCCCTTTCTGGATCTGGAGGAACCGGCGGGAGAACGAGTGGTCTTCAAGCTGGTGACTCTTTCCCCTGCCCTCGTGATCAGCACGAGTCTTCCTTTACTCCGTTGGAACGGAGGGACGTGAAGATCGCACTCATGGGGACTCTACATGAGTCGCTTTGGGGCTGTCTATGGATCGAAGCCTGTGGATCGGATATCTACCCGCTTGTGTATGGATTACAAACCTCAGATGCAACCTGTCCACGGAGGGTAGCGGGCCTGAGCCAACCTACCTTTCATCTGCGGCAACCCAGGAGTCCATTGAACGATCTCCTGGACTCTGAGATTTTGGTGATGTTCCCAAAGAACCACCACCGTATTGGGCACAGCTAAGTCTGGGGGCCCGATCCGAAGACCACCGGGTGACACTGGGACTCATACCAGGGATTGGGAGGGGTATCCGTACCGCTCTTCCTATCGGGACCCCCCTGATCCCGCAGAGCAGCGGCCTGCACCTGAGATGCTCCTGCGGGAGCCACCCTCGGTGGGCACGATGCCTCGCGGTCCAGACGCACGCATTGAGTCCGGAGAAAGCCTGCCCTCCCAGCCGGATCTGTTCCCTCTCCCATCGAAAGAGAGCTGGCGATGAGGAAGTGGGTCGACTTCGCGAGATGCCCAAGCGAAGCATGGGCCCGTGAACGCCAGCTATGGGAAGAAGGCGAACGGAACAGCTGCAGCAAGAGCGTGAAAACCTGCAGAAGAGGTACCGGGAGCAGCGAAGCGCGAAAGAAGTCCAACCCCTTCCGACTGGACCTTGCGCTAAAGAGGCTTCCAACGGCAATATCGCGAGAATCTATCAGTCCATGATAAAGTCCTTGGAGACACTCCAAACTTGAACTTACAGCTGCCAACCACGAAAAGTGTTCAGGCTCCTTATGCGTGCATGCACAAAGTGGAACTCACTGCAGCTGTTCAACGGGACGAATCTGGCTAAATTGGAACGGGAGAAAGCAGCTTTGCATGTGCGCTAATCTTCAGGATGCATTGACTCGGCGAAGGAGAGAGAGCTGGCTGCCTTGGAGAGGGAAACCTGAAGAAGCAACAGACCAGGACAGCCCAAGTTGGAGTCTACGGCTGTCACAGGTACAGCCGGGCGCCCAGAGGCGGCTTAATGCCAAGCTGGAGTCCAGCCACCTTCCAAGGACCGGCTCCACCGAACACCAGCGCACCGGGCGTTGATACCTCCCACCGATTCCTAGCCCCCCCCGCGCAGCCGCTGCCTCAACCTCGGCTTCAATTCCTGTTGCAACCGCCGCCCCTCGCGGGCTTGCCAAGGGCCGTGGAGAGGGGTTACTACAGGCCTCCAATACTCTGCCCTCGCTTCGGGACATGGGGACCGGCTTCCAAACTTCCCTTACTTCCATCTTGCAACTTCCGAGTGCCCACATGGAGGGACTATGATGATTTATACCCGGTCTGAGCGCCTTGAAAATAATACGGGACATCGGGCCTGCTAGTCCTGGATGGGGCAGCAAGCCGACCTGGTTTGTGACTCTTTTGAACCTGCAAAGATGAAGATTTCCTCGCGACGGTACCGCGCATTCCTCCAAGCCTTTGAGGGCTCAGCTTCCAAGATCCAGGTGGCGGAAAATGAAGCTATCCGGCATCTTCATCAAAACTATTCCAGCAAAACTGGCAACCGCTTCGTTTGCAGAATTTGCCCGTGAATTTCTGGTGGCGGCGGCTGCTCGACTCTCCTGAGTGGCCTGGAGCGCATGAAATGCTAATACTTCTCGGATGCTGTCGACGGCAAGCTCGCGGAAACGGTGTTTTTAATTCGGGTCCCCCGCATCTATTGCTGATTGGATTGCATTGGGATCCCAAGTGGCGTCTCGCTTGGAGTACGCTGCGTGCTGGAGGTCGTCGCCCACGCCTCGAAGCCGCCACTGCCCACCGCTGCCCAGCCGGCCTACCGAGACCACCTCCGAGCGCCGCCGCCGACTGGGATTGTGTCTTTACTGCGGAGGTCCCGGTCATCTAGCCGCCAACTGCCCGAAAAAAAACAGAAGCCAACCACTCCGGCCGCGCGCACTCCATCTGCCAAGCCACCAGCGGAAATCAGGGCCGCCCCCAACAGGCTCGTCTAAAGCAGTCATCGAAGGCGACCCGGAGGAGGGGAAGCAGCTGTTTGCCTTTCTTCAGCCCCAATGGACATGGGTTCGACTCCAGACGCTGTGAGTGAAGGCAGCGCTCCCATTACAATCCAAGCGCTTCTGGCCAACCCCGCTGAACGTACTCGTATTATAGCCTTCAGCCCTTGTGGATTCTGGCTGCTCCCATTGTTTAATGCGGCCCCAGGTGGCGGAGGAGCTAGGTCTAGACCGAAGTCCCCTGGCTAAGCTCCATACCTTTCACCCAAATGGACGGCAGTCCTCTCGGGAGCGAAGGACCGCCCAGTTCAAAACGCAACCGTTCTCCTCCGCTACCGACCATTGGGAGAAAATTAGTTTTATTCTGGCGCCAGTGGCCAAACACTCCATAGTTCTGGGCATGCCATGGTTGTTGTTACATGAACCAAAATTCCTTTGGAAAGAAAGGATCTTGGAATTCACTGGACCCTCCCTGCGGGAACAATACATGAATTGGGGGGAAAACTTCGACTTCTCCTGACACACCTCTGGTTAGCTTCATCAGCGATTGCTCCCCGATTCTACCGCATCCCAATCGGGCTGCACCAAGATCTAGCCAGAGTATTTCAGGAGTTAAAGTAATGCGATCAGTTGCCACCCCATAGAGACACTGGACTGCAAAAATCGGTGAATACAGTTTCAGGAGCGAACTGCCCAAAGGTAGAATTCTACCGTGATGAGTCTCCAATGAGGGAGAAGAAGGAGACTTCGTGCCTTCTTAGACAAGAACCTCGCTTCAGCGAGGTTCACCATCACGGGCGGGCTACCAAACACCACACATGCTGCTCCTGTATTGTTTGTCAAAAAAACAAAGATGGGTCTTTACCTCTCTGCACAGCTTCCCGAGCACCCAATGCAGTCTCCCTGTCCAATAAATACCCTTTGCCTTTAATCAAGGACCTTTTAGACGCATTGGGCAAAGGACGCATCTTTACTGCTAAGTTGGACTTGAGAGAAGCTTTTACTACAGGGTCAGAATTGCTGAAGGCTATGAACACTTGACTGCATTTAACACAAAGTTTGGACAGTTTGAATACTTAATAATGCCATTCGGGTTAAGTGGGGCCCCCGGAGCTTTTATGGCCCTTATCAACAGAAAGTTCTCCATGATTTATTGTACAAGGGAGTAGGTGGTGTACTTAGATGACGCTTTTAATTTATTCACAAACCATGGAGGAGCATGAAGCTATTGGTTCGGGAAGTATTGAAACGCTTGCTCAACAACTCCCTCTTTGCCAAACTTTTCCAAGTGCTGTTTCCATCAAACCTCTATTGACTATTTGGGTTACCGAATTCTCGCCCGAGGGCCTACAAATGGATCCTGCTAAGATTGATGCGGTCCTCCAATGGTCGCTCCCCACCAACCGAAAAGAACTCCAATCTTTTCTCGAACGTTTTGCTAATTTCTATCGTGACTTTATACCCCACCATTCAGCTGAACTGACTCTCCCTCTCACAGACCTCTTGACGCACTCAAGGGTAAGCATCCACTGTCCGCCAAGCCGGGGCCCCTTTCCTGGTCTGAAGAATGTCAGACACAGCCTTTCAGCCTTTTAAAAGTCTGCGTTTCTACCACCGAACCTATCCTAAAGCACCCTGACCCAGATCTCCCGTTTGTGGTTCCACGTGGATTACCTCCGGACAAAGCGCCGCTTTGGGCAGCCCTGTTGCCAGAGAAATAAAGATGATAGGCTGGTTCCGTGTGCTTATTTATCAAAGAAATTCTCGGTGCTGAACTCCAACTGGACTGTGGGGGATAAAGAGACTGCGGCCATTAAAGTAGCACTCTCCACCTTGGCGCCACTGGCTGGAGGGCTAAACAACCCTTTCAAGTTTGGTCGGATCGGCCAAGAACTTGGCATTCGCCCTCTCCCACCCCCCTCAAGATGTCCGCGAAGCAACTTCGTTGGGCCGATTTCTTTTCTCGTTTCTCTTTCCACTGAGGTCCATTTTCCCCGGAAAAAACCAATAAACTGGCTGATGGCGGCTCTCGCCGCCTACCCGGGGAGGGTGGAGCCAGCTTACGGGACGCATTCAGCGCACTGTTCTCTCCCCTCCCAATTAGGGCTGGCTACTGTCACCCGATCTCCAGACATCCACTCCTCCTTCTCCGCCCATTCCCAGCCTGGTCTCTCCTTTCCTCACGAGGAACTTGAGGAGGCGTATGCGACGCGAGCCTCCGGCGGAGGAAGGCGCACTCCCAACCGCGCTTTGGAGAGAATGGCGTTTGAAGCGGCGGGGGGATTGTTGGTACGTGCTCTCCTCTCCTCTCCTCGCTAAGCAGGTTCTCGAGGCCTGCCATGATGCCCGCCTCGGGCTGGACATCTTTGGCTTTCTAAAAACTCTGCATTTGGCCCGCCGTCAATTCTGGTGGCGCGCGATGCGCAAAGGCGACATTGAGGACGGTATATTAAAGGTTGCTCTGTTTGTGCAGAAGCCAAGACCCGGTTCCCGGGAAAGCCCCATGGGCTGTTGGAAAGACCTCTCCCGGTGGCCTCCCGCCCCTGGGAAGTCATCTCCATGCGATTTTTATTACAGATTTGCTGGTAGAAAGTCAGCGGTGGCAACCACGGTCTTGTGGGTGGTGGTGGAATTATTTTCTAAACAAGCCCATTTTATTCCATGTGCTTCCATCCCCTCCGCCAATTTGCTAAGTTAGCTTCGTCTGTTCATTCAGCATATTTACCGGCCTACACTCCGCCCCCGTTAAAGGTGGTCTCCGACCCAGTCGGCCCCCACTCCATTATCATTCTTCAAAGTTCTGGAAAGCCTTTCTAGGGTTGTTAGGGGGGCAGCCCCGGCGGTTGCCGTTTCCTACCCACGTTCAAAGTGACGGGTGAGTCGGAGAGAAATCTTTAACAGAACCCTGGAGAAGTATTTCACGCTTTTGTTACACCAACTACCACCAAGACAATTGAATGCGAGCTCATTCCGCTTGCGGAGTACTTGCCTATAACAATGCGGTTCAAGTAGCAGTACTAAAAAAACCCTTTGAAATTGTGTCTGGTCGCTCCTTCCCACCACATTGTACGCAGAACTAATACCATGCGGAAGCATTGGATCCTCCAGAGTTTCAAACAATGGATTTCATCATCATCTGGCCGAGGGGTGGAAATGCGGTCCAGACTGCCTTACAACAGGCTAAAGACTCCCCAAAAGCTGCAAGCTGGATAAGCACCGCTTCGGATTTCCCTCTGCGTGGTAGGCCTGGGTGTATTTGTCTACCAAAAATCTCAGAGACGTGCATAAATTTTTCAAAACTAGGCAAAAGATTCGTGGGACCTTTCCAGATTACTAAAGTGATTAATGATGTCACTGCCCCATTGGATTTGCCTAACTCTCTTAGTAACATTCATCCTGTCTTCCATTCCAGTTTTTCTTACTCAAAGGAGGCTCCCGCTCCGATGCCTGGTAATTTTACCAGCCGGAGAGGCCTTCCCTAACCGACTATTATTGATGGCCATACAAGCATTCACGGTGAATTGACGCCATCCCTGGACTCGCTTTAATCGCAGAAAGCGCTTACAATATTTAGTCTCTTGGGTGGGGTATTCCTCTGAATATAATCAATGGGTTTATTCCGAAAATATTGACGCCCCCGCTCCTTATTTCTGCTTTCCACCGCGCCTTTCCGCGACAAACCTGGGGAGAGGTCTTCTAACTAAGGGAGGCAGAGTGTAAAGGATTCAATGGTGTTTGATGAGGAGCAGCCGCCTGGCCTTGACTTCATTCCACAGCCCGGGCGATGGGCCAGCTTCTCTGGCGGAGACCTTATCTCTGCGAGGGAGATGAGACCTCCGTTCCCATGGGAATCCGGGAGGGGGGATGGGATGGACAGAGTTATAACCTGTGTTTCTGGCGGGAGATCTTATTCCTGCCACTGCGTGTACTTGAGCTTTCTAAGATGTCTGAATAAACGGTCTTTTACACCAAAGAGCCTTTTATTTCTGCTTCTATGGAATTCCTTACACCAACCCTCCCACCACTCCAAGCCTTACCTTTCAAGCCTCCCCTCACCCCAAGCCTCACTTTGCCACCCTCCCCCACCAGCACCTTCACCTTTCCAACCTCTCCCTAACAAAAGTCACTCCATTTCCCCTTACCCCAATCCACCACCTTGTCACTCTCTCCCACCCCAAGCCACACATCTCCAATCTGTCCACCCCCAAGCCACAGACCCAGAACCAGGTAAGTGGCACATGTCATGCTGGGAGCAAGAGCGGGGTTACAGCCCCACTAAAGCCCATTGCAGGGGAGATGCTTCCTCTCCCACCCATAGGGCCCATTGCATCTCCCCCGGAACGGGCTTTGCTGCTAGTATCAAATAAAACAGGTTGTCCTGTTACAGGGATCTAGAGCATTTCCCCACTTACCATGAGCCCCTATGCTGCGCGCTACTCTCAGCGCGCGTCATTTCTGGCGCGCGCCCGGGCTTCCCCACGACCCCGCGCTCTGTGCAGGGTCATCAAAAGGCACCGTTTTGAAGAGCGCCAGGAATAACGCGCGCTGAGGGGGCGCGGCGGCAGCAGCATTGGTGGGGCTGCGTTGTCGCTGCCGCTGTAGTGGTGAGTGCCGGGGGACCTCGCACTACTTGGCTACAGTAGCGCGCAGCAGAAGGTAAGTGGGAAAACGCTCCTAAATGAGCTTTTACTAACCACATTCTAAACCTTCAGATAAAGTTAAAAACACTACTTAACTATGGACACTGAACACCATTTGCACAAGTGTTCAATTATGAAAAAAGCAATCGGCCAAAAACAAGAGGTGGTATCATTAAACTAAATATTTCTTTAAAGGACTTGTTTGATAGGTGGGTTCTTTCTGGCTTCTAAGACATCAACTCTGGTACGCTGCTGCCACCAACTGGCTGTCTATAAGGACAACTTATGAATTAATGAAAGGAGACTGCTGCTTGCTTCCAGCTCACTTTTCTCCCAAATGGGTCACAAGCTGACTCACACAAATTTTAAAATCAGCAGTCAGAAGCATACGCAACAGTGACACAGAACTGGAAAACGGGCTATTTAATGGTCATGAGTCACCCTCCAAGGCTCAGTGTTGAAGTCCCCCAAAAGGTCACAGAAAATTACAGAAAGAGAATGGCTTCAAGGAAGAGGAGTTTGGATTTATATCCTGCTTTTCTCAACCATAAGGCGTCTCAAAGCAACTTCTCCTTCCCTTGCTCTCTCTACAAGAGATATCTTGTGAGGTAAGTGGGGCTGAGAGAGTTCTAGAGAACTGTGACTAGCCGAAGGTAAACCTGCAGGCTTCAGGTGTAGGAGACGGGAAACAAACCTGGTTCTCCAAGTTGGAGTCCACTGCTTTTTATCACTACACCACACTGGATTAGCATGGAAGGAAATTATTTGAGGGATGTCCAGGGACTGGTTTGCCCAAGATCAGACACAGGAATAGGATTCGTTATTAGGGCAAGGAAAGACTGTTCGGATGCTTCCCACAAGAGAACTGGGACTTATATGAGCTTGCATAATGCCTGTAGTTAGCATCAAGAACAATGGAACAATCTCCAGTCCTCCCCTTAGCCACTGAAGGCAAGCAGAGCTGTAATCCTCCTGCTAATTAAATATACCTGTCCATAAAAAGCAGTACTGTTTGCATCGTTTGCATATGTGTTGCTGATTGGGGTTTAGCCAGCACAGTAAATTATTTGTGTGCTTTTCAAAGCAGCAGGAAAGAAGAAGAGTTTGGATTTATATCTCCCCTTTCTGTCCTGCAAGGAGACTCAAAGGGGCTTACAATCTCCCCCCACAACAAGCACCCTGTGAGGTGGGTGGGGTTGAGAGAGCTCCGAAGAACTGTGACTTGCCCAAGGTCACCCAGCTGGAATGTGTTGGAGTGCACAAGCTAATCTGGTTCTCTAGATAAGCCTCCCCAGCTCAAGTGGCAGAGCGGGGAATCAAACCCGGTTCCTCCAGATTAGAATGCATCTGCTCTTAACCACTACACCACACCGGCTCCAAAGGATGGGAATATTTATTCCAAGCAAAAGGGAATAAAGGAAGATAGAGGGTTGATGGGAAGCCTCTCTTTCATACACAGCTGAGCACCTCTCACCATCCTACCTCCCAATCTTCAGGTTGTTGTACTGCCTGCCCTCCAAAAATACTTTCTAATAAAAAGGTTTACCATAAAATTTTAACATACATACAAACATCCCCAGTGAGTGGTTGTGGTGGGTTTTCTGGTCTAAGTACTGAAACATGTAACAGACTTCCCTCTGTGATACACCTCTGAAGATGCCAGCCACAGATGCAAGCGAAACGTTAGGGACAAGATCCACCAGACCACGGCCACACAGCCCCAAAAACCCACCAGAACCAGTCGAATCCGGCCATGAAAACCTTCGACAATACATCCCCAGTGAGATTCTTTGTTGAACTCACATTTTCATAACAGTCTGGTGCAGGCTGATTAAATCCTCCCCTCCTCACTATTTGTAACATAGGAGTAGGTTTGTCAACCTCCAGATAGAGCCTGGAGATCTCCTAGAATTACTACTGATCTCCAGACGACCCAGATCAGTTCTGCTGGAGAAAATGGCTGCTTTGGAAGGTGATCTGTATGGCATCATATCCCACTGAGATCCTTCTTCAAACTCCACTCCCCGCCCCCAAATCTCCAGGCATTTCCCAACCCAGAGTTGGCAACCCAGCACAGAAGTTGTATCTGGAAGCCACAATCTTATTATCTGGCCTTGCTAATTTCTTCCTATCTACTTCAGTTCCACTGTACAGATTGATTACTAGCAATATATAGACAATTTTGAATTTAAGGGTTTTCTGATGCAAACGTACTTTCTCACCTGGCACAAGACACTTGGGACTATTAAGGTGGTCTGGAGCTTGGGTTGGATGATAGGCAAGAAACTAGCAAGAAACTAGGTCAGAACGGAGCACTGTACCTTGGCGAAGAGGCACCCATCCACAGTATCAGTGGGTAACTGTGAACACTGAACGTTTTGTTGGAGGTACCGAGCCCTTTAAAAAAAATTGAAGCATATGACTTCAACAGAATATGAATGATCAAGAGTCAAGTATTGAAAGTCTTTCTGTTTACCGAAACAAATCTGGCACTCTGCTCCCATCTACTGGCCTTCTATTAAATAGCACAGAACATGAACGTCAAAAATATTGAACCAAAGCAAAAGAAAGCAATATCTTTTCAGCGCCCCGACATTTAAACAGAGGGAAGCCTAGGCCAGATCTTCACAATTCTAGTGTGTCAGGGATGACACCTGCATTCCTAACTCCAGGCCACGGCTATATAAAATATGGATGGCGACTGTATCTAGGTGATTGAGATGCATTCCTGTCATGTCAATGGAACTGCTTTTAGATATATGTCCTCTGCCTGTTAAATGTAACCACTGTGTTAGTGGAACATTCTTTCCTTGATCTCACTTTCAGGGTTCCACATGCTTGGTAGATAACTAGGCTTATCTCTGGCACTTTCTGCTACTATGGGAAGCGGGATGTTTCCATTGCTCTGCAGGAGAAAATGGCCAGGTGGCTTTATCTCTATCTGTCACTAATCTTGGGGCACTTCTGAGCTCCGATGTAACTTTTTCTCACATTCTTTGGGAAAACAAGAGGCGGGATTATTTCTGGATAAAGAGGGTAGCAAAGCTGGGTGCTTCGTTACCTTTTCAACAAACGCTACTGATCAACAATCCAGAGCCTGTTTATTGATTCAAGGATCAAGGCCTAACATAGTGAAAGAGTCAACGAAAAGTTTCAGTGGTGCAGTAACAAAGGAGACCATGAAATGTAGCCTCACCCATCTTACTCAGAGTCAAAGGAACAGCAGTTGCAATAAGGAAACCGTTATTCCTAACACCTCTGTCGTATTGTTAGCCTGCATTACTAAATAGATGCAATTCAATTACTGAGAATTTTTGTAGATTCTGACAGGGGCAGTGGACAAGCGATTGTGAATATGAAGTTGACAGTTCACTCTTTGAAAGGCTTTCTAAAAATCAACGTTTCTAAGAGCAATTTAAGAGGGCAGGTATTTTGGAAATGAATTTTGCAAACACAGAAACCTTGGATCCTGTAGATATGACAGGAAAGAGTTTGTATTAAACATTCAGATACAAAATGAAGGATTCTAGTGATTCCCAACTCTGTCACTATTGATATTTTTCTTTTCACTCCTGCCATTAGACCCACAAATCACCCTAATTTTCTTATGTCTTAGCCTAAGTAGCATCATTCTGGAAAGAAGCAAATTCCCTAACCTGACTTTACAAATCGCAAGGCTAGCTATTCTATGATTCAAATGCAAAACGGGTTTCCCGGAACTGGACCTGATCATGTACTTCATGTGTAGGAGTAAGATCATGCTAAGATCAGGTACTTCACCACAACCTCTGTGCCTGACATTTATGTCATTTCTTTTTTTTTGCAAGCATACACACATTATCCCTGTTGTACATTTTTAAATAAAATATATATACACTATTGATTTAGGACTACAATGTGCATATAAACCTCATCTTCCCATATTCCACCTTGGGGGCTTGTCCATATTATGCCAACCGTCGATGAGTCCATTGTTTATGTCATCATCTGATTTTAAGGTGGAGGTTGGAGCTGGTTGTTAGTTGCATTTGGCTGGTATTTTAAAATGCTGTTTTATTGAGCATGATTTAATGTGATTGTTTTATTGGTTGTACACCGCCCAGAGCCCTTTGGGGATGTGGCGGTACATTAAATCTGATATATATATAAATAAAATCTGCGCGCATTTTTAGAAATAGCTCAGACAGACTAAATCAGAGGATAGGGGGAAGTTTTTGCACCTCTCCGTTCAATTATTGCCCTGGTGCTCGTATGTCACACACCCACCTTCAGCAGCCCAGCCCACCAGGCCCTGGTGGGGGATGTCAGTGCCTCACGCAAAACAGGACATCTACATAACTGGAGACCAGGAGGACACAGGTAGTAAATGACAGACCAAGTGTGAGATCAACATTTATTTGCTGCAGTTGCTCTGTGCTAGATTCACAAGATTGTGGCCAAGATTTTAAAAAAGGGAAACGATTCAGAATAAAACTGTACCCAAACTGTTTGAACGGGAATACTTTCCACCCTCCTCCCACAACCCCCTTGCTTTCCCCTTGTGCCACAGCAATGCCTCGGTAACCTGTTCTGTTTCACAAAAACAGTTTTCTTATTTAAAACAAATACAAATAAATCTAAAAGGGGGGGGGAACTATACAGAGAGTATGTACATCTGAGATAAATAGTCCAATACTGAGCTGGGGAAGAGGAGTTTGCTAAGCTGTCCAATGGATAAACAGCACCATGATCGTTTTAACAAGGGGAAGGCGATCTTCTAATGATCTCCCTTCCCCACTGCAAACCCCAAGGCAGCCAGAAACTCCCCAGCAGCACACTTCAAATATTAGCAGCAGCCCCACTTATCATGCCCTTATTTCCCCCTCCCCTGGGCTCTCCCACATCACCCACCTGCTTGTGCTTCAGGGCAGCCTCTACCCTAACCTCCCCCACCCCCACCCCCCCATCCCTGCTGAAATGCAATTCCAGCAGGACAAACATCGCTTTTATGCTAACTCCTTTTGTAATGTGAGGAGTGCTGCCAGCTCTCTTCTCTTCAAGATCTTGGGCTATCAGCTGCGAAGGTAACAAAGGATGATAAATGCTCCTAGGTCAGTGCCCTCTAGAACAAGGACAATAAAGCTTTTGGAGGTGCCGACCCACTACTCCACATGTTCATTGTTGGGAACAGCATTCTTAGTTGGTCTTAACCCAACACGGTTCACGATTTTCTTTTCTTAAGAAGAACCCCCTGAAATCAAGAATCTCAATTGCTTTTGGGAGAAAATAAACCATAAGGCTTGCTGAACTAAAGAAAAGGGTAGTAACATCAAGCCAGAATGGCACAAAAATCTCTACATTGCAAAGCCAGGGTCTTGTCCCCTGGTTATTGCAGAAGGATCAGTGCCCTCACAGTACACAGTTCAGGCCTAGTTCTGGGCCTCACAGTATCAACCCAAAGCTTAGCGCAGTAAGTCTTCCCAGTGGCAGCTTGAATGGTTTTTTGCCCCCTTGTAGGGCACAGCCTACATTACACACTCTGACCCCCACCAGCTCAAGCAATGAACAAGTCAGCCAACACTGATAGTGACAGGAAGAGATCGACCTCCTCTCTTCCCAACCTTTGGACTACTGATGATGCAGTTGGCTTCAAGCAGACCAGTGGAGGGACTAGCAGGGAAGATGGTCTCCTTGTAGATAAAGAGTCAGAAAGGGCTGCTATCACTGTAGCTCCTCCCTCCTGCTCCCAAGCCAGAAAAGAATAGCATAAGCTGAAGCTAGTCCCCCCTCAGGGTGGCAGGTGGTTTTGCAGAGTTTCTTTCCCCTCTGCCAGGGAACTGGAAGGCATCATCAGCCAATGCTGCCACCACCACTCAAGTAGACCAGGGTGACTAATGTCGCTTGGTGGAGGACACCTTCTTCTTGCGTGCTGCGAGCATCTCATAGAACGGGTCCCGGCTGATGGCAGCTCTGAAGGGAAACAAATACAGGAATTGTAAGAGGGAAAGAAGATGAGTGCTAGGAAAGATCCAAAACCAATCAGGGATGCTCTCCCAACTCACAAAGCCCCTGGACAAAATATGTGCACAGGATCATTATTTGGAACAAGAACCTATTCTGAGCTACAGCGGAACCTCGGTTTTCATTGTTAATTCGTCCAGGGAACCTTGGCGAAAACCAAAATAAACAAAAACCGAGGCTCCCATTGGCAAGCAATGGAGCAGAAGGGTGGCCGGTTTTCGCTGCAAATTTAACATGTGCGCGCCAGTGAAAACCAACAAAAACTGAAGTGACGAATGAAAACTGAGGCAAAATTCTCGCCCAAAGAATCGGCAAAAACTGAAACTGACGAACTCCGAAGGCGACGAAAACCAAGGTTCCACTGTACTTCTGAACTCCCATGAAGCCCAAAATCAAACCATAATCCTTTCTGGGAGTATAGACAGACAAACAGTGGAATTGACATCCTTCTCCCCTTCTACCAGATATCCTAGTGTCTGTCACTCAAGTCCCAGCAAAACCCCCAGATTCCTCCCCCGTGATTCCTGCTCACTTGATGCATTTGATCCACTCTTCCTTCTCCTCTGGGGTGGGTGCAGAGATGCGGTACACAGTGTGGTTCCCTTCTACAACACGCCCATCTGCCTCAGTCTTGCAGGCCTTAATCACCTGGTCTTTGTTGTCAGGAATATACAGCTCAAAGCAATTCTGCAAGAGGGGGAACATGGGGAACATTGGTGGTCACCAAAGCTTCCACTGAGACTTCCTGGGGTTATCACAACATGAATATACGCTTTGCCTGCTGGGTTTGGCCACAATTCACAGGATGTAAGCGATGAATACCAGATTCCCTACACTTCTCCCTTGCGCGGACTCCTGCCAGGAAAGCAATCCTCAGCAAGGGCTTCTATCCACCAACATAGTTTGTGGCCCCACAGCAGCTATCCTCGACCAGGGATCTAAACCAGATTGTCAGATTTTCAAAGTTTTCAGGGAAGGAGCTCACAGGAATACTAAAGGTAGCCTCTCTCCTCATTCTAATTCGACAGAGCTCCTCGCTACTTAAGATTCCCATCTGATCTCTGTATATTCTGCATTTTTGCTGTGCAAGCATGGGAAATGGTCTCAGACTGCAAAATCCCACATCCATCAAATCGAGTGGCTTGGAGATGTGAGACCAAGTGACATGTCAGAAGCCTCTTCATAACAGGCTCGCCAGTCAGGCATTGATTGATGTGGGACACAGGTCTCTTGGCAGCTTTTTTAAAAAAAACACCCAATATTCCCAACCTTGGTGTCCACCCTCCCAATTAATGAGCTTTCCCAGGAGTAGCACTTACTGGCTTTTTTGAATCCTCTACCTCACGGATGCTCAGATTCTCCAGTGGGATGATGCCTCGTGGTTCCTTGTCCTGTTGAATGACCACTTATGAATTTAATAGGGACTGTGCTTCATGACTAATAAGAACAAGCCTGCTGGATCAGACCAGAGTCCATCTAGTCCAGCACTCTGCTACTCGCAGTGGCCCACCAGGTGCCTTTGGGAGCTCACATGCAGGATGTGAAAGCAATGGCCTTCTGCTGCTGTTGCTCCCGAGCACCTGGTCTGCTAAGGCATTTGCAATATCAGATCAAGGAGGATCAAGATTGGTAGCCAGAGATCAACTTCTCCATAAATCTGTCCAAGCCCCTTTTAAAGCTATCCAGGTTAGTGGCCATCACCACCTCCTGTGGCAGCATATTCCAAACACCAAACACACGTTGCATGAAAAAATGCTTCCTTTTATTAGTCCTAATTCTTCCCCACAACATTTTCAATGTACGTAAGAACCCATCAAGTGTATCAAGGGAGTGGGCAGGGCCTATCCTGGTCGGCCACTGAAAATCTGATTGGCTGTGCAAATTAAATAATGTTGCTTCTACTGCAACCACCACCACACTGTTGGTTTTATTCTCCACCTCATTCTTCTTTTCCAATGTTTTTAAATTACCCCTTTTTCCCCCTGCACTTACAACTTCCTCTGGTTATGGTTGTGGCTATGCCTCACATGGCAGCCATTTTGTGGTGGACGAATGGACAATCAACATGCCTCTTTGCCACTCACCGTGGTATACTCAAAGTAGTAAAGGCAGTTATCTGTCAAGATGAACCATCGCCGTTTCCACGTCTTCACCCGTCCACCTGCACAATGAAGAAGCAAGCTTGACAAGGCATGTCCAGGTCAAAGGCAGGGCTCTGGGCACACCAGCAGCTAAGGCAAAGGCAGAGCTAGAGCTCATCAGCATGGGCAGACATATGTCAGAGCGAGCAGTGTCAAAGAGCAAAAGAGCCGCCACACCACAGCGACAGGTGGCTACATGGCAAGCACAACAGTTGGGGCAGGGGAGACAAAATGGTTGGGGAAGACCCTGTGTTGCACATTATAGTGGAGAGGTGGCAGTCACAGATCTACTGCACTCATCACACTTGAGGGGAGAGGACACCACCGTTGGAACAGGCTTCGCAGATCACTGTGTGCAAGGCCTTCAAACTTGGATCCAAAGTGGCTGCAGCAACAGGAGTGATCCACGCAAGATCTCCAGTGCTCCTATTGGTAGGGCAGGGGACTGAAGATGGGGAAGCTCAAATCAGGGCAGAAAAAGTTAACCCTTAGTCATCATGGATGGGGGGAACTATTCAAGCAAATGGGGCAACCATCCAAGATGCTTGCTTGTCAGTACCGTGTTTCCCCGAAAATAAGACAGGGTCTTATATTAATTTTTGCACCAAAAGATGCATTAGGGCTTATTTTGGGGGGTAGGGCTTATTTTTGGGGAAATACGGTACCATCACAATTCATTAAAGCGGGCTCTCGGTAGCCCTGTTAGGTGTGATGCAAGCTGCATCCTCATTGGCAGGGAGCACAGGGCACTGTCCTTGACTGTGATCTGTAACTACCAGTAGGGCTTATTTTTGGAGTAGGCCTTATATTTTAAGCCTCCTCCAAAAAGCCTGAAAAAATTATGATAGGGCTTATTTTGGGGGTAGGTCTTATTTTCGGGGAAACACGGCATCACCAAGGTGTAACTGACAGTGCCGAACTGGAGGAAGAAAGAATTAACACCCACGATGCCCCCAATCTAAACTAAGGGCCCCTCTGGCTCTTTCCAAGTGTGGACGATCGATACACACATCTCCCAGTACCACATCTTAGTCACAGCTGCTCTCCACAAGATTGTACTTGGGCCCTAGGCCTTCTAACAAACATCACGAGTCATAATCAACCTCAGTTATTTTAAAATGGAGAAAAGGGAGAGTGTACAATAATCTCCTCTACAAAGAATAGCCCATCAGGGGGAATCTGAAAGCCAGCTATCAAAGTTAGTTGTATGAACCTTTTACAGCCTTGGCCATCCTGTCCTGCCACATGCTATTCTGGGCAAAGAGCAGAGCTCAGCCACAATCACGGGGATGAACAGTGACACAATCACAATAAGGGTACTAGTTTGTTCTTATCTATTTTTCTCTTGGACCTGGAGGGGCTATGACAGAAATAGCTGCTCTGTCCTCTTTCAGCATGCCTTCTGAGCACTAGGCTACAAAAACCAAGCCAGAGATTATGCAATGGGTGCTTGGGTAGGCCAAAGGCTTGTGAAGAGGGAACCAGGAAACATGGGCTGGGGGGGGGGACGGGACTGGAAGCTATAAAGTCTGACAACAAACATGACCAGGAACCCACTATAACTATAGCCTCTGAGAAGGAAAGTTTCCTATGACTGCGGGTGGGGGAGATGGCAGTGTGGAACTGGAACCTATTAGGTAGGGATTCCCTCACTCTCCCCATCTGAGATCATCACGGGCTCTCTACACACCCCTGTTTCCAAGATGATGCTAATCTTTGAGTGGTCAGGCCCAGCCAAGAGGTTCAATCAACAAAATCAAAGAGGCCATCAACAAGGGAGGATTTGACTTCAGAAGCCTTGGGACAGAGAAAGCAAAATGCACCAGCCATTACACAAACTGGGAATCATAACAAATAATTCCTGATCTCTAGTAAGAGATCTTGAAACTGCCAAGCCAATGCTGCTTGAATTAATCTAAGCAGAGACTTCTAGGGAAAGCTGCCTGACCTCACTCACAGGAAAAGTATACACAAGAGGATATAAGCCCACAGGTTTCCCCAGATTAGAGCTGGCCTACCTCAATCAAAGGCTACAACACAAATTCATCATACAGGCCCACAAGGGATCAGAGAGGCAGGTGATCAAGGGTAAGCAAGGCTAGATAAATCGGGAATTGGGGATAGTAGCTTTGAGAATCTTTTGCTAACACTCACCACTTGCTGAAGCCCAAAGGAACCATGGTTATCTAACCACTAGATTAAGGATTCAGAATTCATAAGCAGACGCCCTCCCAGGAAAACCCTGACAGCCATATATACACACATAGAAAACAATGATGCCCATTCAGCAACACACACACAAGACACAACAAGCCAATTGCTCCAGATAGTGTCTGCCACAGTCCCCAGGGAACACAGAAGGCCCCACCACATGTTGCAAGTTCCCAAGATCATGGGATGGCCCACCACCTCAGCAGCAGGTAAGAAATCCTTCCTAATACTGCAAAAGGGAGCAAATGAGTACACCACCAAGTGACTTCTAGGCTGACTGCCTAGTCATGCAAGGGTTCAAAAAGGCTGTGTCACAGAGAAATGGCACTCCAACACCAGCTGGATCATTACATACTGAGGTGATTTAATACTGAATGATTAAATCAACAACTGAGGAAGAGAATTCCTAAATCTTCAGGCGCCTCTTACTTGCTTCTGAATTTACACAGGGATTAAAAGTGTAAAAGTCAGAATGTCGGTGACATCCCTAGATACCGGTATCTTGTGAGGAAGCCCAAAGTGGGATTTAGGATAACAAGGCTGAGTTATCTGTAGTTCTTTTCAAAACTGGCTCTCTCATAATATACATACAGATCCAAGAGGTCAGACTATCATTAGAGAGAGAGATGTGGAACATAAGTTTCTAATCATTTATTTTCAGGCCCTTCCACTCACTGTATACCAAAGTCCACATAAAACTCCCAATTTAAGTTCCAGACAGTTATTCTGAAATAGCCTAATTGGTTGTCAAGTAGCCTAATTGGTTGTCAAGTAGTTTAGGACCCCAGTTTTAATTAGGAGTGTGGGATATAAAGTATCTCTAGAGCAGAGGTGTCCAACTCTGGCGCTTCAGATGTTCATGGACTATAATTCCCATCAGCTCCTGCTGGCATGGCCAGATGAGAATTGTGTGGGCTGATGGGAATTGTAGTCCATGAACATCCGAAGCGCCAGAGTTGGACACCCCTACTCTAGTGCATAAGTTTAAAGGCTGAGAGAACAGGTCAGCTTTCCCCTCTCAGCCATAAGACAATGGACATTAAAACTAGAAGCCAGGAGTATAATTATGGTATCTTTTTAGCAGTGCTCAGGGGAAAAGTACGTGCTTTGGATGCAGAAGGTCCCAGGTTCAACCCCTGGCTCAAAAGTGTTCAGGCAGGAAAGAGCCTTCTCTACCCAGGAGCCTGCAGAGCAGCTGCCAGTCCAACAGCAGGTAATACTGACCTTGTCAAATCAGTGGTGCAACTTGATATGAAGCAGATTCAAACTGAACTCACAAGAATGTCAGCTGATTAAACAGTATGATTTTGAACTTCTTACGAGTGTCAAGAAACTCTTGAAAATGTAGCTTCACGGGATACTACACAGGATGCTGACACAACACCATGAATGTATGAAGCAAAAGACTAAGGCCTTCTTAGTTATGGACTCCTTATGCAGCATCAGGCAAAAATCCATGTTTGCCTCATGCACTCTCACCAAGACTGAAAATAAATCATCACCACTTTGCAGAAGGACTATAGATGATAAAGGATTCAGTGTCATATAAATGGACTGGTGAGAACCATGGCATGACACAATAATGATCTGATCAGTGAACAAAGATTAAACATTTTGACTTGGCAGTCACACTGCTAAATCATGCTGTATAATCAGCTGGGATCCTGCCAGATGCATAGGCAGGGCTCTTCCCTTCACCATAAGAGCAAAAAGTGGCTATCAGCATGCACCAGTTTAATGGGATTAATATTTGATTAGTCCTTATTATATAAGCAACACCTTCTTCGGCTGGCTAGACATTCTCCAGATGTAAGACCTTCCCTACAGGGAGAATACTGCTTTCTTGTAGTACTTGCTTTCCTTCTCCTCATGTAATGGAAAGAGAAAAGGTTAGCCTAGCTGGCAAGGAGTCTGATTTTGTTTTGTTTCTTTGAAGCAGTAGGAGGCATGCGCTAAAGCATGAAGGCGGGTAAGAACAAAGCTTCTCAAGAAAACGAAGCCAGAGGTGGAAAGCAGTTCAAAAGTTTACATATATATGTGGGGGACATGCCTTGCAAGAATCCAACATGGCAGCAATGCCACCATCTTGGACAGTTGCCCTTGCTGGGATTATATTTGTAGTTTAACAACAACTGGGAACACTGGTTTGAGTACAGGCAGTCCACAATTCACCAGCAAAAGGGACACCATCATCTGGGTGGATCGATTATGGCTGTGCAGAAAAACTGTTATCTGGGAAGGTTTTCTTATAAAGCACCAAGAAGTCAGACTGAAGAACCCCATGCCTGTTGAAACAAGTGAAACTCAAGAGTTCGTTGGACAATTTAAAGCATGTGCACCTTCTCGAGACAAACCACATCGCTGAGAAGTGGCCACACACCTGCTACAAGCAAGAATGCCATGCAAACTGCTGAAAGAGGGGCTGCTGGTTCTGAATGCTGACAGGACCTCTCTGGTTGCTGCTTCTCCAGCCCAAAGAAAGCTGTCAACCTTGGGCTGGGATATTCACAATGGCGTTGCCCATTAGAGCCCTAAAGGAAATGCCAAAAAGCATCAGACTGACTCAAAATCATGGGCGTTGGTGAAATGAAAACTACCAGATCCAGGCTTTATTCTATCTGAGGGCTTCTCGCTCTATTTTATTTTGTGTGTGTGTGCCTTGTAGGAACCGGTGTTTCTGGACCCTCCCACCCCCTTCTCCCCCCTCTCTCCCAGTTCCCCAGGGACTGTGCAGCCAGTTAGCAACAGTAGCAATAAGACTAAATCACCAGCAATTTAAAATAAAAAGAGAACAGAAAAAAATAATAACAAGCACTGCAGCACACCCCTGGCCCCAGCAAAGCTAGCAAGGGGATATAGGGGTACATACCTCCTGGAGTTTGGGGGGCAGGGAAAGGTACAGCCAAAATCATGGAAACATACAAAATGAGGGAAAAAAGAAAATTAAAAAACAAAGGACTTTAACTTGCCCTCGGTGTACACCCCCATTGCAGTCAGCAAAGGGGAACTTCCCGCGCTAAAAGCTTTTGGACTGTAGGGAAGGCTGGGGAGGAAGGGTTTGTCTCAAAGCTAAGCCAACGCCAATGTTGCTTATGCAGGTCACCCTCTCAACTACTCAGAAGGGAGCATGGCCAGCCTGCAGCTTCTGGGCCACCAGCACGCCAAGTCCAAGAAAACAGCAACCATTTGATTTTTCTGGCAGGAAAGTTTACCCAGGTCCTGACCAAGAACATCCTGGCAGCATCCCCAACATGTTTCTCACAGGAGCACCCTACACGGGATAGTTAGTGATTTTAGTGCCAAGGTAAGTGGTAAAATGTCTTGCAGCCAGAAAGTCTTCATGGATAGTCCGTGGGAACGGCACGCATCACCAACAGCAGCAAACTGGACCTTTGCATGTAGCCTGCAACCAGGACAGAGTCAGGATCCATTTCTCTGCAATCCTGGATCACAAAGTATTACCTCTGGTGGCTTTTACCTCAGCCGGGAGCATCATAGACCTCTTGAAGGTCCTGTTTTCTGGATCTGCCTCAGTGGGACTATATTCCAGAATGCAGTTCTAATCATCCTGAGACATTTGGTGAAACTATAAACCCAATATATATCTAGAAATATTGGGAGTTCTCCAATATGCAGGGACAAAAAGGAATTTTCCCAGGGGTATTACCCCAATGTAGCTGTAGCTGTTAGCCAGATCTGGACACCAAAGAATCCAGTTTTGGCAAGGCTCTGTCTGAACTGATTCTCAATCCCATTCAGACAAATTTCATTTAGAAAAAATAATTCATGGCTGTTAGTCCCGCACCCTTCTAATGCTCCTGAGAGAGATAGCCACAAAAGGAATGCCCAAAGTTCAAGCTGAACTGAGTTCCCAGTGCACTCTTTGTATTTGTTGCATCAGTATTGACATGTTTTTGACAACCCTTAGAATTTGAAGTATTAAAAAAAACTTTATACCCAAAACAGACATGCATACTAACATAGGTCAGGGGAATGTTTCTTGAGTCAGAATTTGAATCTCATTTCCAAATCCTCATTCCTTTTTGTTTCAATCAAGGTTTGTTTTATTTGATGGAAATGAGTTGTGTAGATCCTTACCAATACCATTAAAAGGTTAAAATCAAAGCAGTATTACATAGAGGATTTGCTTTGCATGCAGAAGATCCCAGGTTCAGATTCTGGAACCTTCAGCGATAGGTTCTCAGTTAGCAGGAACCAGGAAAGACTTAAACCCCCAGAGAGTTATTGTCAGTCACAACAGCACATACCCAGCTAGATGGAACAAGGTTTGCTACAAGGTAACTTTACCTGCAGGCATGATCATGGACCAGTGATAGAGCAGCTGCATGTCCCCGGTTCAATCCCTGGCATCTCCAGTTATAAAGAGCAGGTAGAAGGTGATGCAAAAGACCTCCAGCTAAGATCCTGGAAAGTCACTCACCACCCAGAGCAGTCTATAGTAGATTTGAAAGGCGAACAGCCTTGCTCCATATACGGCAGCATTATGTGTCCATATGTTCATAATTGCTAGCTATAATATATGTTATTCATCAGTATTTATATCTGTCTTGACTATAATAATGATATATTACCTTTACCAAACCCACAACAGAGTGGAAATTTACCATGGGGACAGACTTGATTATCTTTTGTTCTTTGTGTTCATTTAACTTCATCTGAGTACTTGCATACACAGTACAGCAGCGGCAGTAGAATTTAAAAACACTGTTAGTTTAGTGTTTCTTAAATGTCACAAGTCCTCCTAAGGGTAGGTCTGAGTACAGAATGTATGCTGGCTCAGCTAGATCAGCCTACACTATATTTACAACCTTCATCATACTGTAGCTAAAAACTCAGATCCTACTATATGCACAGCTTAATTACTCTGCACAGATACTATAGCTATTCTATCGATGCCTTCGCAAACAAACTCCTTTTGCCAGGGAAGTGTGTAAAGTTCCTTCATGTTGCCACTAAAGTGTCAGGCAATTTGTCCTTTAGCTTGAATTTTACAGCTTTAGAACAATTCATTTGAAGGGGAAGGGGAGGGGGAAAAAGAAATCCAAACCCTACTTTGTAGATGAATTTTCTGGTGTCTTGAACTGGACCAACACCCTGACTCCATTGCACATTATGAACCTAAAGCAGGACTGAGGCATCAGAAACTTTGAAAAATAAGGCCCCACCAAGGAGTCAGACAATATTCACCCAAGTCAGAACTGAAACCCTGCTCTTTCCCATTCTAGTAAAGTTGCAGAATCACGTACACTGTTCTCTGTACATCTCTTGAAGAACAGAAACGACACACTGTTCCCCAGCAAATTAAGTGGTGTTTTGGTAGAAGGTTGAAGTAACATGTAACTGCATAATTGCTGCTTACTTGCATATCTAAAACTTGTAAGTTTCTGGCCTTGTTTAAGGAAAAGTCAGTTTGTCCTTAACTGCACTCCAGCAGTCCAGCAAGGCCTGGGTCTATGCTTTGCTGCAGTGTTATGTGACCTTGGTTGTTTTCCTTACTAAGCAATATAAAGCCATTTCTTGCAGCTCACTGCAAGACCTTACTGGAAAGGAAAAGGAGGAGTGGACTTCAGATGATAGAAAGGAGCCCTCTAACCCAGACTCAGCTCAGATTCTTTGATTTGATCGTGTGTTCCCGCATTGCAGGAGGTTGGACTTGATGGCCCTTGGGGGTCTCTTCCAACTTCATGATTCTACCCTCCATCAAAGCCACGTGGCATGTGCATGTTTCCCTGCCTCCCTTGGAATCAAAAGCATCTATTTTACTTCACTTCATATAAGACTTAAAATCAGAAAAGGTCACATTCAAACACAGATGAATAATTCCATTAGTCATATTTCATGAAAGATTCAACAACTGAAAATTTGAATATTCTGAGGATTGGAGTTTTCAAATTAGATTTGCAGATTCCAAGAGATTTCAGAGCTCTGAAGGGGAATGGGGAAAACCCAGTCCGAACCACAGCAAAGACAGCTGAAAACTCTGGACAAGCTGGTGAAGAGTAGCTGGTGTGACACAAGGAGGGATGGTGAATGCTTTGCAGGTGCCATGCATGGTCTGCCTGTGTGTGCCCAAGCTGTGGGGTGTGCAGGGATGCCAGATGTGAGCCAGCAATGTGGAGGTGAGGCGCACAGTGCTCAAAACAAGTCTTGTGCTCAGAGCCGAGGAAAACCCACATTTGTTTCTGCTGCTCCTGGGACTCACAAAGCCAAGGTGCTGTTCTCCCCACACTATCACAGCAAGAACTGGCTGGCTGCACCAAATTGTAGGGAACCACAGGGAATTAACCAAACATTGCAGTCAAGCCATCCTTTTTGTTGGATATGCTGCCCACGCTGGATGATGAAGTTTCTGAGTTCTGCAATGGAGACTCTAAAGTTTACTGTGGCCCCCTCCAAAGCCCCGTGCAAAAAAAGAAGAAAGAAATAAAGTCACCAGACTCCTGCAGAGCTCCATGCTTTCCATAACCCATGCTGTAGCACCAGAAATCCTGCTTCCCTGTGACTCAGGCTTTGCCTTGCACAAACACACTCACCAAGTTTCAGAAGCCAGCCTTCGCGGTCGGGATTGAAGAAGGTATGCGTCAGGTCATTGCCATCATCCTCGGGAATTTTGAAAGGCTCGTTTTTTATACTCTCATAGAGGTTCTGTTAGGGAGGACAATGTGCATGACGGTCAACTTCCTCTGTCTATGTCAGCAGTGTCCAACTCTGGCGCTTCAGATGTTCATGGATTACAATTCCCATCAGCCCCTGCTGGCATGGCCAGTTGGGGCTGATGGGAATTGTAGTCCATGAACATCTGAAGCACCAGAGTTGGACACCTCTGGTCTACGTGAATCCAGTTGCCACATCCTCAAATGCATGAAATTTCGCGCGCGCACACGGTATCTATCCACACCCTTGGCATCACAAGTGCGACTCCACTCCCCACTGAACTCACCCTCAGCAGCTCCTCAGGCAGATCTCCGCCGTCATTGATGCCACGGTTCATGGCAATAAATCGCTCCACCGTTGGCTTGTCCTTGACGTTGGGGTTATGCAGGCTGGTGTTGAGCATGATGATGGCAAAGGAGAGCACGTAACAAGTATCTGGTAAAGTGGGGCAAGAGAGGGGGAATCAAGCACTGTGGGGGTTACCCTTTCAGCCTCCCTTGTCAGGGTACAAGTCTAATGCCAAGTTAGATTAAACAGAATCAAGACCCACAATGCAAGGCAAACATCTTGGGTTATTAACTGCCTCTAGTGTGTGTTTGTGTGTGTGTGTGTGGAGGAGTGAGTGCTCCCATTTGTGGCTGAAAATTGGAATACAAATGCAAGAACAAAACTCCCCTCTTCAGCTCTCATGTAGCCCAATGTTTATTTTTAAAAGGTTATAACCTGCCTCACAGGCGAAAAAGGGTTTTGAGGCAGCTTACAATTTAAAATACAACTCATCAACAAACATTAGTTAAAATGTCAAGCTATTAACAATTACAAAAAATTACTGAATCCTTAAAATAATTCTAAACAGAATGAACTGGGTTAAAATATAATAAATCACTCTTTCTCTCTCTCACCCCCCCACCCCCCCAGTGTGAAGAGTGCCAAACCTTCCTCCTTGCCCAAGTCAGGCAAAACCAAAAGCCTAAGTGAACACAAATCTTTTGATCTAGTACATAAAACTCAAAAGGTTCAATGTCAGCCCAACAGCCATGGGGAGAACAATCTGTTGACACCAGTGGCACTGGAGAGAAGAATAAATAGCCAGCTTTCCCCCTTCTTCCTGAAGAGCAGTCTTGCTGCATCAGATACAAGGTCCATCTCATTCAGTATCCTGTTTTGAACACTAGCCAAGTACAATAAGAATTAATTCTCTACCAGTTGCCTCTCCTACTCTATCTTCCAGGTAGCACCTGGTATCTTCCATGTAGCACCACTCTATCTTCCCTTTAACCATAATGGCTAATAGTTGCTTATAGATCTATCCCTCGTGAGAAGTCTAATCCCACCCCATAAACCCCAGGAGTTTGCCAGAAGTCAAATCCCACCCCATAGACCCCAGGAGTTTGCCAGAAAATTGAGCCATAAAAACCATTGAGTATACTCTGCTAGCATTATTAGCCAAGGCCCCAGAGCGAGTTTCTTTCTAGGCCCCTGCAGCCTGACAGTACCTGTTGACTGGAAGACGCCGGGGTTGCATTGGCAATATCGCTGTGCAAAAGCCTCCATCATCCTGTCAATCTTCTGAGCTTCCCCTGGCAGCCGGAAGCTCCAGAGGAACTGCCTGCAGGTGCAACAGAAATGCACAAGCAGAAAGCATGAATTTATCTTATGCTCTGTTAGGATTATAAAATGTCTTAGAGAATTGGCTACTTCCAACACAAATGTCCCAACTTCCCACAAAACAGAGTAGTTTCAGCTTGGGAATTTCTTAGGCAGCACTATGCACAATCTATGTAAATATGAATATATGGTCACGTGTGGTTTCCTTGGTGCAAGCAAGAAAATGAGAGTTTCAGCTGAAGCTCTGCTAGACAGAGAGTCCAAGTTCCCCCTTCTCCCGCTATTACTCACCGCAGTGCCTGCACCAGGTTGAGGTCAGTAAACTCATGCAGCTCCACAAATGCATGCAATACCTGGATATTGAAGTCATCTCTAGAGGAAACAAGACAACAGAGTGAATGTGGGAGTGAGCAAATGATTTAGCATACAGTTGCCACAGGCTGTACCATCTGCCCATCTTGCTTGTTAAAACTAAATGGCCAAAAAGGATTTTTTAAAAAAAGATGCTGAATTGACATGCAATCAGGCCTTCCAGAAGGTCTACAGGAGAGGTGTCCAACTCTGGCGCTTCAGATTATAATGGACTACAATTCCCATCAGCCCCTGCTGGCATGGCCAATTGATGAAGATGTTGAAGAAGAATTTCTCTCCTATATGAGACTCAAAGGGACTTACAGGCTCCTTACCCTTCTGCCCTCACAACAAACACCCTGTGAGGTAGGTGGGGCTGTGAGAGCTCGTAGAGCTGTGACTAGCCCATGGTCACCCAGCTGGCATGTGTTGGAGTGTACAGGCTAATCTGAATTCCCCAGATAATTCTGAAATTCAGCTGTCCGGGCCCTGCGGGACCTTAATGAGTTTCGCAGGGCCTGTAAGACCGAGCTATTCTGCCGGGCTTTTGGGGAGACCAGCCGCTGATGCCCCCTCCTCTCCTCTCCCCACCCCCCGTCTATTTTAACAACTGGGGCCCTACTGTTCCCTCTTAGGGGAGTTAATTATTGGATGCCATCTACTGTTGCTGTTGCTGTTTGACATATTTTATGATTGGACGCTGTATTTTAATGTACATCATCACCATTGTATGATGTGTGCTTTTATTTTTCTGTTGTAAACTGCCCTGAGCCCTCTAGGGGAGGGCGGTATATAAGTTCAATAATTAATTAATTAATTAATTAATTAATTAATTAATTAATTAATTAATGAAAAAAAGAAAGATAAGATAAGATAAGATAAGCCTCCACAGCTCAAGCAGCAGAGCGAGGAATCAAACCCGGTGCCTCCAGATTAGAGTACACCTGCTTTTAACCACTACACCACTGACCATGCCAGCAGGGGCTGATGAGAATGTAGCCAGCAGGGGCTGATGGGAAATGTAGTCCATGAACATCTGAAGCACCAGAGTTGGACACCCTGGTCTACTGTCTATTTAAAAGAAGCTACTTAAAGGGTTCCATGTGGTTAACAACACAGACAGATTGTATCCGGGTTCTAGATATTATGCAATGATACCTCTTGGGAAGAACTGTGAAGTACTGTCCAGCTGCAGAGACAGCAGTTATATAGGCACAATCTCAACCAGGATGAGCAGTTAAACACCAGATCAGACCACAGAAACACCCCTGTAATGTCCAGAAGCACTAAAAGGTCTTGACCACAAATTGCCTATCAGCCAGTCTGCATAGCAAGCTCAAAACGATGAAAAAGAGCAATGCCTAGTTAGATCCACAGACCATCACACATACACCATCCTGTCCAAATCCCTTCCTGAATGCTGAAAAGGTATAGGAAGCAAGTTACATCACAGTTGCTAAGAGAACAGGTCAAGTATCTTGCATAGAGGGTCCCAACACACCCATCTAATTACCTTTCACCCAAGTAATCACCAATGGCCGTCTTATTGAGTCCTTCCCCCTTGTAGAGGAACTGGGCAATGTCATCACATGTGTTCTTCAGCAAGTCATTTTCAATCAAGAACTGGATCCCCTGAAAAGAACAATGAGGGAGAGTCTCTCCAGATTCCCTTTGTACAACAAGCCACGTCTCTAATTTAGTACTTAGAATACACATAGCAGATTTCAGTTCAAAATGCATCACGTGAAATATATTAGCAATTTTTATATCAGTTCTGAAGGACGGCCACATTACACATCTTCAGAGTGGCAGGGGAGAAATCTGGCCATAGTGAGAACAGGCAACGCTTGCTGCCGTATTCAATTGCTCCCCTAATTTCTGCATTCATGCCTGTCACAGACAAATCGTAGAATGACACAGGCCGATTAGACACAAGGAATCTGCTGCACGATGGGAGCAAATGTCTGTCAAAACAAAATTTCTTGTACAGACATTTTTCCTCAAGCCACGAATTCACTTTCTAGTCTCTCTGCAGCAAGACCACTTGTAGAATGAATTTAATTTTGCTTCACAGCTAGAGCAGGGAGATTTTTTAGTGGGCACAGCTTTGTCCCAGACCTCTTCCTTCCGCTCGTGGGCAGTCTGCCTAGCTCTGCTACTGTCCATGCCTTCTCCCTTGCCCCATTCCATGTTGCTGGCTCCTTCCTGCTTCTCTAATGCTCATTTTGATATATCAAAGTATCAGTATAATAGAGTTGGCTTTTGCAATTAACAGGACAAGCAGGGGCTGCTTCTGGCTCCAGCCCACCTCCCCCACTCTGCTTCTGCTCTCCCTGATGATCGGGAGGGCTTTTCAAAACTTTTTTTCAGACAAGCCTCGTTTTTAAAACAAGCCCCTCTCCCATGGCAGCAGTGAGAAACGGGTTGAGGAAGAGAGAGAGAGTAAAGGGGAAAGGTGGGGAAGAATATCAGCTCTATAGTATTGGGACTACTGACTGTTATGAGATTTGTGCCTTTAAGAGGGGTGGAGTTAAGAGAACCAGGAAACAGAGACCAACTGTGGAGGAGGACTGGGCTGCCTCCTCATGTGTAAACAGAGACATGAAAGGAGACCATTCGTCAGCCACACCGTGCAGCTAAAAGGCCCAAGGAAAGTGTTCCATGAGTAATGGGCCATGATGTCTGAATGCGGCTTAGGACTGGAGAAACCCATGTTCAAATCCTCACACAACCATGACATTGACTGAATGAGAGACATACACTCTCAGCCTAACCCACCTCACACCCACCTCACAGGGCTGTTGTGAGGATCATGATCTCCATGCCAGTCCTCCCCGATAAGAGGGTGCTGCATGGGAACCCTGAGCCTCCAACAAGGAAGAAACTGATCAGAGTGAGATAAATATGTAATTTAGAGTGAGAAATCAAATTCCACCAAGGCATTCAAAATGACATTTGCGACTTCACGTTCAGACCCTTGCAGTCCAGTCCTCAATTAAAAAAAAAACCCTGCCACAGTTCCTGGCCCTCAATCAGGCAGAGGCCATTACCTTCTTAGGGTCCATGTTGAACTTCTTCCTGCCCATCGCTACCTGCTTGTTTCTCTGCATTGCTTTCCTAGATGGCACAAAAAAAGACAGATTTGGGGAAGCACTTCCACTAAAGGACAGCCAGTAGACACTACTTACCTGGAGCCCCTTTGTCTCATCCCGGGCACAGGTGAGACTAAGAATGGAATCCTTTTCTGTTTCTATTTCAGACAGGATGTATCACCTCCCTCCCCACTCCCACCTGGAAACCAAGGTCTTCAGACACATGCAATACAATCCCTCCCAGCAGTCTCTCAGGCCCCCAACAGAGTACTGTCGAATGTGAATGCGTTTCAGCTCTAGAATAGAGGCTGCTACAGGAAAACAGCATAAACTGGCAGGCAGGGCCCTGTGCGCCCCTCAGCTTGCCCTGAGATACAGACACGGAACAGCACAAAGCTTCCTGGGCTGCCCCTACGTAGCAGAAACCTGACTGCTGCAGAGAGAACATAGGAAAACACACAGAGTGACTGAGAGGGACACCACATGCCAAGTTTCCATGGACAATCACAGCTGCCTAATCCACTGGTGACTCCATCTGTCCCAGTTCACAGTTAACTGCATAAGACAGAGGATCTAGGGCCAGATGAGGGAAGCAAAATTAATCCTAGTGGAGTTTGCCGTGGGGGAGGAGAGGGGAAGGGAGATGAGATCAAACCAGAGGTCCTCTGGTAATGCTAAAGAGCAACAGAAAGTCTGAGAGATTCCTCTAATCTGTACTGGCTGCTCTACAGGGCAGGGTGATTTTATCACCCCATCTCTCTCCATAGATCGAGGCAGAATTCCTCAGACCTTTCACAGGCCAACGCGTAAGTTCATTGTGCCTAAACATAAAGGGCTGACAAGGAAAAAAAACTAGGTGCTGCACACCACTAAAGGAATCCAGACCAAAAGAATCTCATTCCCCTGACACATGAAGTCAGCAGATGGGGCAAACAGATCTCACCACATAATTGGATGGGAGCATCTCCAATCAGCCTATGTGTGCTTGTGTATGGAAACCTGACTGTGTGCAGGTCCTATTTTACACACAGCATGGCCCAAGTGTTATCTGAGCTGAAGTTTGGAAGCTGCCCTACAAATAGACATTCAGTGGGTAAATTTCACTCAAAGTATCAAGGTGATGGCAAAATTCACTTTACTTGTCCCCAAATTTTTAAAATAGAGCCTGAACATCCGCTTTCTCCCTCCCTATCTTTCCAGCAGTGCTCACCTCTCTTCTGTGGACCCCAGGTTCTCGATTTCATTAGTCACCTCTGCTATCTCATCTTTCAGGCGCTGCAAAGAGGAAAAACGGGTGAGAAAATGACTGCGGAAGCCATGAAGACAGGAAGACTCTTGCTCAGCACTAACTGAAAACTTAAAGATGAAGAGAAAGTTTTCTATCACTCCAGCCTTATCTGATCCCCATGTCTTTTCTCCAGCTTCAGTAATCCAGGTCTGAGGAAAATCAGTGAAGAAGAGATGCACACAAAAGACTGACAGGGCTTTCCATTCGCAGAGCATATTAATGGGAAGGAGAAGCTAGAGTTCTGACCTTAGACAGAATAGCCAGGAATGAGCTCTCTGTCCTTTCTAAGGGGCACCCACTGCATTTCAGGTCTTTCAAAACTCATCAGTTTCAGCCAAAGCCTGCTGCAGGCACCCTTTTGCCCCCAGAATACTTGGACTGAAGAAAAGCACATGGTCCAATCTTGGCTTGGAGGGAAAGCGCACTGGGTGGCACCAGTGTGCTGGGCTCCTCTAGAAGAAGAGAAGAAAAGTTGGATTTATATCCCCCCTTTCTCTCCTGTAAGGAGACTCAAAGGGGCTTACAAACTCCTTTCCCTTCCCCCCTCACAACAAACACCCTGCATGGTGGGTGGGGCTGAGAGAGCTCAGAACTGTGACTAGCCCAAGGTCACCCAGCTGGCATGTGTTGGAGTGTACAGGCTAATCTGAATTCCCCAGATATGCCTCCACAGCTCAAGCAGCAGAGCGGAGAATCAAACCCCTCCAGATTAGAATGCACCTGCTCTTAACCACTACGCCACTGCTGCTCCTAGGAAGGAAGCAAGAAGTGTGAGCACCTGAGGCCAATATATTTACTGGGCTAATCTCATTAGGAAGGGCCCAGCATATGGCAGCGATGAACCTCTGCACTGCCTTCATTATTGCTGATGGGACGGATGAGCATCTCTGCTGAACGCAACACCCTGAAGCAAGTTGCCAGAGAGAATAGAAACACCCACGCTTCAGCTGCAAATAGGCTAGTGGTACATTCAATGAATGGCCAGAACGTGGGCAAATGTTACTAAGCCCTGCTTTGGAAGAGGACGACTCTCCACCCCCAATCTCAAAGAAGGACACCTATCTAAAGCAGCCCTGAACAGGGGAAAGGGACTGAAGACAGACATTCCTCTAGTCCAAACTTTCTCCCCTTTTTGTAATTACTGCAAGGATCATCACTCTGACAAGACAGAGCCAGAGGGAGGTGGGAGTGGAAGATTCCCCCCACCCTTCCAAATACTACCAAAGTGCTCATACTTGGGAGAAGGGCTAACTGGACTCCCTTTCCCCAAAGCAATTTTTCACCTCCTTACCTCCCAGCTCCTACTGACTGAGACAGCCAGTAGAATGGCTGCTGGCCTATCTGCAGAGATATGTGCTGAGTCCCTCTACTATGCAAACCCTTCATCCATGTTGCCAAACACAGAATCCTTTTTGGATTTGTTTTGGGGGTTGGGAGCACTGGAGCTTTATTTCTAAAAGTGAAAAGTTACCACGAAGAAGTGACTGATACTAGCACAAGATGCTTGGGAGTTGGCTGTGGTCACTCAGAAAAGAGTGCATGTTCAGAGGTAGTCTTATTTTTACCCTCTTGTTTCCAGGATTGACTTTTGGCACCAGAAACAAAAGGAACCAGAGACAGAAACCAGAACACAGACACCAGAACTAGTAGTACCCCAAAATAGCCGAATAACCTTCAGAAAGGAAGCCTGGAATAGCAGGAAGTGCTGGCTTATATCAGAAACTTACACACACCCATATATCCAATTCTGCGATGTCTCTTATGAATCTCATGCATACACACGCATGTGCACCAACACGTCACCTACACACCCTACCTGTATGTCTGCCAGCAGCTCCTGCTTGCGTTGCCGGATGTTCTCAAGCTCCTGGCACTCCTCAGGGGACAAGTCGCTGGGCACTGTCAGGGTAGAGAGAGGAGGGGCAGTTGCAATGAACGGACCTGAGCGATTTAGACATGTTATTTTTAAAAACATTTCTATGCAACCCTGACACTTGAACAGGGACTGTCCTTCAAGGTGGCGAATATACAACATTTCAATAGTAAAAACTTTTAAAATAAAGTACATCTACAACAATAGAATGGGGGGAAATATAGACAGACGCAACACCTGAAACCAGGTAGGAAGCCATATTTTTAAGGAGCCCTTCGGGGATCGGGTGGTATAAAAGCCGAATTAATAAATAAAATAAATAAATAAGGGTCTGTTCCAGTGTTTTCCAACCTTTTCGACGTCATGGTACCCTTGACCTCACTCTTCATATCTCACGGTACCCCTGCCATCCTCCCCCCACCTTCCCCTCCCAGTTCCCCTGCTTGCCACCCCCCACCTTCCCCTCCCAGGGTGAAGGGAAGCGCAGGGGTGGAGGTGGGGGGTGGGAAGTGGCTGCTGACCTTGCGGCAGGCCCTGCCCCCGGGCCAGGTCCCTATCCTTGCTGATGCCAATGGGAGACACCGCAAAAGTGAGGGGCCGGTAGCATTGCCGCGGTACCCCTGGGACATGCTCACGGCACCCCAGGGTACCAAGGAACCCTGGTTGGGAATCGCTGGTCTGGTCAGTGGGAGCACGCCCATTTTCTTCACCATATTTATGCTCCATTCTCTCCAATGCTTATATTTTATATGCAATTCATTACAACACCTAAGTGTACCTGGTTTGTTTTTTAAAAGAGGCACCATCTGTAGATGTTAGCCATGACAAGCCAAGGTGATCCTTAGAAGAGATCATTAGAAGAGGCATATCTGGCTGCTGGAGGAAAGCAAGGTTCAGCTGTGAACATCAAGACCAGCTTGCAATCTTTCCAGAAGCATCCAGCTTGGCCCCGTTGGACACAGAATGCCGGGCAAGAAGGGCACACTCGCCCGATTGCAGCATACCAGACTCTTCAGAAAGCTCAAACCAGCATGCACTGGGCTCCCAGGCAAGCCAAGACACACTTAGCTTTAACAGCAAGTGGCATCAAGCCCGCTCAACTCATTTGTCCCCCTCCGAGAACAGAATGAGTGTGACTGGTTTTGCATGCGAGGTTGCAGATGCCTGGCATTGGGTCACGGGCAATGGAAGATACCACGAGCACAATGCCAGCTATACAATGCTAGATTTTACTTAACGCCGTTATGGAGGAAAGGCATTGTTTTACAGAGAGGGACAGCAACAAAAGCCACTGGGAAAGGCAATGTGACTGTAGGGAAAGCAGCAAAGGGACAAAAGCCAAGAGGCAATTTTCTTCTTAAATGCCCCTCAATGTGCAGAAATTCAGATTCAGTATAAAATAGATTCCTGAGCTGTTACAATCAGTTGCACACAAGGAAAATACTACAAAAAGGTACAAGTGTTCCCCTGTAATTTTGGAGTGGCAGAAGAATTTGCACCCCCTGGAATGTTCCTTTCTACCCAGCTCTTTCAAAGGTACAGGAGCAGCCTGACTCCAATGAGCCCAGCTAAGCTACAGCCAACGGCTGCATCAGACTCTACAGTTTCCCAGTCATTCTTTGCACATTTTCTTTCTGAAAAGCAGACTGCAAGAGGAGTGGAGACGGTGGTGGTTTAATTCACCCCGGGGCTGCTGAATGTGGGCTGTAAACTACATGAGGTCCGCTCCTGTTAAACACTGTACACAACAACGTGTTCTTTGAAAGTGAAGGCCCCTCTCAGTCTCCCCCACCCCCACACCAGCAGAACCTGCAGCTGTATTGCCTCAAGACTGCAGGAGGCCGGCAATGGCGGTTACGTCTCACCTTCACTAAGTGGCCCTCTCCAGAGGCGTATCTAGGGAAAATCCAGCCCGGTGAAAAATCTGAGTTTTCCGCCTGCCCCCGCCCCTGTCCCCCGTGTATGGGCAGCCGCCCTCCCACATCACGACCAAGCAACTTTTTTTGCACCAGGACTTGAAGTCAGTGTATGGACCGCGGTGGGGGGGGGGGGGGTGAGGAGGGCTATGGGGGCAATTTTCCACTCCCCACATGACTAAATGGCTACAGCCCAGGGACATTTGACCCCATATGTCCCCCTGGGCGGTACGCCCCTGCCCCTCTCTGCCTAGGACTGAATGAGGTTTTGTACCCTACTATGGGGTAATACAAAACACTCGAGCATGAGCAAGCACTGCACAGAGAAGGGCAGCTCCTGATAGATTCAATCTGGAGGTTGGAAGGGAAACCTACATGTGTGTTCTCAGCCATCCATTTATATCAAGGAATGGGGGACAGCCCTAAATGTGGAGGTCTGAAAAGTCAGTTGGGATTAAGGCGAGCCAGTTGGGCCAGTGTTTCTCACCTTCTGCTCAAAACCCTCCAAGAAATGGTACCAGCAACACATTTACTTTTCTTTCAGTTCACCCCCATCACCTCGCCCATGGAAGGAGGCAAGCGGGTGAGTCAAGAGGTGAAGTCAGGAGCTAACAGAGTACGTTACACTTTTTAAAATGAGATAAAAGGGGAGAAAGTTAGCTGAAAATCAGGAGAATAGAGGAGAAACACTGGCAGAAAAAAAAGTACAGAGAGTGAAAGGAAAAGATAGCTTGGATGGATGAACTGAAAGTGCTGAAAAGTGAGTTGTGTTTTTAAAACAACTCTAAAAGTGTACCTTCTGAAGAAGTGTTGGATTTATATCCCCCCTTTCTCTCCTGTGAGGAGACTTAGTGGGGCTTGCAAACTCCTTTCCCTTCCCCCCTCACAACAAACACCCTGCAAGGTGGGTGGGGCTGAGAGAGCTCAGAAGAACTGTGACTAGCCCAAGGTCACCCAGCTGGCATGTGTTGGAGTGCACAAGCTAATCTAGTTCACTAGATAAACCTCCACAGCTCAAGTGGCAGAGCGGGGAATCAAACCCAGTTCTCCAGATTAGAGTGCACCTGCTCTTAACCACGATGACTTTCTTTCTGGATGGCACAGGAAAAAACTGCTCAGGTTACAGATTTTCTGGTTGATGACAAATCATTAGATGACAATAGTCAGCTATTGGGAAGTTACTGATGTTGGGATTGAATTCCTGGCCTGAATCGGAAGTTTAGTGAAGGCACTGCCTCCAGTCACAAGGTGTGACATTTTCAGCCTGGATCAGAAACAGCAGCACAAAGGTACATTGTAATGGCTTTATTTTGAAAATTCTGCTCCAATTGAGTTCCTTGTGTAACCACCTCTCGCCATTTCCTACTTGCCATGAAAGACGTCACAGAGGAAAAGCACACACGAGGCAAATCACACCTCCGCTTCCCCTTTATGAAAGTACACAAAACAGAATTGTCTGGAAAACAATACCTGACCAGGGTTTTCTAGCACAACGAACGGCATGATTCAAAGTAAGCGTCCTATTTGTCACATGTATCCCAGTAGGGAGGGCCACATGAAATCTGAACTGAGCTCTGGAGGTTGGACTGACCTCTGTGTGGTGGCACAGACACAGTGGGCTCTCATGGCTCAAAAAAAAAGAAAAAGAACCCCTCAAGCCAGACATGCCCCAAATACCACTGGAAGAATTCAGGCAATGATTACATCCATTACATTCCAGCAGCTGCAGGCAGGGGGGAGTGTCTTGGCTTGACCCTGCCAGGATTTTCATGAATTCAAGCTGACCTTAATTGGGGGAGGCAAGACAAGCGTCCAGAGGTGATTAGGTCTTTGAAACCAGAGCTGGTATGAAACCAGGGCTGCTTCTACCATTGCTACCGTGGTTGCAGACAGAATGGAAATCCCACTGATGCCATGGGAGAAGGTGTCATTTACTTCAACCTAATCCGTCACTGCGAATAGAGCAAGAAACTCCACTACACCTCAGCGCTTCACGGTCTTACTACGATGTGGGGAGAGCAATGCCTCTGCCACCACGCTCCTCCCCACCGGTCTTTAGCAGCAGCGCAGATCCATGGCTGAGGTGGGGAGCCAAGACTCAGCCTCAAGCCTATTTCAGAAAGATCAGAGTTCCTGACACAACAAGGCTCCATTGTGCGGCGTATGAACAGAGAAGCCAAACAAGGGAAGTGCCTTTTTGTTGCTTTGCAGCCGGACACGAGGGTAGGAGCCCAGAGCCAAGCTTACCGCAGCAGTAGCAGCATACAGAGGAGGCTGCTTTTAAAGAGGCCGCAGCTCTCTATTTCCAGCAGGGGGACACAAAGCAGACGTGTAATATGGCTACAAGTTTAAGCCTAAAGCCAGCCATTTGTCCAAAAAACCCCAAAAGGAACCTGGTCAATTAGCAAATCAACTTTATATTTAAAATTATTTTCTTTTTCCCTCTGTTTCTCTTTTAACTATGCCAATAAAAGGTTGAGGAAGGAAGGAAGGAAGGAAGGAAGGAAGGAAGGAAGGAAGGAAGGAAGGAAGGAAGGAAGGAAGGAAGGAAGGAAGGAAGGAAGGAAGGAAGGAAGGAAGGAAGGAAGGAAGGAAGGAGGAAGGAAGGGAAGGGGAAGGGAAGGGGGAAGGAAGAGGAAAGGAAGGAAGAGGGAAGAGGAAGAGAGGAAGGAAAAGAGGGAAGGGAGAGGGGAAGGGAAGGGAGGAGAGGAGGAGGAGGAGGAGGGAGGAAGGAAGGGAAGGAGGAGGGAAGGAGGAAAAGGAGGAGGAATCAAGATCCTGGAGAGGCCTGTCAAGAATTTGAAGAGAATTACATTAATTTCACAAATATTGCCAGATCATATGGAGATTTATCTTCCTTGCTGCAAATGTTATAGCTCTCAATTCCTGGATATTTTTAAGCCAGACGGGATTTTCACTTTCTGTTAATTGGCACACAAGTCAAGGCCAAGTCAAGCATATCCAGGATTCTTTTCCAAAGGAAAGGGTATTTCGAAGAAGGAACTAAAGGTCAAATTACGCAATTCTGTTTAAGATCTAGGTCTGGATTTCACGAGCCCAACACAGGTTTCTTGCAGTCACACAGCAGCTATGGGGAATGTTTTTTTTTAAAGTGTTGGGAATGTGGCTGTGGGGGGGGGGGGGAGGACTCCGGCCTTTCCCCAAGCTATTTTTCCATGCCAAGACAGCGGGGGAGGGGGATTTCCCTGTTTTGCAGCTCCATGTGCACTGTATGCTCCACATAGATCAGCAAAAATGGGCAAATAACTATTCCCAATGTTGTTTCCTTCTGAGAAGATGACTTAGGAGAGAAGTCAGGAGCTCCTCCTCCTACCACGGTAGCTTCCTGAGCCAAATCATGCTCTCCTTTGTTTTTATAAGCCATTCCCCACAGTTCCTGAGTGACTGAGGGAACCCCAACTCAACTCTTTAAAAACAAGAATGAATAGTTTGGCCCTTAGATGTCCCCAGGCATGTGCAAAGCATCTTGTGAAAAAAGTAATTCCTTGCCAGTCCAGACACTGTAGCATCCAATGTTCCATGCCTTGTTTTCAACTTGCTCATCTAGCAAACAGACCCACAGATGCTCCACTGCCTAACAAGTAGCCTAGGGCAAGATGTTAGGAAGTCAGTTGAACAAGGCTTTGCAAAGGGGTTGGATACCTCATCTGCATGACATCTGGGAGATAGCAAACATGCAGTCTTGCTCAAAGGGCCCTGCAAAAACAGTGCCAGTTGCTTCCATGGGATAGAGCTGTACTAAACAGCACAACTTGTATGAATTTGCATTGGACTTCAAAGCTAACTTGTATGGGTTTATACCAGAAGCACAACCATCCCTCCCTCCCATGTAAAATCCTGGCAAGCTGGGAATACTAGACTTCTGCCACTGTGATGCTTCCTGTCGAATAACAGGAACCGCCAATCACCCATATCTGGTGCTTCTTTTAAAAGGGTCCAATAGTGAAGTGGAGAGAAGAGCCATTACAGAAATCTCTCAAAGTGACTAAATCCCCACACTTTCCTTGCCCACTTGTCATGCAAACTGGCTTCATACTGCTTCCTGAACCTGGGGTTCTTCATCAGAGATTTCAAGTAGGAGAAGCTAGGCCCTGAGGCTTTATTTAAAAAGGAAGTTGTGGGGGTGGGAGGAATAAGTCTGTGCACGGGCCTCAGGAAATGGAGAGATCAAGGTTAATGAATCAAGGCATTTTGGACAGCTGAAGTCCAAGGAAACCCTCTAATCAATCCTTTGGCAGCAATTCCCAAGGGATGACGGCTCATCCCCAGTTACTCATCAGTGTGTGAAAGTAGGCATAGCTCTATCTATAACATGTTATTCTCTTCCCAGAGGATTCTGTGCCTGCTTTTCGGAAATGGATAAGACCTTTCTAGAACTACCCACATTTCATTACCAAACAAAATTTCCTTCCTGGTTTGCCGAACAGAGGTACTTCAGTCCATCAGAGTGGTTCAGCTCTCCCAGGCAGCACATAGACACTCTTCCTGCCTCTTTCATTTCAGGCTGGCTAACCAAAAGTAACCCCAAAGTGAATTATCTCTGAGTTGGAGTTAAGGTCTGAAAAGAAGAAAAGCTTGCAACCCCTCAGTTTTCTGTCAGAAACAGTCCAAGTCAACTTTAATAAAAGTCCTGCTTGATTCCTAGGGACAGTTCTGTCCTTTACACACATTTCCTCATGCCCTTGAGGAAGGGCTGCTAACAGGAACATGGAGCTGCCATTTCCCCTCCCCCTAATACTTCTCCAAACGTCCAGAACCATTCTGGGTACGACATCAACAGAGCTGAGGATAAAGACGAAGTTCAGGCACTCCAAGGGCATATAAGGACAGGTTTATACTTTCGCTAGGATGATAGCTTACTTTCCACATGTATTGCTATACTCCCCCCTCTCTTTTCAGGGAGTGGTTCAAAACCATTTTGCCCATTTCCCTCCAATTTCTTCTTTTCCCAGGATTCACCTGCTGGTTCTAAACTCAAAAAGGGGAAATACCCTCAGCCCCTTGAGCTGTAATGTCCTTCGGTACACAGTACTCCCATGATTGAGACTCCTGGGTTAATGGCTGCTATAAGTAGGACTCTCCCCGATACTATCAGACATATTGACTCCCTGGGCAGGACAATGGCTGGCCACAGTATGATGCTGCTGCTGAGGATCTTAGCACCCCACTCCCTGGGCCAAACTTATCTATTCCTCCCAACAGGGAAACATTCATATACTAGAAAGTTATAACCCCACCCTAGTGAAAGCCACCCATCCCCCAATCCCATTCACACCAGTGAAATCCAATTCTGACTGATCTGATAGATGGGGGAAATGCTGGGAGCTGGCAGAAATAGACATTTCCACAGATAAGCCAGGAAGCTCTTCTAATCCAATTAACGCTCCACCGTCCTGGCGGTAGTTCACCTCCTCCTTCAAAACACCTGCTCCTCCTCTGAGAACACAGGTCCCAAGGAGAGCAGCCCTCACCGGGTGCTCTTCACCTCCCAAATATGCCTCTGGGAAATGCAGACCAGCAGGCAGGCACAGAAAGCGTAGCAGGACCAGGAGAGAATCGAAAGGCACACAGCGCCAAACATGGTTATGACAGCAAGGAAAGACACATGGTACTGACTAAACATGAACAAGACACAGAGACACATGGCACTAAATGCAGCTGGGACAGACAGATCCAGCACATCGACAGGCTGCCAAGCAGAAGCATTCATCTGGGGAAAGCAGCATCACAATTTTCATTCTGTGTATACACACACACACACACACACACACACACAGGGGCTTACCACAAGCTGCCGCCCCACTCCTCCTGCCCGCTGTCAAAGCAAGCTCTGTGATGCACCATCACAGTGCAGCAGTAGCCCATGTGCTGGGGAACCCAGCCCTGTCAAGGGGAATGGGCTGTGTCTTGGCCTCCTCTCATTCTACTCAGCTGAGCTTCCCTGCCTGTGCTGGCTTCCATGAAGGATGACAGCTTTGGAACCGCCCACCTGCTGCTGCACAGAGTTCAAGAATTAACCCATGCCTGCCTGGGATGCAGCTCAGTGAGAGGGAAAGGCACATGTGTCAATGTGTCCAGGTAGAGGCACAGCCAAGAGCAAAACCTATTAAGACTGCTGAATAGCAGGCAAGCTAGTTCTTTCAGAACCAATGCTGTCTGAGTATGAAGACACAGCCCTTAAGTAGGACATTCCTCCCAGACTTTTAACAAATTCCTTTTCCCTACTGTCTCAATGTCAGACATTCCCCAGAACTCTAGTAAACTGCAAAAGTTGAAACCACTGGGCATTTTGCTCATCATGCCCCACACACTAATTCTGATATATTTCACACACACCCTAACATTGTAATACAAGTGAAGACACACTCAGGAACACAAAACCCCAAGTTTCAGGCGCGCACTCACAAAAAACAGCAGCTCCAAGCATTGCACAATTCAACTTTTATCCTGTACTCCTTAACAGTGCACTAGAATCCTCTGCTTGAAGATTCTTGCCTACAAATTTGTTTGTGCATTTGGCTAGATGCCATATTAAATTTAAGTTGCCTACAAACTTGCATCAATTTGCAAGCATGAATAAACTATTTTCAGACACTGATATGCTCCACCATTAACCTCCACCATGAATATGGATACTCATTATTTCAACTCGATGCTCTTCAAGATGTATATATTCACATAAACTAACAGATTTTCTTGCCCCTTAAATACAGCCATAGCACATGCTAGGAAGGTTTTTGGAAAGTTATCTTTTATCCTTCATTCTGCCAATTTCGATTAAAAGGGTTATGCTGATCAGACACATCCTTTACAGTAGCTATGCACAGCCAGACATTTTATATTTCTGGTTCTTAGCCATTACATTGGTCAATTTCCCTTGCAAAGATATCTGATCTGTAATAGCCAATGGCACTTCTTTTCTAGTGCCCTATCCCCTTTCTAGACCTGCCTTTCCATCATAGAGAGGAAAAGTCAGATATGTCATTCTGTTTCTTGACAATACTGTACGCCTCTTGAAGCCCTACATACCCAGTAGACCAATACATTTTCTCTGGAGCCATTTTGTTTAAGAGAAGAACAGTTGGATTTATATCCCCACCCTTTCTGTCCAGACTCAAAGGGGCTTAAAAACTCCTTTCCCTTCCCCACCCCCCTCACAACAAACACCCTGTGAAGAAGGTGGGGCTGAGAGAGCTCAGAAGAACTGTGACTAGCCCAAGGTCACCCAGCTGGCATGTGTGGGAGTGCACAGGTTGATTTGAATTCCCCAGATAAGCCTCCACAGCTCAAGCAGCAGAGTGGGGAATCAAGAGAGAAGATTTGTTCCCTGTAGAACCTAGAATGGCCTGTGTGATTCGGTGGTTATCATATAACACTAGCACTGGAGATATCCTGATTCAAAACCCACCTCTGCAATGATGCTCTGATGACCCCAGGCTAGTCACTCCCCCTTTAACAAGAATAAGGGACAACCACATCTACCACCCTCCTTGGAAAAAAGGCAGTATAATAATAATAAAATTACACTGCACTAAAACCTCACATTCTGGTTCCAAAACTTGACTCATATTTTGACATTTGCAGACATCTTGTCAGGCTGATTATTCTTGTGCATTTTAAGTAGCTATAAAGCTAAGTGTGACCCCTTTGCTTGTGCCACTCATTTGCAATGAAGGTGGATTCCCATTCTGAGAGAGCCTGATTAGAATCCAGAACCTTATAATTCATCAGCAATTAGTCACCTTTGCTCACTGGTTTTTCCATTTCCTCCTTGTTTCGGGGTATATTCCCTCCACTGCTTGGAGATACATCTTCAACAAAAGACTGTAACTGCCCTTATCCTTATGGATAAGCCCTTCTGGTCCACCTCCTCACCTGTCATCTTCTTTCCAGTTTGGACTGGTGCCTACTGGGCTTCCTTCAGGTCATTTGAACAAATTTCTCAAGGGAAGGATGAACTACTCTGAACTCACTCTTACACAAATTAGGTACTTCTTGACTGACACACCCTCCTCCCACAGGCACTAAGAAAACTGACTCAAGATGCAATGGATTCAGATCGGCACCCAACCCTGGTGTGACATCAGAACCGTTCATACTCAGGTACCTGTCTCAGCCCGCTGACTTGACCATCTTTAGTCCTGATTGCAGATGAGATTTAGATTCCAACTTTATAAAAGTTTTTAAACTTTGGATTGCTCATTTTACAGAAGATAAAGGAGAGGCCAGATTATACCACCACCACCTGTGACCTTCCAAAAATAATCAAGTTTGGGCAGCTGGCCTGGCCTTTGTAATCCAAACATCACCACCTGGCACTTTCCTGTGCTGCCCCTACACTTAACCAACCCTTTTTCTTGGGTGTTTAAATGCATTTTTTAATATTTTAAATGCATTTTTTTCATTCTTTAGCATTCCCTTCCTGCTTTCTATGAAGAAAGCAAGAATTGGATTCCATTCCCCATTTTGTGAATGTGTATACACAACTCGACTAACTAGACACAACGGGACAATACTTAATGCCCTTGTCAGTGACACTTGGTTACTCTCTTGATACATGGCTGAAACTTATAAGGCAGACCACAGCAGCAGATGACAGAGAAAAAGGGGAGAAAGACAACAACCCCAATGAGATGTGAACTTGGGGCTACCACACATGCCGAGGCAGTCATGAAGTGGGCACTCTGATAACAATCCAACATGGCAGCGGTTGCCACTTGGCAAAACTGTTTGGGTACTGCATGAATACACAATGGACGGGTTCTATCATGCAGCCATAAATTGCAAAATACGTTGCCAAATATGAAGTGTTGGGGCTGTGACAGAGAAATGCCACCCAGTCCTGATGGAGAACTGCTGTTTGGCTGCAATGAGGAGGGATTTAAATCGGCCTCTGGGTGGCAGACATGCAGCATGGAAAAATGGTTTGATGGTCACTTACTACTTGCAAGAGCTTCCCATGACATTTAAAAATTTAGTCCAGATCCTCATGTTTGTTTTGGATGTGTTGATCCTACCACAATGTGACATTCTTCTTCTTTCATGGTGGAGCCACCACATGACAAGATCCAAGATTCATTATGACTTGGAGTGGTCTTTAGGACATAGTGAATTTTAGATTTTGCCATACAATCAAGGAGGAACATCTATCAAGTAAGAAAGGTCAATAAGTCACCTCATAGAGAGCTTAGGAAATAAAAGATTAAACATAAAAACCTACTTTTGTTAATAAGTGATGAAGGGAGGAACAACCACAACATTTGAAAATATTTTCTGAAGCCCAAACTTATCTACTATATTGTGAACTGCTGGGTAGGTAAGAAAAATCATTAAGAAAGATGGGGAAGGATATAGAAATGTCTATAGAGCCAAGAGGGCCTGGAAGGTGGATGCCTAACAAAGAGGAAGCCTAAGAAATGAGTGTTCGTGTTTTTATTACCTCTCCAGACCAAAACCCAATGTCAGGCCGAGCAAGACTGGGGATGGGGTCAGTGGGGTCTCTGGTACCGTAAGGGAAAGGACAATTACAGGAGAATACTAAGTGTTGAAGCAAATACTGGACACAGCAGATAACTAAGCAGTTAACAGTAACTAAGGGACAAACTCATAGAATCATAGAGTTGGAAGAGACCCCAAGGGCCATCAAATCCAACCCCCTGCAATGCAGGAACACACAGTCAAAGCACTCCTGACAGATGGCCATCCAGCCTGTTTAAAAACCTCCAAAGAAGGAGACTGCACCACACACTGAGGTAGTGAATTCCACTATCGAACACAATGGACACTCTTCCCTGTTCAGGTGCTCCTTCTTCCTCCTTGACCACAGTGCCTTGACAAGATAAGATTCCAAGGAGCCACGTCAATTACACTTATGTCACCATTACAGCCACAGACTGGAGCTGGAAGCCAGGATAAGAGAGTTTCCTGGATGTTCCAGGCAACAGGCCAACGTCTTTCTGGCCTTCACCACAGAAAATATGGTCAGGCATCCACTCAAACTTCCTCTCAAACAAGCCTATCCCTTAGGAGCAGACCACTAACAACACTGTATAGGTCCAGCAAGACTCTTCAACAAGTCTACAGCAAAGCAAATCCAGTGTTAAAAAAGGGCTTAATGTCTTTGCAGTGTCTGAGGATCATGGTCTATGAGGATAATGGTCTACTTTCTAAAGAGCAGGATCTACTAGGCTAGACATCCATCATTTTAAGCAGCAGGCCAAAATGCTCTCTTGGCTCACAAGCAACCATCCCAGCTTACCACTTCACACAGCAAGCCAGGGTGCTCACTCAATACCCTTTACAGTGATTCTTGACAACTGCACAGTCATAGTGAACAGTGCAATAGAAGAGAATGTATCAAAAGGATACTTGGTAGAATACATATAACCATTACCTACACAAAACATACCAGGACACCACAAGAAAACCATGAACTTTATTTACTTCCCATTTTAAAATACTGCATCTCTGCAACTTGGGTTAAGCAGTTAAACAATCCTACCCACAGAAATTCTACTGGAGGAGATTTTTTTCCCAGCTGACATTCAGTTCCAAGGCCCATACTTCAGAGTACTATTTTCCCCCCATCCCTTTCTTTTCCTTCCCTCCATCATTCCCATTCCCCTCAATTAGTTTGGTTGTAGTGCCATTGGGGTGGCATGCCAAGCACTGATGTGTTTTAATGTATGAGCTGTAAGCCAGTCTGAGCCTGGCCTGGGGAAGGGCATCCTAAAAAGAAAGAAAGCAAGAAAGCAAACAAGCAAACAAGCAAGCTTAAAATCTGGCTCTTCTTGACAAACCATCCTCATGAGAAACATTTGGTGAAAAGCAAATTTTGCAAACTGCCAGAATGCCCAAAAAAGAGATGTTTCAGCTGCTTGGCAGCCAAAACCACAATGTCAAGTAAGAACAATACTGCCACATCCAATGTGGGTGATGCCATGCAGTTTTGGTAAAGAGCAGAGTCACCACATTTATTCCCCGACACATGGCATTAGTAAGTACTATCCATGGCTCTAATAGACAGTTTGGGGGTGGGGATATCACTGAGCCAAAGCAGAGTCCAATCAGGCAGACAACCTTTTCCAAGAGACATGCAGTATTACATGCCAGTCAGAAAGCTGCTCACAGTTCTAGTTACACAGAAAGATAATCCAGCAGTGCAGATATGGGGTTGGTTTGCCTTCATCCGGTTTAAGTAGCACTCAGCTCCCTGCCCTCCACATCAAAATATGCAACCCCGGTAGCTGAAAGGATGCTAGTCCCCAGGTCAAGATCTGCCACTGTAAATACCAGACAAAGGCTACAGGGAACACATGGCATTTTCCGAGGCATAAGCCACAACAGATAGTTATTTGTAGAAGACATCCGATGCAACTGGTTCTACCAGGCACTCTTAAGACAAACTGATATGGTCTGGAGTGTGAAAAATTAGAATTCCTAAGGATCCCTTTCCCTGTCCAGCCCATAAGAACTTACAGAATTTGAAAAGAGCTAAGGCAAAATGACTGCCACAGGAGTACAGCTAATCATATAATGTTGGAATGTTCCAAGCCAGCTATTCTAGAGTGGAGAGGATCGTCTGTTGTGGGACCTCACACACAAATGAGTGATGTGGTGATGTCCTTTCCCATTGAACTACCCTCAACCCCAACCTTAGAGAAATGAGATCAGCCATTGTAAGGCTGTCCCACTTATACCAGTGTTGGCTAGGCTGTGAGTCAAAAGACCACAGCAGACTGTGTCAAAAGCTGCAGTCAGAGTGAGTAGAAACAGCAGCACTGACACGCCCTGGTCCAACTGCCTCTGGAGATCGTCTATCAGAGCAACCAAAGACATTTCCATCCCATGACCGAAATGGGCCCAGTACCGATGTGTCCTCCAGAATGACTGGATCTGTTATGCAGTCACTCTTTCAACTAATTTACTCAGGAAAGGAAGATGTGGCACCAAGTAGTAGGTGGATGGATTGGATGGATCCAATGATGACTTTTTCAAGAGCAGCCTTATCAGCATCTCTTTCATTCCCGCTGGAAAAGCCCCCGTAACTCAGGGACAGATGACTATCAAGGAGCTCATACACTGTCACCACCGGCTTTCACCAGCCATGATGGGCATGGATCTAAGGGGCAAATGGTAGGCTTCACAGTTGCCAGAGTTCTGCGGACAGTGGGAAAGGTGGTTGAATTGGTCCAATATTGGACCTGAAGATGGACAAGGGGCCTCCAGTTCACTAACTGACAGAGTGACAAGCTTTTATCTACAAAAAAGCTCATTAATGCCTCACAGCTAATTACGAATTCTCAATACTTGAACCATCAATGGGGGTAGTCAAAGATCTAATCACCATTAACAATCATGCTGGGTGAGTGGTAGAGAATGCAATGGAGGTTGCAAAATAATCTTTTCCAGCAGTCTTCACCACCACATCAGACCAGAGTCCATCTAGTCCAGCACTCTGCTACTCGCAGTGGCCCACCGGATGCCTTTGGGAGCTAACATGCAGGATGTGAAAGCAATGGCCTTCTGCTGCTGCTGCTGCTCCCGAGCACCTGGTCTGCTAAGGCATTTGCAATCTCAGATCAAGGAGGATCAAGATTGGTAGCCATAGAGTGACTTCTCCTCCATAAATCTATCCATGCCCCTTTCAAAGCTATCTAGGTTAGTGGCCATCACCACCTCCTGTGGCAGCATATTCCAAACACCAATCACGCATTGCGTGAAGAAATGTTTCCTTTTATTAGTCCTAATTCTTCCCCCCAGCATTTTCAATGTATGCCCCCTGGTTTTTGTTCTTGGCCAGTTTGTTCTTGGCCAGTTTGGAACAGGAGCAAAGAGGACGTCAGGGAAAGACCTTGTATGGCTTCAAACAGACAGCTATGCCAGGCCTCTACCAGCTCATCCAACAAGTCACTAATAAGAATCAGATCCCACAGAGCATCCTGAAAACCAATCAGATCCATCAATCTCTGCAGGCAAGCATAAACCAGCTCATCATCTATACTGGGAGGGGGTAAGATACTCAAAAACTCTTTCATGGCAAAATGGTCCAACCATGGCACACTATCCATAGAGATTGAACCAATATTCAGTCCCTTGCCAAATATCAAATCTATTTTGTGTGACTTTCTGTGTGCCCTGTTTGTTATATGGGACTTGAGAGTCCTACTACCTCCATGGAAGGCATGAGGTCCATAGCCCCAAGCACAGGTGACTATATCAGAGTGGACACTGAAATTCTCCAAAACAGGGAACTCCAAGGCCTAACCCCACTTCCAACAAGTTTGACAGGATATTGACTGATGCACTAGGTCAGGGGTAGGGAACCTGCGGCTCTCCAGATGTTCAGGAACTACAATTCCCATCAGCCTCTGTCAGCATGGTCAATTGGCCATGCTTGGCAAGGAGCTGATATGCTGGACCTAATTCAGGCATCTGGAAAACTTACGGTCTGCACTAGGTGGTTGGTGCACCAGTCAGATAGCCAAAGCCTCTTCAGCATCCTACACCAGGCCAACACAAACAACCCTTGGGGCTTTTGGGAAAGGGAGGGCCCTGAAAGAGAAAGTCTATTGCTGTTAACGGACCTAGCATTGCACAACATCAGTGTCGGAGAAGGGATTAAACTCTTAGCATCACCACCGTGGCATCGCAGAATGGACCAAAGGTTAGAAGAAGACCGAACGTTATGTGTTGTAATTTTATTTCCTTTTCAAGACATTTTGACTTTGACCCAAAAACTCAACAAGCAAATAAGCACCAGGAAACGTATTTGGTGAGAACTGAAGCTCAGAGAATGCCAGATCTGCGCTGCAGACTCCTCGACACTGCCTTCTTACCAAAAGCATGCCCATTCTACCAAAAGTCTCTGCTTGCTGTAATTTGTATTATATTTGTCATTTCAAGGGTGGACCAATTGAAATAAGCAAACTTCTTCTCAACTGCCTTGACTCTATATGAAACCAAGTTCTCAAGCACCCAGGGATCACTACAGAGGAATACAAACGCAGTGCTGTTGGCTAATCCAAGAGGTGCTTCCTGCTGAGCCCAGGACTGCTGGTTTTGTTTATCCTTTTCAGATGGGCCTTGATGGTACCATCTGCACGGAACCGGGGTCAGGACAGAGATGGTAAGCCAGAAAACAAGATAGGCTCCAAATGCAAGCAAGCAAAAACTCGTTGCACAGCAACAGGGACATATGGAAGTTGTGATGTGCATTTTTCAAAAAAAAATCTGAGCTGAAAAATTGTTCAGAAAATGTAAATATTTACATATTGTTAGCACATGACAACAAATATACACATACACAAGCCTAGACCATGTAAAAGCACAGGGGTTTGTCTATGCTTCATTCATATTGCACATTTAGTCCATGTAACATGATTGTTTTGCAGCACAACAGCCTCAACAACCACAGATAAACAGACTACATCAACATATGTGGGGGTGGACATTTTTTCCATGGAAAAACACAGCGTCTGAAAACTTTTCTGCCCCACATTACTATATGGAAGAAGCAAAATATATCTAAACATGAAGGGCAAATTGGTTCTGCCCATCAAGCCGATCCAACTTGTCTCTAACACAGGCTGTGAACTGTTGAGGCTGAAGCAGAAAGAGCAGCATTGAGAAATAGCCCTGTGAAATTTACAACACACTGGGCAGACAAACAGAGGCACACCTCACTAAACTGCACTCTAGATCACAGACAATGCCAAGTAAATGTCTCACTTTTGAAGAACCAGTGTGCAACAGCTTCATGAAGAAATCTGTTAGAGAAGTTTACACCCGATGCCCTCAAAAATCCCAGAATGAAATGCACAAGGGAGGGGGGAAAAATCTGGGAGCCTCGAGACCAAGATTGTGGAATGCCAACAGTGTTGCAACAGGTCAATCCTAGGAGCAGACTAGCAAGAAACTTTCAAGCTTGCTCTGATCTGCAGGTCAGAATTTTGTGGGGCTCCAGACTTAAGGAATCTCTATGTCAAGGCTCATCTCACAGGTTTCCCCACCACCCTGTGGTCTGCACTAGTTTCCGGCAATGTTACTTGCAAGATTCCTTGATATGCGTGTACAGAGTGTCACCACCCTGTGAGCACAAACTGTGGGTGGGGAAAGCAGCAGATCAGACCCCAGACATATGAGGAGAAACATGTTGCTTCATTTGCCCGCACACTCAACTCCCAGCAGCCTCTTGGTGCCTGAGGGATGAGGTGGAACCAGAATGGCAGGCAGAGTCTTGTACCAGAGACACGCTACAGCAGGCAGCTCAAGAGCTGCCAACAGAAACTCTCACCCTTCGAGTACAGTGAAAGTCTTGATTCATCCCACCCACAGCAAGAGCAGGGTGTATCCATTCACTTATCCCTCATAATCTAAGCCACAGCTACATCTGTGGAATCAGTTCCAAGCTCTGTACGACACACTTAAGTTGTAAGACCCCTCATTCCATTTCTGTGCAGCAGCTTTAAAGAGCACACACCCCCCCCCCATATGAAAGCACAATGGGAAAATTGAACTCACTGTTGGTCAATAGTCAGCGTCTCAAAGCACTTCTCTAACAACAGTATATTAGGGTACTGTTAGTGGCATAATTACAGTACAAATACATACAGGGAACATGAGCTCAGCTCTTCAAAAAAGTGATCCTCTGTAAGGCACCAGGAAAGACCCAGGCTTCCCCACCACCCTAGACAAACTGAGACTTCAAGGGACCCTTCTGCCCAGTGAGGAAGAACAGAGGTTCCCCTCCATACAAGCTCACCGTTCTCCATTCTAAGTCCCATGCCAGCAACACCAAGAGACTGCGGACCACTGCTGGCTGTCAGTTCAGAGGTAGGGCGGTTTAGCTCAGTAGACACCTGAGTCTTCTGTACCGTCTGCTGCTGCTTCCTGGAATGAGTCAGGTCTCGTCCCAGCCAATGGGTAGCCCTTGTTTAGGCCGGATAGGGATAGGCGTCATTACAACCAAAACGGCAACTGAGATAACCAGCAACGCCCTGTTCCTGTGCTGATCCCCATACAGCTTTAGACAGCCGTTAACCCCTCATGCTCAAGGGCAGAGAGAAAAAACTTCAGTGTGAACAAAGAACAAGCAAGCTGCCAAGGGCTGCGCTCCACAGTAGCAGAAAGCACCACTTCTCAAAAACCTGGGAGCAAAAGAATAAGGATGCCGGTCAAATACTGCCCCTTGCAACACACCTGGACACTGATAAATACTCTAACCCACCAGCTAAGAATTACTAGCCCTAAAATGTCCAGCTTTTGTCTGGACAACAAACAGGACAGGAAAATAACCAAGCTTTTAAAAAGCTTGGGAATGAAGGTAGGTCTGTATCTGAATAGGCACTGAACCATCATGTTTGGAGAATATCTTCTTTGTGCAGATGTCTCTGAAGGCTCAGGGGAGGGGGCTGACAGAAGAAGCCAGACCTTGCCCATTCTTCCATAAATAAATAAGAATAGCCAACCAGGGTGCCGCTTTTTGTATCTGTAGAGGCCCCTTGCTTCCATGCTCCTTCCCCTCGGGCTCTGGCAACTGGAAATACATTTCACCGCACTCATTTCCCTTTCTGTGTACTAGCCATGACGTCCTCCAGACCATTTCCAGGAACCCGTTCTGATCCTTGGACCCCACTGAGATCTCTTAGGAGAACACCCTGGAGAAACAATAGAAGGCTGACGCAGATTATCCTTCATCATGAGGAGACTCCCAAGCAGTGGACCACGTGGGGAAGGAAGCCTAACTGCACTCCCATCCCAAGAAACAGGATGCCTTAGGCTTTTTAGGACACTGTCATTCATATGCTGCTGTTTCTATTCCAGCAAAGTGAATGCTGTCCATAACTGTTCCTTGTTCCTATTCCCGGCTTCAGTCATATGTTCCTTAACATGATTCCAGTGCTCTGGGTCCTGTGTTCTGGTTCCAGACCTGCTGGGACGGCTATATGGCAAAGGTATTATAAAGAAGGTTCCTTTACTTCTAAAAGTCCTAAAAAGGGATTTGTCACCAAATGTAGTATCTCCCATGCCAGCATATGACTACAAATTAAATGTATAGGAGACCTGCCTTCCTCTGCATCTGGTCACCCTAAACAACAGCACCAATACCTTTCCACAAAAAAAAAAAATACAAAATACCATGCCTTCTTCAAAAAGGGGAGTTAGGGGTATCTCTGCACCTTGCCACAACAAAAGGACAAATCAGAGGGGCCCCATGTGGTACCTGTGGGCATCGTGGGGCTCAGAGATACACTTTCTGTTTGCTTCTTCCCCAAAAGCAACCAGCGAATCCAGGGTTTCTTCCAAATCTTTGAAGCAAGTCACCCAGAACTGCCCAGGAGACATCACATTTCAGCCTGTAAGGGTTACCCAATCTGAAGCAGAGGCCTCCATCCAAAGAGGATGGTGCCTTGGAACCTTCCAACATTTTGTGGGATTTCTTATAACTTAGATTGGTACCTGATACTCACAGGTACTAAATGGGGCCCCTCTGATTTGTCCTTTTGTTGTGGCAAGGTGCAGAGATTCAATATGCATGGCTGCCATTTTGTGATTGGCCCATTCCCCGTGACAGACATTTTGTGGTAGAAATCACTAGCAGTTCTAAACATTCCAAAATGCCTACAGGATCAGCCAGGTTACAGCTATTTCCACACTGGAGCCTTTTAGTTCTGCACAGTCAGTCATCAACCACACATTAAATATTTTTTCCAAAAAAATTCTCATCTACACCGAATGCATGATGTTGTGTATTTTACACAATACAAACAAACTGATAAGTATATCCAACAAAGTATGCAGGGAGTAAGTCCTACTCCTGTATTTATTGTTGCACAGACACTCAATTACAAATGTACTACTATTGTAGGAGTTCTTGTAAACTGCACAAACTTGAACAGCAGAATTGCAATCAGGGAAATGTATCTGAATATGCCCTATACTCAGCAGAACAACACTTATGTTATTTACAGCTACTGCTTTCAGTAGTAATTTTCCAAACCTAACAAATGCCTGCGGCTGGCAACCATTGCAGCAAATGTTTGTCATTAATACACAGAATAAAACAATTATGAAGAATGTGTCAAAACAGCTATCATACAGTATGTACTCAATTTCAAGACTAGATTTTCTCCCCAGAATGCCATCAAAAAAGGAAGTTATCTTACATTTGCATATAAGTTACAGTTTTGCGCAATTTTTTTTTGTGTGTGTATAATGTCTTATGTTTTGGGGGAGAGAGCTGTGCGAACTTCTTCCCTCAAAGACTTTTAATAATGTCCTCAAGATATTATATTTCTACTTTGTGGAAAAGACAATTGTACTTTATCTTTGACCCATAAAACTATGAGAGGACAGCATACAGAAGAAACTCCTTAGAACAAAGGCATGTGCAAGAGCCACTCTGCAGAAATAATTCCCTGCTAGCATAACTCCGACAATGCACTGTTTTTGCAAAATGCATTACACATTCATTTTTATGGGAAATGGTGACCTTAACTTCAGGGTATTCCTCCTCCTCTAGGGCTTCTGGAAGTAATGGAAGGACATGCACTGAATCAGTCTAGACCAGGGGTGCGGGAACCACCTGCTGACTCGAGGGAGGCATCGCGGCCTCTTCTGCCCTTGCACTGTGGCTCCATGAGCCGAGCCATTGGCTTCATCCTTGTCCACCCTTGTCCAGCCAGCCAGCCGCGGGCAGTTGGTGCGCCAACTGGGAGCTAGAGTGACGCACCAACTACCAGCGGCTGGCTGGAGCCGCTGCGGAGCTTCCCCACTCGCCCCACGCCCGTTCCGGTAGAAGCGAGGCGAGCTTTCCGGCGGCTGCGAGGCCGAGCCACTGGCCTCATCCTTGCCCGCAGCCACTGGCAAAAGACAGTGCCGGACGCATCCATCTATGGCTTCTCAGAATGGCCGAGGTAAAAGGTAAAAACCCCCAATATATATAGTGTTATCTTTATTTTAAATGTCAAAAATTACTTGCAGCTCCAAGTGTTTTCTTTTCCCGTGGAAAACGGGTCCAAATGGCTCTTTGAGTGCTAAAGGTTCCCTACCCCTGGTCTAGACTCACCCTGCGAATTTGGCTGATCTAGTGCCAGATCTTACCCTGACAGCTACTCCAAGCAAGCCAAGATGGCACACAGAGCAAAAAGCTTTTTGAAAAGCAATGACTTTAAATGTGGCCAATAAAAAATCAAGGAAAGATGTGTATCATCCCTGCCCATAAGTATGAACCACATTCCTGTGAGCCTTAAAAGAAGAGATTCTGCTCTTTTTCCATTATCAGGCATTCAATGGCTGATTCCATTAGAACAACATTTTTTCTTCTCTGCCCACCACTATACCCAACACCTTCTGTATAGGCAGCTAGAGAGCAGCTATATAGGAAATAAGCCCCAGTACAGAAATCAAAATGCACTTGTGGAAATCATACGCAGTCACTGAACCATTCAAAAACTGCTCCCAGGCAGACCAAGGAAAGAAGCAGAAGTTAATGAACAACTCTTCCTGGGTACCTATTTGGTAAGGGCATAACAAAGTACTGCCTTTGTCCCCACCATTTCCTAGGGCAGGGGTAGGGAACCTGCGGCTCTCCAGATGTTCAGGAACTACAATTCCCATCAGCCTCTACCAGCATGGCCAATTGGCCATGCTGAGCCAGCGACTTGATAGGGAGCTCTTCAGGCTGTCTGGAAGAAACATGAGTTCTAATCTAGAACTGAAAGAAAGGGAGAAAAAAAAAAAGAGGGGCAGTGGCAGTGTGATCTAGGGCTGAACCCACATAGCAAGAATTCTCCATTTCCATGCAGACACATTCACATAATCCAAATGGGTGCAGTGTGCACTTTCTTTCACCGGTGGTCATTTTCTTCTACTATTGAAGGCCTTCAGAGGATTTTAATTGGCCTTCTTGTTACAACAACCTATTGTCATGATCCTCTGAATTCTCCAGGAAACAAGACAAGGAAAATAGTGCTGATGTGGGCCATACCTTCTAGAATACACACTTTATCATCCAGACAGTTTGGTAACAGACTTAGGCTGCATTATTTCCAGAAAGATAGTACCAAATTAGGCTTGAGAAAGAACAACTGGTGATGGGGAGAGTGGATAACGTTGTGTGGATGCTCCCTGCCCCGCAAAAACCCCCAGCTGCAGTATGTGTCACAAGACCAGGTAACTTTTTCACAGTATGTAAGTCACATCAGGGAAAAAAATGTCTGTCAGTGGTCCCCAAACTTTTTTCACTTGGGTATTAGCACCCCACCTCCCTGAACTGTATCCTCATATTAGGATTAGAATTGAATTTTTTTTAAAAAAAACTTAACTTTAAAATGATGACAAAAACTGCAGTTTGCAGGGAAAACGCAGAACAACCACCTCAACGCTGCACAAAAGCAGCCTGTACTGAAATATCCACACGGAGGAGAGTAAGAATCTGCAAAGAGGCACATATGCACTGCAGAGGAATGTTTACCAAAGAAACAAAACTAGGGAACACAGGATTTTCTCAAAATTAAATAATGAATGAAACTCCGTGGGTTAATTTCAAACTTTAGACTTGTATTTTGTCTTATGTCATAATGTACCTTTTCCCTCCATTATATATATATTTCTGCATACCCACAAACGTTTTGGCATACACCCCAGGGGTACGCGTACCTCAAGTTGGGAACTACTCATCTATGTGGATGCAGCCTAGAACAGGGGTAGGGAACCTGCTGACTCTCAGATGTTCCAGGTTCAGGAGTACAACCTGGTCCCATCAGCCCTCTGTCAGCATGGCCAATTGGCCCATGCTGGTAGAAACTGATAGGAGATGCTAGTTCCCTGTTTATCTGAGAGCTGGGGTTCCCTAACCCCTAGAATGGACCTGATAAACCTCTCTGAGCTTGCCTTGTTAAGGAGTCTCAAAGCAACTTACATCCCCCTTCTCTTCCTCTCCCCACAACAGTTTATCATCCTATGGCTTCCCACCCTCCTACCCCTCCTCTATTTTCCTGTTTATGATGATTGGAAATTTATTGTTGTTTTAACTTATGAGACTTTTTAACCACCATCTGGATGTGTTTTATAGATAAGATATGTTGCTGGATATGCTGTGTCTAAATTTATTGTATTTACTACATGTCGGAAGCTGCCCTGAACCCCCAAGGGAAAGGACATCCTATAAATGGAATTTTTAAAAAATCCAACACCATGTGAGGTGGTTGGGGCTGAGAAAGTTCTAAGAGAACTGTAACTAGCCCAAGGTCACCCAGCAGGCTTCATGTGAAGGAATGGAGAAACAAATCCAGTTCTCCAGATTGGAGTTTGTCGCTCTTAACCACTACATCACATTGGAATAAAAGTGGAGAGCTACAAGAGCCTTTATTTTTTTAAAAAGGAGGGACTGTTAGGCAAGACTTATTTTGGAAAGGGCCTTGGCATTTCTCCTTGATTTAAAATAGGGTCAGACACACATGCAGAGCTTCCTGTTAATGAATTTTTGCCCGGCAGTACAAGATTTTAAGTGCCCTACAAGAACTTCCTGCTTCGGGCTGCTACTGATACCACATCCTGTTTTCCAGATGACAGCCACCTGTTGTTACTGCCTCACAGTCAGGGAACTTTCATGCGCTCAGAAGGTCCCTAGTTAGGCCAACTATTTAGCAAAAGCACCTTCTGCTCCCAAACCCCAGCTTCTAAGGTGGAGGGTACACAAAGAATTACCCACTGTCTTCCTCCCTTTCAAGCACAGCTGAAGCATGTCAGCCCTCACAGTCATGCTTTGCCTGGAGCCTCTTGATTGCACAAAGTAGAGGCCGAGTTTCCATGGACACCATCTGCCTTCAGCTTTCCCCAGCTCTTGCCAAGTCAGAATCCCCTTCTGTTTCACTGTTGGGGATGCAGATAGCTACGGTCTGGGAAATGGCTCTCCCTAACATCTGTGGAGGTAGAGGGAACATAGCAATCAGTAGCTCGGAGCTCCCTTTTCCCTCATGAGAAATGCCAGCTGTGCCCACTTTCCAAGTCACTGGATGATGACAGAGAGCCTTCTCCTAGTCCAGCATGCCAGCCATGGCCCAGTTCCGCAGTGGTGCCGGACAGCACATTGCAGTTCAGCCAACGGTTGCAAAGTTGGTGTCACAGAATTAATAATTAAACATTTAGACAATATTGTAGTAGATCGTTATCTGTAAGAGTTAGGTGTCTGTGAGCTTGAGTTGCACAAAATGTTTTATCAGACTTAATGAAAAGATAGCTTGACTTTGCAATGTACACACCTATGATTTAGCTGTCTCCATGCTGTAGAGTGGTGTGTCACTTCAATTCTCCCCCTTTCTTTGCATTATGCATCTAGTACAAGATTTTACTTCCTCCATGCTGTATTTCAGGCTACAACCTGTAAATCATGAATTAATATTCCTTCAGTACTGCACACCCATACAAGGTGCCTTAAAAAGTCTGATACTGTTCTTAATTAAATTGCAAAGTTTCTGACCAGAAAATTATTTTAATAGAATTAATATTTATTTTAAATACAAACTCCTCCCAAAAAACTGGGACTCAAGGTGGGTATCGAAGAAGAAGAAGAAGAAGAAGAAGAAGAAGAAGAAGAAGAAGAAGAAGAAGGAGGAGGAGGAGGAGGAGGAGGAGGAGGAGGAGGAGGAGGAGGAGGAGGAGGAAGAGGTGGATTTATATCCCCCCTTTCTTGCCTGAAAGACTCAAAGGGGCTTACAAACTCCTTTCCCTCCCCCCCTCACAACAAACACCCTGTGAGGTAGGTGGGGCTGAGAGAGCTCAGAAGTACTGTGACTAGCCCAAGGTCACCCAGCTGGCGTGTGTTGGAGTGTACAGGCTAATCTGAATTCCCCAGATAAGCCTCCACAGCTCAGGCAGCAGAGCGGGGAATCAAAACGAGTTCCTCCAAATAAAAGTACACCTGCTCTTAACCACTACGCCACTGTTGCTCCCTAATAAAAACAATACAATGCATACTTAATAATAACAAAAATAAGATTAGATTAAAATTAGATTAGATTAAAATGATATTAAGGGAAACTGTGAAACTACCCACAGGGTAATTTACCTGGAAGAACCATGTAAAGAGTTCTATCTTACAGGCCTTACATTCCCAGGAAGGCACGGGCATTCAAATTGTCTCTGGAAGGTGGTTCTGCAACAGCAGAGCAGCTACTGAAAAGCCCGAGTGGCCCGAGTGGCCATTAGCAGGACATACCCTTGCAGGGGTCAGGACATCTCACAAGATCAACTGTGCTGAGTGAAGCTGCCACATGGGCTCCCAACAGGCATGTAGCATACTGGCATGCTTCATTTGTGCTGCAACATTCTGATTTCACTTCCTGATAAAAGTGGAAGTTCTTTCGATGTGTCTGAATGTTAGACCCCAGTCAGCTTAATGCTGAGAGTTCCCTAGTTTTTGTCCCAAAACAGCAAGCCATATGAACCTCATTCAGACCACGGCGGGGAGGGGTTAACCCACTTCCTGAGCCTGAACTAGCCTTGCACCAGTGCTGCTGGTTTTGTGTGGGCCAGACAAGCAACAGAACCCACATGCTTATCCTAAGAAAGCAAACACTGCTTGTGCAGTTCTGCAGTGTCACTGCAGGTTGAGAAAATAGTATAGGAAGAAAGTTTTTATACACACACACTATAACGGGTCCGTTCCAAATCAGGGTCCTGCACACTTGCTGTTAAAAGAAAATACCTGGGAGGTCCAGATGTTACATCTGTTGAAGAAAGAAAAGTTGGTTCAAAACCTGTGTGGACAGGGAAGTTGTGAAGGCAAAGTGGAGTTAAGATGACAAGAGAGGCCAGGAAGGATGCCTTATCACCTCATGGCTGGCCAGACCATTCCCAGTACCTAAAGCTAGGTACAGAAATCATCCTTTCTCATTTGGTCTATATAGGGTTTGGGGACTTGCTTTTTTTAAAAAAAATGTGAAGAGCTGGGTGCCAAGAATGATTTGGAGAGTTGCTAGCTGCTCTAAAAAACTTTCAGTGGGTGTAAGTTCAACTCATCCATGTAAGTTCATCTTACGATAGCAGGCTTGGTTAAAAAAAGAAAGGCTGCATCTATAGCTGAAGTATCTTAGGGGCCGTGGTTGTGTGGCTAATAGTAGACTGCTCTCTCTCTCTCTCTCTCTCTCTCTCTCTCTCTCTCATCTTTCCTTTCCACATACGAAAAAACTACAGCCAGCCAAAGCAGTCTCCTCCACCCAACCGGTTTTATTTCTGTGTGACAAGAGGCATAACCAATGCCATCTGCTCAGATATTTATACTGGCACAATCTCTATACAAACAGGCAGACATTTATCAGATGAAGCTTCGCCGATCACTGCATTATCATGCTTGGTTAAACTGCACCTGCAGAACTTCTATCTGCCATGCAGTCAGACAATGCAGTACCAACCCTTCCTCCTACTGACAATTCAGACAAGATCACCCAATTATGCTGCTGGTTTTTTATCTTCTCTGTACAGTTCATTTTATTGTGTATTACTGCAACTCAGCCACTCATTTCAGATTATACAAAGCAGGACTTCCCTGTTTCCCCTCCCACTGAAGTCCACTGAGCCCCCTCTCCCCATATGGTTGCTGTGGGCCAACAGATCCTCACGACCAGCTCTGGGGTAAAGTGGAGGTCTGCAAGGGGAGAAACCAGTAGAAATCTTCCAAAGATCACGTTTCCAAACACTAAGGCGCCATTATGTCTTTAAACCACACCACTGATTTTACTTCAATCCATCTCCCACTGGTGAGCTAGCTAGTACATTTTTAAAAGAAAACAAAGAAAGAACAGGGTAAGAATGGAGAGGGTTCAAGAACCAAGAAGCAGACTCTATTAAATATAATCTCAGCCTATCCCTCATATACCAAAAGGCAAGATCTAAATTGCTCAGCCAGAATTCACAGCCCATTTTGGCACATATGAGGCTGGGGAGTATGCACTCTCCCTAGAGGTCAAGCAAGAGGTCACAGCCACAGTCCCACAGACAGAAACCCAACCTAGTCAGCATGAGAACAATCTTTTTCCACCATGAGTATTATTTCAGTCACCCATGCAAGAAAAAGAAAAAAATGTACACATTCATGTGTGAAGACAACACTAGGGAACTTTTTTTTTTACAATATTAATGAACACACAAACATATATAGAGAAGTAAGTATATAACAGGTAGTGTCAGTAGGAGAAATGTCACTTGTAATGCGGCCCTGGGTTTGTATTCAATGCAAGCCTTGAAATTCTCACACAGAATCTGAAGAAGAAATGGTTTGTTCCCACAGTAACTAAACACACTTTTAATCCAGAGATTTAATCCAGAGATCCACTGCACTTTTAATCCAGAGATTTGTGTGGATACATGAGAACAGACTATCCCAGCTTCCCATCCCAAATCACCAATGCCCCTTCTGAGTTTACAAACTCTCCGACAAAACACCATCTTGGCTAAATCATCCGGCACTGAGCCTCAGGAAGATGCAGTGGGAAGCTACATGCAGCCAACAGCACCAAATCCATGGTCCAGACCCCTGCCCACCAGCAGCCATGACTCAGGAGACACCAGTAAACTATTCCTGCTATGACTCACTCTGCAAAAGAACTTGGCATCAGAGAAGGAAAAAAGGAGAAAGAAAGAAAGGTCATCGCAAACGACAACCCTCCCCCATACATTCACTCTCCCCCCCTGCCTGTAACTCAAAACATTATTGTCATCAGCAAGTGTCACCTGAACAGGATACATAAAGTACTTACCTGACTTACTGGCTAAGGCAGAGGGATAGAGAAGGAAGGCTTGGAAACTGGAAGCACAAAGCTCACTGACTGTGCCCATATCGACGACTTGTTACAATGCCCTCTCAGAGGTGGGCAGGTGATGAAGCCTTAAGGTAAAAAGAATGGGCCTAGAACACAGCCAGGAGGCTGGAGCCTCTGGAGGGCCAGATCTGCAGCACCAAGCTACTCTGCGAGAAGAAGCAGCTGCCACTTCCTCTTCCTAGCAGGAGTCAGGGGAGAGACACCAATCGAGGGATCCCCCAGTCCGGCTGGAGCAGAAGGAGAAGTAGAGGCTCCCACGCACTGAGGCTGGCCAATCCTAGCTCCCTGCCAGAAAATTATTACTAGTACTGTGCATCTGATGAGGCGCACAGAGCCACTTACAGGGCAATTCAGTTTGGGAACTTTTTCCTAGGTGCTTCCGAGGCTCCACCCCAGCCACTCCTCCCAGCTGCCCAGGGGAGATTTGGACAAGGGGTATTTTTAGGTTGGTTTTATCTGGCTGCATCATTAGAGCTTTAAGCATCTAGCAAGCTGGGCTGTTGCATAGCAACAGTCACTGCATAAAGGGAAGGTGTATGCCACTATAGCGTATACAGACGCCAAAGACTGTTGTGGATGTGTACGGAAAGTGCAAAAAAGCAGCATGGCTGGAGCTGTAGAATGAGGAAGCCAGCAGGACTCTCGCTTCCTCCTGTCCAGCTCTATAAACTGAAATAAGAATCAGGACCATGTGGATCTTTCTGGTGGACCTGGTCCAAGACCACTTTTTCAAGCAGTGGGAGATAAGACCCTTTCTCCAGGAAGGCAAGATTGGTCAGCTGAATCTGGCCTCCTTCTATTCAAAATTCAAATGGCAGCATGAACTTGTGTTCTGCAAAGGCAAACTTGGCATTTTACCGGTGCAGGATTAGGTAGTCTCTTTTAAAGTTTCTAGTCCTCATGGTAACAGAAACATTAGCTGAGAGCTTGGATGGAAAAAAAGAGGGGTCTAGCTAGCAGCTCCCGTTGTCACAGTTGCTGGCTTCCTTGTAACTTGATGTGAATTGTACAAGAGGTATTCTCTGCACACCTCCACAAACAGGACTTTCTACTACCTTTCATTATTTAGAAAATGTATATGTCAACTCTCAAAAGTCCTGTTTGAGGCAGTTTTCAACCAATACAACACAATAAATCAATTCAAGAGAAAGCCACTAGAACAATCCACTCACACACACATGGCAATGCCATTTAGACAAGACAGGGCATAACACTACCACAATACCCATCAAGCAGCTTAAATTAAGATTAAAATTTAAGTTCTTATCAGCCCCAGAAGATGAAGTCTAGCCAGCAAAGTTGAGACTAATACTCCAAAGTTGAAACTAATGCTCCATTTCAAAGGCTGCAAAATCTTAGACCTTGACAAGATTGTGGCAGCAGTTGTTTCTTCTGAAACACACAATTCAGGCAGGAAACACAACCCCTATTACTGTACAGTTACACGGGACAAACCAAACCAAAGGGTTTAGGGAAAGCGAAGAAACCAGAATCAGGACTACAGAGAAGCCACGTATGGGACCTGTGTGCTGGATACTGCAAAAAAATCACATTATTTGATGATGCTTGGGGGCTGATTCTTGCACAATCTGGAGAATTTGTGGACAGCATCTTGACTCCAGATCAGGCTGTACAGGAGCACATCTGCTTGCTGTGCCACCCACTCCCACACCTCGCTTCTCTTTCCCCAGAGACTGCAAGAAGCTATTGCCTTCAGAAACATCAGCAGCTCAGTGGTACCACATTGACTAGAAAATGAAAAAAGCAGGTGCAGAGGGAAATAAATTCATCACAAATCCAACACCTGCACACAATGACTCTCAAACAATTTCTGCTCTTCCAAAAAACAGACTTGAGTCTCACCGGATAAGGGATGTGTGCGTGTTAGAGACTTGTGGGGGAGGTATTGTCGCTGTGGACTTTTTTATTATTATTACCTTTTGTTTTTATGGCCCTGCTCTGCAGCAACCTGAACTTGATTCTTCACCTGCCAGCCAATCCACCACACACTGGCAAGAGAAAGTCTTCTGAACACTAGGACCTGAACAATCTGCTTAAAATCTGCTATTTTTCTTTAGTAACTTCTGAGCCAATGATGAGTTCTGCAGATCTTGAAAACGTGCATGCTTATGTGACTTTGGGGTTGTCCTTATAAAGGTATGACATGGATTTGTCCTCATAAAGGTATTAGAAAGGTATTATATGTCTACAGGGAGAAGTGGCAAGCTTAGCTGTACAAATGTAAGCGTATATCCTCGTAGAGAGGTATTCCTCCGCATATCCCAGGATGGCTACTAAACATTGGAACAAGACTGCATTAGGTAGGCAGCAACATCGGTCTCTTCCTGTCTTAAAGATAGTGCACACAATGGCTTTCTCAACCATGGGATTTGTTCCTATCAGTCAACAGATGCCAGAACAGAATGCAGTGAGGATGAAGGTAACATACAGCCTTTACAACTTTATGAACAGTGGCCCTCACTCTTCTACGTGATCACTGCTGTCCATGACCAGCTCCTGCAGAATCCTTGAGCTGGTATTGACAACACTATAGAGCATTCATTCTAAAACTTACAGACCAAGCACTCTCAATCTGAAAAAATCCAAAAAATAGAAGACGTGGCCTCTAGATTCCTCATCTATAGGGGAATTCCTGCAAGGATAGCTAAAATTCAAACTGTTTAAAAGAGGAAGTCTAAAGATATCACACTTTTGTACCACTTTATTAAACTTTGGGTCTGTTGAGCTTGTAATGAAAGATTAGCACAAAACACAAAACTAATCAAATAATTTCCTTCACATACAATTCCAATCTGATGCTCAACCAACTAGGAAAGTATTAAACAATTGTTCACAAATTAACTAACTCAAGACTTTGACAATTAATACCTTTAACACAAGGACTTAACCCCCCCCCCCCACCAGTTTATGCATTATCATGTTGGTTGGTAGCTGAGAATTAGGTAATTTTGCACTTCCCTTTTATGGTGCTAGCTACACGCTATTGGACATAAATAATAGTGAGAAGACAGTAGTGGTGCACAATTTTACTTTTTTTTAAAAAAGAAAAGAAAATGCCTCTTTGCAAGATGGAGAAAGGGAGGGAGTAGCATAGCGAAGCAAGAAAGGGAAGTGACATCCAGTTTAAAAAAAAATCTAGCATTTCCCTTGAAATCAGCCTCATGCACTTCAGAAAGGCCCACAGCTCAGCTGGAAAACCCCTCATGGATTATCATTTAAGTTTTGGAACACTACGTCTTCATCTCTTTTAAAGCATGCAATACAAGTGTCAAAAGGAGTTTCTTCCAAGAAATACACACCTTTTCCTGCCAGTTACTCAACCAGGAATTTGAAGCCCCCACCAAGCTCATCTGTCGAACTGCACAAACAAAACCACTGCAAATAGGGAGAGAATGGAGTTGCAGCACGCATTTCAGCACCCATGGCATTCTTCCCCCTTCTTGTCTGATGAGCCCTCACTCAGCTGGCATCACTGCTGGTGATAGTCACCCTAATAAGTCACAGTCTCCCTGACAGAAGCAGCTCAGCACCGCAGGATAGCAATTCCCCTCCTTTGGAACAAGTTTTAAACGTCTAGCAGATGCTACTTGAAATAAGGGCAGCAGATATTTGGATTATCCTCTTTACCCGACCTACACACATGCTTTAGAGAGGGCACAACTAGAAAAAAGGCTTTTTAAAGAGGGCTAGACCTGCCTGTCTTGACAATTTTGCCCGGGCTGCTGGAGCAGATGCTCCCCAACAGACCACAGGTAACAAGGGCTCCCATTCTGCGGATTAGCCTCAGAAGCAGAGCTCAGGGAGTCTATAATGACTTCAGCCACCAAGAAACCGGGGGGAGGGAGAGAAAGAAGAGATCGCTCCAAGGAGTGGCAGGACGGCCCTAACGAGCAGCCAGAACTTAATGAGCAGCTGGCTTGGGCTTTAAACTGCACATTCAGTAGCCCAACATGAAGACCTGGGACAAGCACTGTTGGCCCAGAACTGGGAACCAAGACTGTGTAAACATAATGAGAACTGAAGTTTGCCCTTCAGGTGCCACAGCACAGACCAAAATAAAAATCTAGACCAGTGATGGTGAACCTCGGAGCCCTCTCTGTGGGCACGCACACACAGAGTTCGTCATGTGGGGGACGGAAAATCACACACACATACATCTATGCTGGCCTGGGCCACTGAGCACTACGTGTGTGCATCGCGGTGAGAAGGGAGGACTCGGCTGGCGGGCCTGGTGCCTGTGCTCCGGGTGGCTGCTGCCCGGGGGGGGGGGGGGGGCAAAGGAGGCAGAGATGCTAGAGAGGCACAGAGCGGTGCGCGCGGGACTTGCTGGAGGCTAGACCATGCTGGCCCCTACTCGAGTGGGTGGGGCAGAGGAAGAGGGAGCCAACCTGTTTTTTCTAAACTAAAACCTCAGCATTCAGGTTAAATTGCTGGGTTGGTACGTTACGATAAATAAGTGGGGTTTGGGTTGCAATTTGGGCACTTAATTTCAAAAAGGTTCGCCATCACTAATCTAGACCCATAAGAGCAATATGGGAAGGTCAGCAATTCCATTAGAGTGCCACAGCAACGGGAGAAAGTCCATAGGCTGGACTCCACATGTCTTGTAGCACCTTAAAGACTAATAATATTTTATTTGAAATAGAACCGGCTTTCACAGATATTGTGTAGATTCTTATAAAGCAAACACTTTAAGAAAGAACAGGGAGCAAAAACACACAGGAGGGTTAAGTGGCCCATGAAATGCAGAAATGTGAATATATAAAATCCAAATCTAATCAATATAAATGCAGATGCCATTTGCTAGGTATGCTAAACTAGTTTTCATTTGTAATGGGTGTGGTTTTCTAAGACAACCTTTATTTTTATTTTATTTTTGTTGCAATAATAGACTAACGTGACAGCTCCTTCAAAATTATTCACCTTGACATACAACTTTCAAAGCATTACTTGGATCTGAACTGACAGCACCTTGTATCACACATAAACTAGATGAGAAAACCAAAGAACATGTTACATAAGCATAGTGAAAGAGATTGCCCTCAGTGAACTATTATTTGATAGGATACTCCTACTCCCAGATGTTTAAAAGTATCCTCACAACCTGTAAAACACTGTAGATAGATACCATTCTGGAGCACTACTTCTAAGATGACATTGGTTACCTGGAGAAACATTGATCAAGACTTCAAGTCCTACAATTTGACAGTAATTTTTAAGTACTTTACGACTGGGAGCACGTACTCTTACAAAGGTGTGTGGCTGTCCCTGCCGTTTAAAGAGTGACACATGGCTATTTACCCAAAAAGCTACACAACAAGAAAACAGGTAGAAAAAGAGTTGGTATTTATACTCCACTTTCCCCTACTGTAAAGAGTCTCAAAGTGGCTTACAAACTCCTTCCCTTCCTATGCCCAACAACAAATATCTTGTGAGGTAGATGGGGATAAGAAAGTTCTGCAAGAACTGTGACAAGCCCAAGGCCACTCAACAAGCCCAAGGCCACTCAACAGGCTTCATGCAGAGAAATGGGGAAACAACCCTCATTCTCCAGATTAAGAGTCTGCTTCTTTTAACTACTACACCATGCTGCCACAGATGAAACAGTCAATGAACAATCAAGCCCTGGAAATAAAATTCCAAAACTTTACCTTTGCAGTGCGTCTTTATTACATAGGCAAACGGATTTGAAACCTAACTAAAAGGTATATCTACCTGTCCAAAGAACCTGGGAAGTGAGAGTTTTAATACCATACTGAGATACAATTCCCAGGAAAGCCGGAGTGGGCATGGTGTCATTCAGGATGGTTAAACAATAGAATTACACATTGTTTTGTCAAACACACATTACTATGCTCTTATTGCCAACACAGAATGAAATGGGAAAGGGTAGGATCATTATTTGTCCAATGCCTGCTGATATTTCATTACAAATCCCTGCTGGATTAGATCAGTAGCCTGTTTAGTCCAGCATCCTACAGTCAACAAGTTGCTTTGAAGGGCCAACAACACGGCATAGAGGCTGAGGCTTTCCCCGAAGCGTCCTCCTGCTACTGGTATTCAGACATTTAGAAGAGAAATTTCAATTTACACCCCACCTTTCTCTCCTGCTTACAGTTCTGACAAGGTCACCCAGCAGACTTCATGTGTAGGAGCAGAGAAACAAATCCAGTTCACCAGATTAGAGTTCATCTGCTCTTAGCCACTACACGACACTGCCTCTGAACATGGAGGTTCCCTTCAGTCACCATGGTAGTAGTCACTGACAGGCCTATCCTCCATAATGCGGTCAAGGTTTTTCTTTAAAGCTGTCTATCCCGGTCGCCATCACTACATCCACTGGCAGTGAATTCCACATTTTAATAACTCATTTAGTGTAAAGTAGCATTTGCTTTTTGTCTACCCTGAATCTACTTCCCATCAACGTCATTGGATGCTCCTGAGTTCCAATATTTTGGGTGACAGTGAGCAGCTCTCTCTGTCCACTCTCTCCATCCCATGCATGATTTTATAAACCTCTACCATGCCCCCCACCCTCACCCCACAATTTACTTCATTTTGGAACCCAACCAGGAGAAAATCATTTAAGAATCCTCTGGGTGGCACATCTGCAGAACACAATATATGCATGGAGAAAAAGGTTAATTACAAACGATAGACAGCGGTTACACATGTGGTAGAACGCAAATGCTACAAAGCATGACTGCATAAACGTAGTATATAATCCCCTTTTCATATAACCTTTAAAAAGATTACAGAATTATAAAACTGTACGCAAATGTCCAAATACAAAGGAGTCTGGTAGTTCTCCTGTTCCTTTATCATTTCAGTGGCTTCCCGAGTACATATCCTCCGGAGTCCTCTTTAAGCGACTGATTATAGAAGTCCAAAGCATGCACTCTTTGCTCGGCAGCTCTCATTATTCAGCTTGCGAGAGCTGATGCAGGATATTTAGACAATGATTTTAGAGCTGCAATACTAACCGAAGCAATCCTGGCCGAATGCTCTGGTTGTGTTTGATTGGTTGGAAGCCGTTAAAGAAACTCACCACTGTTATCTAATGAAAAATGTTTGCAGAGGAGACTCGCATCAAAACAGAAACATTACCGGACTCCTGGGAAAGAGGATTATATGCTACAGGGGATGGGGACGGAGGGGGGGGGGGGGAACTGAGACAGGGACAGAAGGTTAAGCATTCCCTCACAAACATTCTAGTCTCTTCTCTATATATTCTCCCACCAGATTAGCATCCATGAGCAAAACATGTGGCTGGGGAGACCTCAGATGCATTGCTCCACAAGGTTTAGCTCCATCTCCAGTTAGTGGTGTAAGAGCTTCCCTTGAGGCTGGCTTGGTTGCCCTCCCACCTCTGGAGAGAGGCAATGCATTCTCCTTCGCCAGTAAGAACATGTGCAGCATTAGAGCCTTTCTGCTTCTACCAGTCAGTCACTCACCCCTTCCCAGTTCTCACGCAGACCCCAACCTCCTGTCCCTCCCCAGTTCTTTGTACAGAAATCCTTTAATCCTGGGGACTGGTAATCCTCCACAGGGCAGGATTAATGCCACGACCAATCTGCTTCAGGCCGAGACCAGGAAACACCCACCTCCCTGGATGGGGGGGGAGGGGAGAGACTAGTATTTGGGGAGCCAGAGAAATAGAAAGGTAAAATCCCCAGCAAAGTAGGAAGCAACTAACTCTTCATACAATTTCCCACTCCTCCGTCATGCAAGTTGAAGGCCTTCACAAAATTGCCTCCTCCCACCTTGATCAGCACCGATGTTCAGTGCTCAGAGTGGGGAAGAAAAGGAGGCACCATAAATTCAGCACAGGGGAGACTTCTGTGATGTGCAGAAAACACGCTTAACTTCCAGTCTGTCGCAGGGAATGCTGGATGGCTGTAAGAAGAAACAAAAGGAATCTTGCAAAGATTAACAAAGATAAACGAATGTTTATTCTGGCCTCAATGACTCTGGATTACAGCCCCCTAGGTCTGATATCATGCATCTAATCAAGTGGGCTACCATGGCCAAAGTCATGGGGAAAAAATGCAGTGGAGGTGTTGGTGTGCCAGCAAATAATATTTTTGGGGGGGGAGGGGGCAAGTGTTGTACTTAGACACATAGTCAGACCCAGTCAAGCCTCAGCAGAACTGTCCACAAGTTAGCAATCTGCCTTGGACTCAACTGGTGGCTTGTGCAGGTCTGGGAGGAGCATAAGTCCCGCTTGCTGCTTTTTCCAGCACCACTGCCTCCAGCAGTGCTGCCAGTACCAGCGCTGTGAGAGCCGAGCAGTGGACTCTAATGAGCTGGGTTCGATTTCTCATTCCTCCACATGAAGCCTGCTGAGTGATCTGCCTGTTGTGGGGGTGGGAGGGAAGGTGATTGTAAGCCACTCCGACACACCTTAAGGTAGAGAAAAGCAGAGCTTAGAAATCAGCTCTTATTTGGACGCCTGAACAGTGATCTTGCCAAGGGTGCCAAACAAAATGGTCTGGTGTGCTGTTGGCACATGTGCCTGAAGCTCTGACCCCTGCTCTCATCCACAAAAGAGTATGCTCCACTAAAGAGAAAAAAACTCAACAGAGGGGATGGCTCAAAAGCATGCAACAAAGGCATAACAGACTCTGTGCCAAGTGAATAACTATGGGGATAGATTCCCACTATCAAGGTGCCACTGTAGAGGAGGCTCTGTCTGAAGTGACCTCCCACCCTGTTTCAGAAGACATAGGCACAGAGAGCAGGGCATCCACAATCGCTCTGAATGAAACAGCAGTCCTTTAAGAACACCTATTGCTGGCTCTCTAGGGCTTCCAATAGGGCTAGCCAGCCCAAATGTAGTCATTTTAATACAAGCCTACCCTGTAGCTTCTATCTGATTTGTTAGGACAATATATTTCACAGAGGGGTGAATTACCTTTACTCATGTTTTTTTCCATTTGTGTCATTTGCAGAATCTGAATTCTTCAGAGCAACGTGCTACTGGTAGACTGGTGGAGTATAGTTAATTGTGTAAGGCTCACCCCCGCGGTGTAGTGGTTAAGAGCAGGTGCACCCTCATCTGAAGTTTGAGTCCCCGCTCTGCCACTTGAGCCGTGGAGGCTTATCTGGTGAACTAGATTAGCTTGTGCAGTCCAACACATGCCAGCTGGGTGACCTTGGGCTAGTCACAGTTCTTTGGAGGTCTCTCAGCCCCACCCACCTCACTGGGTGTTTGTTGTTGTGTGGGGCGGGAGGGATAGGAGATTGTAAGCCCCTTTGAGTCTCCTTACAGGAGAGAAAGGGAGGATATAAATGCAAACTCTTCTTCTTTTCTGTGCCCCAGACCAGAGAAAAAGGGAAATGCAACACTGGAAATGCCTTACTCTCCAAGTACAATCCTCCTTTCAACTCACCATGATCCTAGGCACTACTATGATTTAGCCACGGCAAGTGTCAATATTTTTTCTTCTACCACCATGGGTGTGAGAAGATTGCTTTTTAGTAAAAAAAAAAAAAAAAGAATGGGAGAAGTAAAGACATTCAAACTTTTGCTAACAGCAAAACTGAGTTTTAGTAAAAATTCAGGACACCAATTACCTCAAAGAGACTTCCTAAGACTTATCTACATGCACATACATTTTCCAAGACTTCAGCCATTTGCTTAGATTTAGTACGAAGAACTGCAACTTCCCCTGAAGTGAAGAATACCCAAATTTAGCAATATTGTACTGGAAGATGGTGCAATATCAGATGTGAGAGGAAATGGAAGGCTCCTCAAGTATTGTTCAGTGAAGGGTACAGGCAATCAACTGAGGCCTCAAAGGAAAGAAAAATGGTATGCAAAACTCATGTTCACCACATCCCTCGATGATCAAGAAACAGCTTGTTACATGCACAGTGCTACACCAATTCAGCTCCCTGTGATCAAAATCAAAAGACAGAAGTTGCATCCTCAGCAACATTCCATCAGCACAACTAACCACCCCCCCCCCCCCCCGAGCATGCCATATGCACATCTGTTTGTTTTTCTGAGCAAGTTCCGTTGTGAATCTGCTGACCCAGGCAAGTAGATCTTGTTCCGAAGTGACTTGTACCCACAAAACTGCCAATTCACTGTGAGTAACCAGCTCCCACGGGACAGCGTATTTACAATGTTGCTCCACAGAGAGGAAAGGCTGCGCACATCAGTCTGGCTTTTAGGAATCTCACACCAACGCTTAAACATCACAATTATTTTAATGTTTTTAAATCCCATCTTTTACAGTTACCTATAAATGTTTGCAAACATGATGATCTCACCCATAGGTCAAACCCAGAGTTCTTCAAGGTACTTTCTAACCATACAAGAATAAAGTATCTGTACCTCACAATACCCTATAACCATTGGTCCCCCATAAATTACCTCTGCTGTCTGACCTGGATAGTCAAAAAAATTTAAATTTTGCATCTCCCCTGAAAAACAAAAACTATAAAGAGATGGTCAAACTCAGCTTGGTATAGTGGTTAAGAGCCATGGACTCTCATCTGGAGAACCGGGTTTGATTCCCCACTCCTCCACAGGACCAGCAGACTCTTCTCTAGTGAACTGAATTTGTTTCTCTACTCCCGCACATGAAGCCTGCTGGGTGACCTTGGGCTAGTCAGAGTTCTTTGGAACTCTCTCAGCCCCACCTATTTATTTATTACTTAGATTCATACCCCGCCCTACCCCCGAAGGGCTCAGGGCAGCAGCAACAATGGAAACTATTACAATAAAACAGAGACAATGTTAATAAATAATTTAAAACAGTATAAATAATTTAAAACAGTATTAAAGCTCAAAAAGAGATGGCGACTTTCACTTACTTTATCCCCCCTCCCCCCCCAAAGCCAAAACAGATGATAAGCGAATGAGGTACCTGATGTGGGGAGAGGAAGAAAAAGGATTATGTAAGCCCCCATAAGTCTCCTTGGAGGACAGGAAGGGGCGTATAAATCCAAACTCTTCTTCTCTCCTAATAGGACAGAAAGGCAGAGTATAAATTCAAACTCTTCTTCTTCTGTAATTTGCAGGACAGCACTTCTGTTCTGCACTCAAGTCACCAAGTGACAAACCACCAGTGTCACTAAGTAAAGTCTTCATTCTGGTCATGTAAAATCCAAGAATCCCTTTCTGCATCACTACAACAGTCTCCGCAGATCCCATGACTCTCAGGGATGGTCATTTCACCTTCCTTAGGCAGATGGAACTGTCAAACAGTTTGGGTCAACAGAACCAAAGTATGGCCCTTGGACGGCCTCAGAATAATTGCAAAGGACAGCAAGAGAAGAATACCCCTCTACTGGTCTGGAAACACGCAGGACAACTGGAAATTGACCATTGAATCTCACTTCAATTCAGACACTAATGTCCTGCTAGAAATAGGACTTAAAGGAAAGAGCGCCACCTGCTGGTTCCACAGCATCATTCAGCGCTTCCTGTCATTAACCTGAGAGAACTCTTTCAAAGACAACTACTAGACCAGGGGTCTGCAACCTCCGGCTCTCCAGATGTTTATGGACTACAATTGGCCATGCTGGCAGGGGATGATGGGATTTGTAGTCCATGAACATCTGGAGAGCCGCAGGTTGCAGACCCCTGTGCTAGACCAACTCCACGAAGTGAAAATGTGCAACAATATTCCCTTGTTAGCAGTAACAACATGCCTATGGCAACATGGCCAGAAGCATCAACAACAGCCTGTTTTCCCATGAGGCTCTGAGAAAAATTGAAATAGTTACTGACAGCGTTTAGAGCCATTTGAGAAGTTTGTCTGCCTCACCCCATTGCTGCCCAGTAGCACTACTTTGCCACTTCTGCATTTAACAGCCAATCCGTGGCACCATCACTGAACTTACATACATCACAGGCAACTTCTGTGTGTAGCTATAGCATGTCGATGATACACAAGCCTAGCTTTGGCCTTGTTGGCATCACAGACTTAAAAATTTCAGTATCAGACCAGCATAGGAGGATATGCCAGTTAGAAGCAAACCCCTCAAAACAGAGTGAAGCTTTGTGAAATATACCCCCACAAGCCTAGGTGGAGAGAGACGGTGTTGCCAGTGCAAAGCAGCAGAGTCCAGAAAATTGTGTGTCTAAAAACAAAGCTAAGTTTAAGAGGGCACATGTACTATGCACATCTTTTTTAAAAAAGAAAAGAAACAGCATGGTCCTAGCTCTCTCCAATTTTATGGATAGAGAACACAGTATGAACAATGCAGGAAGGGGGTTAGTCCAGATAAAACTGGCGGAAGGAAGTGAAGTCAAACATAGAGAGGTGAGCTGAGAACACATGACCCTCAAGAAGAGGAACTGAGATGTGTGGCAACAGCCTAGTTATGAGGAAAGACGTACTACAGAGGATGTGGCATTCAAAACATGAGTGCATGCACAGCAGTCTTTCTCTCTCTCTGTTCTCAGATGTCACACCGGATAGGGCAGAAGAGCCAATTTGCTAACAGTTTCTGAGCTTGCTTTCTGAATAGGGTTCAAAGTGGCAGAAATTTTCTCAGCAGTTTCATGTGCCCAAATCGCAGCACAACTGAACTATTTCCACTCACTGTTCCTAAATGATTGCTGGATACAATTGATAGAAACAGAGATTCCAGAGATACCCTTCAAAGGCTTTCTTGGACAGATTCTTTCTATCATAGGAAAATTACATCCATTGACAAGAAAGCCCTTTGCTTCCTTTCTATCTGGAACAACCTGACAACTCCCATGCAAATCTGGATAAATTTAGCTGCCCTGTAAACAAATAGGCCAGCATAGCAGAGACAGCCCCTTGCTCCCACAAGGTTACAGTACTCAGTGTTGTCCTAAAACACGGGTAGGGAACCTTTAACACTCAAAGAGCCATTTGGACCCGTTTTCCACGGGAAAAGAAAACACTTGGAGCCGCAAATAATTTTTGACATTTAAAATAAAGATAACACTATATATATAGGGGGGGGTTACCTTTTACTCCGCTCATTCTGAGAAGCGCATGGATGTGCCCGCCCTGCTGCCTGCAGGGTGGGCAAGGATGAAGCCAGCGGCTCAGCCTCGCCAGCTGCCAGGAAAGCGCCCGCCCCACTCCAACGGGGCAGATGAGAGGGGAAGCCTGCGGCGCGGCCCAGCCGACTGTGGGCAGTTGGTGCGCCTGCCCTACTGCCTCATGGAGCCACAGTGCAAGGGCAGTAGAGCCGCATGCGGCTCTCGAGCCGCAGGTTCCCTACCCCTGTCCTAAAAGGACAGAGTTGGGAGATTACATTTGTGATCTGTAACAGACAAATTTTGGAAACTATGTGGTAAATTTAAAAGTGAGAAATACGGGAAAGGAAAAAAAAGGGCACACACTCAAGTATTTCCTGTTCAATATAGGTCTAGCTCAGAACTCCAAAGGCTTGAATTTTCTTCCATCTTTCCCAGTTTTTTTATGGATAACCAAGGCAGTTTGAGAATTAAAAGAAAAACAAAACAGGTGTCTGAGAATTTCATTTATTTGCCTTGGGCCAGAAATATACAAGCAGAATCCAAAATACAGTACAGACAACTGCAGACAAAGACAAAAACTAATTTCTCCAAATTTGCTGGTATTTTCAAGACTGCTAATTAAAATACTAGCTATGCTATTTGAGTTTATGAAATCAATCAACGAACAAGTTGTACTAAACTCCATAACAGTAAAACTGAGCTTTACCCTCCCATCTTCCTTTAAGATATCTCTTTATTTCCTGGATGGTAGTAAAGAATCTTAATTTTTAAATTATGTACTTAAAATTAAAGTGCAAACCAAATATAAGAATTTTAAATATAACGCACTAAAATATAAAATACAGATATCAACATCAAATTATACAAGCTTGAACTTAACCACCCATTCTACACAGAGTTTTTTTTTAAACTCTGAACTAAAAGTTCTGAGCTGTACTATGCTAAAGGCACAGACAAATCTTGCGGTTATTGAAATAGAAATGTGATGTCTAAGATGAAAACTGTTAAAATCCCAACCACCTGATAGCTCAGGCAACTAAAAAACTATTTTCCAACTTTCTGCTCCTGTGCCACCACCGACGCAGCATAATACAAATTGTTTTATAGAAGACATGAATCCAAACACATTAACCAGCATAAACGCAGCCAACCCTTAGTGAAAACCACAAGACAGCTGTGCTTCAGAAAGTCTTAATCCTCCAGCCCATCCTGGGAGCTTCTGACTAAAATTGGGGAAGAGGGTGGTGGTGGTGGGGCACATCTGTCCCTGGAGCCACTGCTGTCCCTGTCACTTCAGCTGGTGGAAATGTAGGACTCCTTCATGTGACCGGGCTGCATTCTCTCAGTGCAGAGGGCAGACCACACAGGCCCACACAATACGATGAGTCGAGCAGGGCAGCCTGCCACTTGCCTGAAAGGGAGATTATTGCTGTATGTTTAATCCAGTACTCATCGATGAGAAAGCAGCTGCATTCATCGTAGCTTAGTATCATCCCACGTACACCAGACTTTTGGGGAATCACAGTAAGAAGCAACCAACAGAGCTAGAATATTCACCCAGCCATACCAGCAGTAAGAACGTTGATGGCAGGGATGTACACACAGGCCACTGGAAAGCGCTTCTTGCTTCTCAAGCATAACTTACAGCTATGGTTTTCATCATCGGCATGGGGTCTCTGTGATTAAACATTGTTGCGTTCAAACCAACCAAGGTTCAAAGGTAACATGCGCCAAATCCATGCACCGTTGCAGCACAGAAACATCAAAGGGCATCTGGTCCCAGAGGTCTTATTGAGCAAAGAAAGCCCAGAGTGTCATTTTCACAACAGGATATGCAAGAGAAGGAATAAATTGAGCAAGTCTACCACCCCAAGCATGCGTCACAGCTGCTAAACCGAGGCTGAGTTCCCAGTTCCATCGGGGGAAGCCTCTCTAACTCCATAACTGGGTCATACATATTAATGCATCTTCTTGGTGCAACAGCACTGCAGAGAGGCTCCCAAAATTGGAGAATTTACCCAGATTGGGGAGCAGCACAAAAGAGAAATGTTTTGAGCAGGAGGGGGATTTCCTCAGTTGAAATCTCCTAAGATGTAAGCTGAGTAAACAAATGACAACTGACTGTTTGATGGGGGGGGGGGGGGGTTACAGTCAGCTTCTTCACTTATGACTTATTCAGTCAGCTTCTTCACTTATAACAAGAAAACTGCTTTCAGCCCATATTGTGGCAGCCACTGAGCAAGAGAGCCAAATGAAACGTTTACATGCCTTTGGAACTATTCTGACAAACACATATCTTGAATCAATATAGAGATTTATACCCTTTCTCCTCCTCCTCAAGATGAAGCAGAGCTCTTTGATTCTGAACAAAACATGCTGTAGTAACCTGCCTAACATGCCCAGACTATGTAGCAATGGAAAGCAACAGAGAATTTGGTCATAAATACAGCAGTATCTTACTCATTCCTTCAGGGCCAACTTCTCAGAGAAAAGAAGAACTCTTTCGGATGAGTGAAATTATTATGGCACAAGCTTTCACAAGCCAGAGTTTGCTTTGTCAGATGTAGTCCAATGCTTAGAAACTGAGTCTTTCTTGTATTTGTTTGTTGTGTCAATAACAGTATTTCTGAATTTTTTTCCAACCCCTTGTATGTGAAGGATTCAAGAAATCTGCCTGCATAAGAACTTTAATCTTCCATGTTTGGGTCTACTGATTCCATTCTCTTCCCTGAGTCAACGTGGTGTAGCGGTTAAGAGCAGGTGCACTCTAATATGGAGAACTGGGTTTGATTCCCTGTTCTGCCACTTGAGCTGTGGAGGCTTATATGGATAACTAGATTAGCTTGTGCACTCCAACACATGCCAGTTGGGTGACCTTGGGCTAATCACAGTTCTTCGGAGCTCTCTCAGCCCCACCTACCTCACAGGGTGTTTGTTGTGAGGGGGGAAGGGAAAGGAGTCTGCAAGCCCCATTAAGTCTCCTCGCAGGAGAGAAAGGGGGGATATAAATCCAACTCTTCTTCTTCCCTCTGAACATTGCCATTTTGTGGGCATTGCAGGGGCGCCCATTGGTGCTTCAGAATACAGATACCTGGAGCTAAAGGGTTTTTTCACAGGTTACAGAAGGTGTGGACGGGCCACTCCACCAGAACTCACCCACCAGACCACCCTGTGCACCCACTGCCAGCAAAAAGTGATATGCTGGGCAATGAGCCGCAGATTGTTGGTTGCCCCGTCAAACACAGCAATAGGCCTATTCTAGCCCCAAGGAGAAGCCTCCAGCCCCAAAGACAGGCAGCAATCTGACACTTGAGCGAGAGCTCAGCCCTAGAAGGAACCCTGGTCACTCTCATCTACACAAGCAGCTCCTGGGCAGCCTGGGGAAGGGAGGAGGAGGAGGAGGGCATCAACGACCCACGCAGCTGTTGCTGCCCTTCAGGCATCCCCCGTTGCTCCCTCCTCCGCAGGAAGAGTTTTACGCTTCTCTACGCAGCTTGCATCCCTGCACAGTCCAGTGGATAAGCGCCTGCAGAAAGTCCCCAGTCCAGGCACACAGCCCAGCTGCCTCTCATTAACCCTCTCCTCAGTGCCCAGCCCGCTCACGCACCACCCACCCCCGCCTACCACGTAGCCCCTTTCCCCCCTACCCACAAAACGCTGCAATTCCCTGAACTGATTCTGCCAAAAGGCGCTCTAATCAACTCCACCCGTGACTCCCCCTTCCCCCAGAAATGGAACAGCTGTCCTTGCCCTGTGACCACCCAGAACAACAGCTGTCCAGAAAGCTCCCTTCTGGCAATGGGGCAACTGCTCCCAGCAGCATGGCTGAACAGGGTCGCCTCGCAGCAGCTGCAGCCGACACCCTCCACGACCCCCAACCCAACCTTCGCCCCACCCCAGCGCCGTACTTCCTACATGCCAGCAGGGCCCAGCACCCACGACCCTGCAGAAGAGCCGACTGAAGCCAAACCCCGTCTTCCTTAGGGGCAAACAGCTGTCTATCTCTAAGTATGGACACACCATTCAGCACTTTCCCTTCTTCTTTGAAACCCAGGATGCAACCACCCCCACCGAAAAAAACCCCATATTTTTTTCCCCAATTCTTTTTGTGGGGATGTATAGGGCAGTTTGATCCCTACTGCAATACAGCCGAAGGACAGCTAGCTGGGTGCACCCGAGGGGCCACTCCCACTTCCCGGCCACCGGCCCCGGATCCCACCCCCGCGCACGCATTTTAATTCATTCGCCCGCTCACCGTAGCCGCTCTCGTCCTCTTCCTCCATGTTCCCAACCGGAGCCCGGCGCGGCAGCCGCTGCAAGACCCGCGAGGCTCCTGCCGCTACTCAGCAAGTTCCTTCCCACCCCTCGAGCACACGTGACGGAGACTGGCCTCCCCGGCAGGGCGGGAGGGGCGGGACCTCTGCCACCCGGGGCTGGAAAGGGGGCGTGGCTGCGGCGCCACGTGACGGTGCGGCTTCAGGGGTCGCCGCACCCGGTGCGGGTGCTGTTCTCCGTCGTGCTGCGCTTAATCCGAAGTAACGCTGGCTTTTGACTCACACAGCCCGTGTCAATCGTTACTAGTGCAACCGCCCCAGAGGCTGGAGGGGAGAAAGCGTCGCCCACTTTGGCGTGCCTTGACTACCCTAATTGCATGGCGACAGGCAGTTTAAAAGGCGTGAAGCCGAATCTGTGCCACCCTAAACAGGTACACCTGCAGGCTCATTGATTTCACATTTTCAGTGGATTTAGATGGGTATGAATCTGTATGTGAATGCGAATCCTGCACGAAGGGGAGACGGATTGCCTGCTTGTGGACGGAAGAGAAGTGGAAGGAAGCGGACTAGGAGGACGCAACTGATGGGAGATGTTAGGCGGCTTGTGTTCAGTGCAAAGGAGGGGCAAACAAGGGCCCGTTTTCTTTTGCCCAGATGCAAACCTCACCCAAACACCCCCTCAGTATCTTACAACGGGGAGGGCAAGCACGTATTCCCCAATACGAGTTCACAGTCTAAAGCAGTCGTTTATGGAGCGAGAGAGCGAGCGCAGCTTTTGTATTGTTTAATGCGGGAATCACTTTTTCTGTGGTTTATGTGTAAAGTTACCCGATTTACAGCAACCTTTCCTGGGGTTTTCAAGGGAAGAAGAATTTAGATTTAAATCCCTCCCTTCTCTCCTGTAAGGAGACTCAAAGGGACTTACAAGTCCTTTCCCTCCCCGCCCAACAACAAACACCCTGTGAGGTGGGTGGGGCTGAGAGAGCTCTGAAGAACTGTGACTCGCCCAAGGTCACCCAGCTGGCATGAGTTGGAGTCCACAAGCTAATCTGGTTCACCAGATAAGCCACCAAAGCTCAAGTGGCAAAACGGGGAATCAAATGCAGTTCTCCATATTAGAGTGCACCTGCTCTTAACCACTACACCATGCCGGTGGTTTGCCATTGCCTTCCGTTGTATAGCAACCCTGCTGTTCCTTGGTGGTCTCCCAACTAAGTACTAATTAGTTTATGAGATCTAACCAGATCAGACTAGCCTGGGTAATGTAGATCTGTGGTTTATCAGCGCTGGAACTCGCATGATATCCAGCAGGGAGAAAAACACCCTCCCAAAACAACATTGCACCTGCAATACAAAAAGTGTGCACAGCTACCCAACCTGATCTGTTGGACAGTGAGAGTGAGAACAGGGTAAACAACAAAATGCAATTTTGGGAACTCCCCTTGGCCCCTAAACGTTATACTCTAACCAAATTGGCTACAACCAAGGCGAGTGTAATGCACAAAAATCCCAAAATATTTGGAAAAGCAAAGTGTTGTTCAGCAACAGCCTAAGACCAGACAGCTATAAGGAACTCAATCTATTCCCTTGGTAGGATCATGATACTTCTGACATGACAAAAAGAAATATGGTTCACAGGATAACTAGCTTAAGGAGTAGGGATGCAAGGTAAGCAAAACAAGGTAAAGCAGGAATTTTGAAAATGTTTGTGTTAAATAACCCAGAGATTTATTTTCATTCATCCTGGCTCCCTAGTGTTTATCACAGGAATTGTTAGAACTGAATGGGAGGAAATCTATGCACAACTTTCTACATTGGGTAGTATCTGCCATTAGCCACTATAACAGGCAAGATAAATCACTGCTATAACAGTCTTAATTTCCTAATGGCTCTCTTGCAACTGCTTGTCAAAGTGTGAAGAGGCTTTTTAAAAATCACGTAAAAGGAATATCAGAATGGTCTAAAGTTCTCTCCATCACTTAAATAAATCAGCAGGCAGAACGTTTCTGCGTGTTCAACAAGTTGCATGTAGTTCTGGTTAATGTGACATTGTTCAAGGCAGTCCTGTCCTTTTAATCCTAATGGTGCTCCTAAAGATAATATTCTTTTGGAGAGCCTGTGTCTCACCTCAGACATACAGAATTGTTTCTGGCACAGCCAATCCTTATAGACCAGAATTATGACTGAAACTGCAAGAAAAATGCCAGTGCTGAAGGGCTATCCCATTAGCTCTAACTCAACAGTAAATTCAGTGGAGACGGTCTTAACAGGCTCCGTACTGGAGCTAAAGCACACCAAGGGGAACAAGAGATGTGAGAATCCAAGTAAATTATTTTGCTCCCCTATAGGCCATTACAATAACGCAATGGCATTCACGCTGTAGCTCTTCCATATCACCTCTAGCTCTTCTGCATTTTCTCTGCACTTCTGACTGCATGCCCCAAAGTAAATGCATGCAATAAACAAGCGCTCAACATGGTTGTATTAATAGTTATACAGGGGCATAGTTATACAATGGTATTTGGGGGGCTCTGCAGTTATCCCTCCCCCCCACAGCCAGGGCTAGTGAAGCCCAGCTGCTGCCGTGTCCTCACCTGTCTGCTAGCTACTCTCGCCCACTCGCCACTTCTACTGTCTGCTGTTTGCCACTTCTTCTGCCAGCTCACCTGCCCCACAATCTGCCCTGTCAGTGAGTGAATGGGCAGGAAGAAGCAGCTGCAAACAGCAGGCAGAACGTGAACAGGTGGGAGTGAGCTAATGACAGGCAAGAAAGCAAGCAAGCTGGGGGAGGGAAGAAGGGGTGGCCAAATGTGCCCCCCATGTAATGCCTGCAAGTGGCAGCTGGAGCATCAGCCCCGTTCCCCCTGCATGGTACACCACTATAGTTATATATTTATTATTTTGTAGGTGTGGCAGGTCATGCTGCAGTCATGTGTCTCTTTTGGTTGATGGGGAATATAGATATCTGTCAAGACCCCATTTCCTTTGGTCTTGCCATGGACACCCAGGGGAGTCTGGGAGATTGTGGCACCAATCAATTCTTGCTTTTGCTTGCTTTGTTTAGAGATTAGCAGTAACTGTTCTTTTCCCTAGCCAGACAGCACATAGTCTTTACTGAGGTTCTTACCTTTGAAAGCTGAACACCCTGAGGATGCTTTCACTTTGGGGGAAAAAACATTGGAGGGAGGGGGTGTACAGTGTGGGATATAGGCTGCTCCTTGGCGTGAGAATGTTAGATCCAGCAAAGAAACTCTGGAGTGTAACTTTTTGTTTACTCTGATGAAATAAATGGATTTCAGTCTGAGTTGATTATTGGGAGGAGGTCGATGGGCATGACAATATGGCAAGCCATGCAGTAAGAACCACCACTGCAAATGCAATACCCATAATGCATCAAGTAACAGGGCTCCTCAATTCCCTCATACAAATTGTTCCCGCTCACTACCCTAGTTTAAAATCAAAGTGGTGTCATTGGGAAAAAAAACCCTCTTCAGTAGGACCAGGGAAAGTGATCCTCACTAGTAGAGCTTTCCAAATGCACATTAAATAAATGTGTAAAGTACCATGAGAATTACTAATTAACGATACCCTGAACGACTCTTCCATACCAGCATGTTTTGTTCTGTCCCACAAACATAACATGGACTACAAAGAGTACCAAGAATGAAGCTATCAGCTAAACAGCAGAGAAAAATCCTATAAGTGAAAAGGTAAAGATATTTTCATAGTCTTTTCCTGGATCTTCCAGATACACAAGTTACTCCACAAAGGCCAGTAAGTTCATGAGCAACCTGTTGGGACACCCCTGCTGTAAAGACAAACTAGAAGGGAAAACATTTGCCGCTTGTGCGGAACACTGTGACTAGACTCCTGTGATCATGATATTATAGCAATTACACTGGCTACTGATCTACTCTAAAACCCCATTCATGGTGTTGCTTTTGATCTTTAAAGCCTGCCACGGGTTCGGACTGGGGTATCTGAATTGTCTTTTCTCACATGTTCCTGCCCAGGAATTAAGATCAGAGGAAGAGGACCTCCTGATTCACATCAATCGAATAAAGCTTGTTTACTTGAGGGCTTTTCAGTGGCAGCCCCACAATTATGAAACCATCTCCCCAGGGAGGGGCTCCTGGACCCCTCACTTTTGATCTTTAGGAGACAACTGAAGGCAGTTTTATATAGGACTGAATTTGGTTAAGTATATTAGCCGTTCTGGGTTGTGATGTTAAATTTTGCTTTTTAGGTTTTAATATATTTTATTTTATGTAATATCTATGCTGTAAGCCAGGGGTCCCCAAACTACGGCCTGGGGGCCAAATGTGGCCCCCTGAAGGCATTTATCCGGCCCGCCAGGCATGGCAGCGATGGCTCCATTCATGTGCAGTGGTGGCGAACGGGTCTCCATGGCTTTGACTGTTGGGTCTGCTGGACGGAAAACAGAGCTCTGGATATATCCGCGGCCTTCGGGGTCTGCCAGATTGGCTCCCTTGGGCTCCTTTCTCCCCAACCAGCCTATGCAACAAGGCAATGCCCACAGGTCTGCTCTTTTTCTGTGACTGGAGTTGCTGCTTTCTAAACATTGCTGATCACAGGCAGGAGACATATTTGTGGATATTACCTCTATGTAAGAGTAGCCAACCTCTAGGGGAGGCCTGGAGATGTCCCAGAATTACAGCTGCCTCCAGGTGACAGAGATCAATTCCTAGAGAAAATGACTACTTTGGACGGTGGGCTCCCCACCCCAAACCCTGCCTTTCTCAGATTACACCCCCAAATCTCCATGAATTTTCTGACCCAGAGTTGGAAACCTTACATGTGGCAACACCTGCTCCGCCCTTCCCTCTTGGCTACTCCATGTGTTGCTCTCAGGCTTTCTATTCCGCCTCACTCCCATTGGCATCAGCCAGGCTGACGAATCGCTCGCTGGCTGCTAGGGAGGAAAGAACCGAGTAAGATACCTAATCCTGGGTTAGATGGAATGCTTAATTGGGAAAGTTCTGGGTTTTTTACAGGGGAAGGTATTCCACAGCCTCCCCAACAATATTTGGAGCCCACCCTGTACTTGACATACTTTGGTCACTGTTCTAAAAATAGACCATGACAGAAAGGCTGAAAGGTGAAATCAAACATTTTACAATCATTTGTGCATAGGAATTTGTTCATAGTTTTTTTTTTAGTCCGGCCCTCCAACAGTCTGAGGGACAGTGAACTGGCCCCCTGTTTAAAAAGTTTGGGGACCCCTGCTGTAAGTCATCTTGAGCTCTGAAAGGAAGAAATGTGACTGATACAGGTTTTAAATAAATAAATAAGACTTTAAGGATCCATGCCGTGCTGAACGTTAGATCTCAGGCCCCAATTCCTTGTGGCAACTTAGAGGGTGGAAGGTACAATCCGGTTACTCTCCCAAAGTGGTAGAATCGAATCCTTCACTGCTTGATCCTGTCAACTGAAGTGGCCTGTGGTTTTAGAGGTTGGCCTCTCAGCATTCCATCTTTTTCTAGCCCAGGAGCTTTCAAGGCAACATCCACAATTGCCTTCCTCATCCCCTACTTCCTTCCCTGCTGCCTGACTTCTGCTTTACCATAGTCCAAGTTACCTTCTTCTTTGTTCTCCTCCTCCTCCCTATTCCTTCTGCTGTTCCCTTCATTTTCTGCAAGCATACATTTTTCTCTTCTGTCTTTCATCAGACCAGGGGGGTGGGGAGAGAGACAATAAAGGCAATACTGCACCCTGGGTGGTTACCACCATTCAACCGAACCACAGTTCTCAACTGCATAAATGTGTTGGTAGTCAATCATTAGAGGCTGAGTGTCAGACTAAACAAAAAGGAGACATACACAAAACATTCCTTTTATTGCACCATGGACCTTTGCTACAACCAGGGTTATTGCAATAAATCCTAGCACAAGGTGCAAAATATACCCTTCATCAAGGGTATCTACATAGATATTTTTAAACTTGTTTGGCAGGAGATTGTAAAAGGGCACTGTCACAGGGTGAGCAGGGGAGACTTGGGTCCCCCCCTCCACTGAGAAAGTGAAGTGTGTCAAAGCCCCCCTCCCCACCAGGAAAAAAAAACCCTGCTAACTCAAAATAAATTCAAGGGTCAAATCTGTTTTGATAACTGTTTCAATGTTTACATGCTGGAGCGAATTAGGCTAATTTTCAACTCTTGCACCCACCAGGCAAAGAAGAGGAGATGGGTGCGAGACTTGAATGGGCAATATGGACAACGCAAGGGTGTGCGGATTAATGGGATGGATGCACATGGACCTGCTCCTGGAACTGATCGTGCATCTATGGAAAGCTGCAGGTCACGGATGCTCATTTAGGAGAGCCACTGAGGTTAAGCAACAGTAGCCCAACACGAGGAACAAAAGAGAAGCCAAGTCCACAGTACTGTGAAAGCACAACCCCTTTTAACTTGGCATGAGAGCCACCACAGTGGGAAAGCTCAGCACAGGCCTAGCTGGGTCGCTTGCAGCAGAAGAATGGCTAATCTGCCAAAGCAGCCATCTTTCTGACAACCTCTTCAATACAAATTGAGGTGAAAATCTGCTGCTGTCGAGAGATTTGGGTCCTCTTGAGTCCACAAACTTTGCAACAACAGCTGTCAGAAATAAATTAGCAGAAGAGGAGAAGTAGTGTGCTGGGAGACCCAAGACAGCTTTCCCTGATTCCTACCCCCCCTGATCTGAGGTGACAAACATGCTCAATCAGCAATTCTCCAGTTCCGTTTCAATCACTGGACTCTACCCAGCTCAGACTGCAGGTGAGGGATAGAATGTAAATTACTCCCATGTGTAAACAAAATAAAATGAACCCTCCGAACCCTGTAGTTTAGTATGTGCAGAGATTTAATTTGTGGGAGAATTCAATCATTTAACTCCCCACCTTCAGACAGAAGTGGAACAGCCCAGCAACTGACACAAGACATCACAGATCTGCATCTCATGAATAAGGTACCACTTAGAAGCTGTCATGGGTTAATCAGCCATTTGAAGGCCCCCAACAGTGATCTCTGAAAAATTATCCAGGGCATCCAAAACCTGACCAGCAGCTTTCCTTGTCATGCAGAACTCTGCTCCAAAATGTTCCAGGTAGCAGGAATGGGATCTGGAGGAGTTCTGGGGAAAATGTTTCTGAAAGGTAGAAACCAGAGGCAGGGCTCATGAGGAATGGAGAACAGCCACGTCAGTAACCTTGTCTTAATGACAACATAGCCAGAAATGAGGAAAAGGGGCAACTGCCAGATCAGGCAAGGTAATCGTGACCTCTCTGGAGCTGGAAGTAGCACTCTTCGTTTTTTCCTGGCAGGAAAGGCAGAGGAGGGCTATAGCTCACCAAAGCTAGGCTTGTGAGGGTGGAAGCAACAGTCGGCTTTTACTTTAGGGGGTTGATCACCCCAGACTAGAAAGAACAGCTCCGCTGGGGCCACCTTCAGGAGACAGAACGCTCTTCAAAGCCCGGTGCCTGCTTCCCCAGACCTTGCATAAAAGAACCAGAGTCCTCAGAGATGGAAGCATCCTGCTCAGGACCAGAAGAGGACCTTTCCTGAAAACTCTGTAGAGATGGCAGCTTTCAACCGTGTTAATGACATTACACCCCAACGTACAGGAATCCATCACAGCGTGGCTGGAGCTAAGAACTCATCTGTGGGGTTAAGAAAGAACAGATCAGTGCTACCAAAAAAACCTTTTTTCTGATTATACCACCCAAATTTGTATGTTTAATTGTTTGTACACTGCAGAATTTCTACAAAGATCCCACTCAAACTCCCAAAACACTTAATTTCATTATGTTCCCATAATGAGGATTTGTCCAGTCCGACTCTACATTATTCTAGTTACGAAAACTGAATTATGACAGGATAGCCAAAGTCAATAAAGGACACTGGGTTTTGGCCAGTTTTGTTACACGCTACACAGAACTTTTGACATCAGAATTAATAGTATCTTTTGATATCTTATTCATAGCCTCTTTGCTCTCCCGTACCCAGTTTTCTAGCAGCCCATGTGAGAAAACCTCACCCTTGCAAGTTAGTAACCCCTCCCGTACATTTCTCTCAAGCTCCTCACCGGTTTAGAGCCGATAGCTCAGACTAGCCACCTTAGCTGGGTGTGTTATAGCCCAGAAATTACGACGATTTTGCAGTTTCTGGAAGGCATTGAAGTTTCTCCTCCGCTCACGTTTGATTTTCTTGCTTTTCTTCACCTGTGAATAAGATAAGAAGAGCTCATGGATACCTCTAACATTTAAGCAGCCAACCTCTCCAAGAACAGGGTACAATGGGATGCCTTAAAGCAAGTAGCCAAGTAACCGGCAGGGTGGATTGAGGGAGGAGGGACTTAAAAATTATGTACAATTTAAAAGACAATATTTTAAAAATAAAATTCAGCTACAGAATTTCTATGACCATCTAGTGAACAGACTGAATTAAAATATGCCTTTTTGCATAAAAATTAAATGGGAAAACACTTGACGTCTGAGATTGTGTTTCATGAAGAACAATATTGGATTTACTTTTAGAGGGCAGGCGTGTTGATCTGCAGCAGAACAGTTAAATTAGGGTCTAGTAACACCTTAGAACAGGGGTAGGGAACCTGCGGCTCTCCAGATGTTCAGGAACTACCATTCCCATCAGCCCCTACCAGCATGGCCAATTGGCCATGCTGACAGAGGCTGATGGGAATGGTAGTTCCTGAACATCTGGAGAGCCGCAGGTTCCCTACCCCTGCCTTAGAACAACAGGATTTTTGGAGTATAAGCTTTCAAGAATCAAAGCTCCCTTGATTATGAAAGGAACTTTGACTCTCAAAAGCTCATATCCCCAAAATATTGTTGCTCTCCAAGTTGGTACTGAGTCCAAATCTAGCTGTATTTATTTTTGTCTTCCTACCAGGCCTTAGGAAGCAGGATTTCCTAATTACCACGACAATCCATAAAGGCTCTAGTGATGATCCTAAATTCCTAGTTCATGCTTTTTGCATAGCTGAACATACCTGTTCTATTCTCAAGTAAAGAGTATTTAGGATATTACTCACAACATGAACATCTACTCCCGTGGTGGCGAACCTTCGTCACTCCAGATGTTATGGACTACAATTCCCATCAGCCCCTACCAGCATGGTCAACTGGCCATTCTGGCAGGTGCTGATGGGATTTGTAGTCCATGAACATCTGGAGTGCCAAAGGTTCGCCACCACTGATCTACTCCATTCCATGGAAAAATGGTATATAAATAATCACCCCTGATTGTATAAAATCCTTGCAGCCAAATCCTGCATATGCACATTTGGAAGCAAACATATAGTTGTGCTGAAGATTGTGGCTCTCTGGCTGCCTGTAAAAGCCCAAGTGTGAATGCACACAGGTAAACTAGAGCTGTGTGGGTAGAGTAATGGGGATTTAACTATTTAATCTTCAGTCAGTTTCGCAAATTGAAACCAACCTTTCATTATCAGCATTTAACATTTACAAAATGGGTTTTAAAGGACATACTCCCCCGCACTCCTTTAAAACAAAAGTACAGGTTAGTTAAAACAGCCAGTGACTGAAAAGCTAAGATTCCTTTCCTCTTCCCTGATCCAAACCAGGATTGTGTATATACCCATACACAATTCACTTTTTACAGGTAGCTGAAAATCCATGATCCTCATTGTGACTGTTTGTACCCTACATCCCATCTTGCTCAATCGGACTTTCTTCCAAATATGTGTTCACAGAATAGCAGCCCTAACTTTATGGTAAACAGCTGTTGCTCACTACCCTTGCACGCATGCAGAGGCAAACAAAAACTTCTCTTGTTCCATGACCAGCCTTAATTTTCTTTTCTCTAACCAAAGGTGGACATGTGATGTGAACAAAGATTTTGGATTATTCTCCCAGGTAAAATAAAAGCTCTATTTAAAGGGAAATCAATATGTTTACATTGCTATAGCAATTTATAGCCAAAAAATGTATGTTTGCTCATTCTGAAATGGAGATTTTCAGTCTATGTTGGGTAGCTCATAGATACTCACCTTCCCACTGTCAAACTCTTCATCCCAGTCATCAAGGACTGTCTGGCTGTGGAGCCACATAGCATCATGCACGGCATCCTGGCTGACAGCAGACACCTCACCATCCCATGTCAGTACTGTGGAACAAATCAGAAGAGCTCAGAAACTGTGGAAACTCTGTGTCTTAAGGACTTTGCTTTCTTACCCAGGAATCTAGCAAGGACAATCATCCAGAACAAGTCAACAGGAACATCTTATATTCCAGTGGTGGCGAACCTATGGCACGGGTGCCAGAGGTGGCACTCAGAGCCCTCTCTGTGGGCACGCATAGAGTGCCCCCCTCACATCTAGGCTGGCCTGAGCAGCTGGGCTTGATTATTAGCATTAAACCTAAGACCTAGTTTTGGGGAAGAAGTGTAGGTAACCCTGTTAAGCGCTGTTAAACCCCACTGATTTTCATGCAAAGAGCTAAAGTGTGATCCTTTACCTGGGAGTAAGCTTGATTGCTGGCAATGGGGCTTGCTTCTGAGTAAACCCTCCTAGGGTCATGATTCAAAAAGCAAAGAAAATCTGCCTGAAGCTTCATGTCCATGTATCTGCTACATTCTCCTCTCCAGACACATATCGCTTGTTCTCATTTCCATAATATCTACTATAACAAAACTTTACTGGCCCAGGGCATGAAGCAGAAATCAAGTACATGTAAACAAAGCAGATTTAAAGATTTAACCCAACCATCTAGCCTACCATTTCTTGGTTGCAGGTCACAACAGTACACACACAACTGTAAACTGCAGGTAAATCAAGCAGCTTTTAAACCAACTTCACACCGTTCTCATAGCACAGGAAGACTTAATCTGCTTATAGATGGCCCTAAAAAGGTTGCATTCATTACCTTCTTTTCCATAAGCTTTATCCAAAGAATCCTTCAGCAGCTCCTGGACCACATCAGACTGCGCTCGTTTGCACTGAGTCACTTCCTTCTTCGGACTCAGCACATTTGAGGAGTACTTGTCCCAGTGTTTATGCTGGCTGCCCCAGGTCAGTGCTGCTGTGTAAAGGAAAAATGGGGGGAAAGTGGCAGGAGACAGAGAAACATTTGAGGACACAAGTTAGAAATGCAAGTGCAGCGCTTGGCTTTTTGCTGTGAAACTGTGCAGACAACCCTACTGCGGGGGTGTTCAGAAAAAAAGAACAGCATTCACTGCACATCAGTAACAAGTAAATTTCTCAAGTGCCATCAAGGTTAAAAAGATCATCTACAAAAAACATATCTGGGGGAAAACCATCATCATAAAAATAAGCATTTCTACATATAATTGCCAACTTAGAGTCTTTCACACCATATCAAACGGCCCACAAAGCAATGATACTACGTAATGCATTCTGGACTAGTCATAAAGTTCTGTTCAGTTTGACCCCTACCACAAACTTCAAGTCCCTATGCAAGCAACTGTAGTGGGTATAGATTTGCCCGCTTGTGGGAAATGAACCCTGAACCACTTTTTGAAGCGCCTGTACTCTCAGGAAGAGATGCCGAATTCCATCCAAACCCCCAGAGAGGAAATGGTATTGAACCTGAAGATAGACTGCAAGGTCTTGGGACAGGGTGGAATATTGGCCATATATTACATGTAGGTCAGCATGTAGTTAATTCTTCTTGTTTGAGGGTATGTTAGTCTTTCAGGTTCTTTGAATATGGGTTAGAGATGTTCAATAATGAAAGTAAACAGTTGGGAATGCTGAAAAACTGTGGGTATGAGGCAGCAATGTTTCTCCTCAGCAAAATAAAGGCAGGTTGACAAAGCAGCATAACGGTAACAGCAACAGCTTGGTTCTGGGAAGCAGTGTGGTTGGCCTGGCTTAGTCTACCAGAGCAGAATGAACCATCACTCCACAGATTCCAAGCTCTTTCTTCACACATCTACCCAAGCCACTCTTGATGCAGACAGGTCTGCCATACCTGGAGAATCAACTCTGGCTGTGCAAAGGCCATTCTCACTTAGCTCTTCAGGGGGGCTGATGACCTCAGAGGCGGAACCACCCAGTTTCTCCCTCCTCTTGTGCTTGCGGTGCTCACTCTCTGCAGCAGTGCTGCCTTTGTCTAAACCTGGCAAAGAGAGCTGCTTTTTCTTCTTTTTCTTCTTCAGGAAGCAGGACTCTTCCGTAGACACACGTTCCAAGCAAACCTCTTCCTCATATTGTGGAAAACAGCTGAAAAATATTTTTTAAATGTAAGTTACATTACTTTAAACTGGACTGTGTAAAAAGAAGGTTAACAATGTTGACTAAGGCCTAAGAACAATCTGATTTAGCAAGATCACTGAATGTAATATAAAATATGTTAAAGTTTATACTGAGCCACTTAAAAGTGAATCCATGACACAGGCTCACAGAATGCTATGTAAAGAAATGAACCAGGAAGAAAATATGCAACATCAGGCAAATATCTTAAATACAGTACAATTTATTGATTTTATTACTGTGCAAATTCCAAATGCTTAGGTCAGGGGTCCCCAAACTTTTTAAACAGGGGGCCAGTTCACTGTCCCTCAGACTGTTGGAGGGCTGGACTAAAAAAAACTATGAACAAATTCCTATGCACAAATGATTGTAAAATGTTTGATTTCACCTTTCAGCCTTTCTGTCATGGTCTATTTTTAGAACAGTAACCAAAGTATGTCAAGTACAGGGTGGGCTCCAAATATTGTTGGGGAGGCTGTGGAATACCTTCCCCTGTAAAAAAAATAGCAGAACTTTCCCAATGAAGCATTCCATCTAACCCAGGATCAGGTATCTTCCTCCCTAGCAGTGAGCGATTCACCAGCCTGGCTGATGCCAATGGGAGTGAGGCGGAACAGAAAGCCTGAGAGCAACACATGGAGTAGCCGAGAGAGAAGGGCGGAACAGGCGTTGCCACATGCAAGGTTTCCAACTCTGGGTCAGAAAATTCATGGAGATTTGGGGGTGCCATCATGTAATTGCAATCAACAGCCGTTGGGGCCGGTTCCTCCTCTCCCTCGAGCCCCCACTGCACATGAATGGAGCCATCGCCGCCATGCCTGGCGGGCCGGATAAATGCCTTCAGGGGGCAACATTTGGCCCCCGGGCCGTAGTTTGGGGACCCCTGGCTTAGGTGGTGAAAAAAGGAACATGTACCAGAGAAATACTGTCTTATCTGGAAAAACTAGACAATGACTTGGATCCTGTCTACACTATCTGCAAATGCAGTAAAAACGGTGTTCCTAAAACACAGAAGGAGTTTGGAGGAGGGGGGAATGAACAGCTCCCCCCTCACCCATGGAAATTCTAGGCAGAACCCAAGCATACATTTCAAGAAAGTTCTTGGCATTTCCTCCTAATAAACTGTCTTACTTAGGAATCATGTGCTTAGCTATCATGTAGAACAAACATATTCTAAATCTTGCTTCTGTGAGCAATTCTAAATTACAGCGTGCAAAATTCCACCATTTATACACAATGAGAGTTTTTATATTATGCCCCTGCTCAGTATTTAATTGGGAAAAGATTTTTAAAAAACTGTTATATCTCCAGCATTAATATAAATGCTTATTTAGGATATACAGGAGATGCAAATGTGATTTAAAAAATCTGATCTGACTGCAGACGTATCCTACGAAGTATGTGCTAGGAGGGCACTAGGAAGCAACAGTTCAAAGGCACTGACTGTGGTTGGCAGTCATGGGATTCAAAGACCTATTACATGGAAGGAGGGGACTAAAAGGCCATTGCTGACCTAACCCACTGCTACTAAGGAGACCACTTCCTGGGAATGCAGGCCACTGCAAAGGAATGCCGAGGGTTATGTTACGGCCTGAAGAAAAGGCCCTGGATTCCAAGAACATTTGTGGTGCTGCTTAGCTATACAAACACCATCCACACCCCATGCTGCAGTCATTCAATCCCTATCCCAAGTATAGAAGCAGCAAACTCTTACTTGTTCACAGGGGACAGCAAAGATTTGTAGTCTTCCTCCATCTGCCGCAGCCTCTTTTTTCTCTTTTTTTTCCGGATGGAACTGGTTAGATTTGAACCAGGTACTGTCTGATCCTCAGCCATTCCCTCCTCTTTTCTTTTTCTGGCTGCCACCTTCACCTGTACAGAAGAGGCCATGATGCTGCCATTCTCCTTCAGTTGCCTCTTCTTCCTGGGAGGACTGGAAAGCCAGGTCCTGACCACATTGTCTTCTATCATGCTTGGGCTGCAATGGGTACCTTGTGCCTCTCCTGAAGGGCTATGCTTCCTTTTTCTTTTTTTGGAGCTGGCAAAGGAAGGGCCCTTAGCTTTGTCTGAGTCAAAGTGTCTCCATGCCCCTTTGGGCACAACAGGTGGTGACAGAGGGGCAGAAGAGAGGCAGCATGATTTGAAGCTGGATGAGGGTGTAAAGTTGGCAAAGGTGGCGTTGGCTGAGTGTGGAGGTGCCGAAGATTTGGAAGCAGATGAGAGCACCCTGAAGGAAGAAGCACACACAAAGCTCACAAACCTACACATCCTGCCATGATTGACATCCTTGCAGAAAACCACTATAGTTCCTACATCATCATCATCATCATCATCATCATCATCATCAGAAGAAGAAGAAGAAGAAGAAGAAGAAGAAGAAGAAGAATTGGATTTATATCCCCGCTTTCTCTCCTGAAAGGAGACTCAAAGGGGCTTACAAACTCCTTCCCCCCTCACAACAAACACCCTGTGAGGTAGGTAGGGCTAAGAGAGCTCCGAAGAACTGTGATTAGCCCAAGGTCACCCAGCTGGTGAGTGTTGGGAGTGTACAGGCTAATCTGAATTCCCCAGATAAACCTCCACAGCTCAGGCAGCAGAGAAGGGAATCAAATCCGGTTCTCCAGATTAGAGTACACCTGCTCTTAACCACTACACTACAGCTGCTCCTATTCAAACACAGCTATCACTATTACCGCCAAACATTTAATTTAATTTCATTTATTACATTTGTAGGACGCCCTTCCCCTTATGAGCTTAGGGCGGCTTTCAACAATACAAAATAAACAGTACAGTGCAGAAATATAATAAAACAAGAATTAAATTCCAAATTATCCTTGATGGTGACTAACACTCAACACTATACATTCCTATTCTTGAAGGTTGCAAATAGGAATGGAAAGGGGTGGGGAAGAAGGAGAGGTTTGTCTATCCACACATTTCTATAATGCAGGCATGCAACTTTGGTGCATGCACACATGCAGAATTGCAATCTGAAATGGGGAATTTGTAAAGGCTGGGACTCAGTAGGTAAGAAAATGATTTCCTTGCAGAAGATCCCTTTCGAAAACAAAATCTGTCCAGCAAGAAGTCAATCCTATATTCAACCTCAGCACTCTCCGGTTCAAGCTCCCTGGTTCACAGATGTTAGAAAAAGATTTTTCACTGCCTGAGACACTCATGAGCCACTGCTAGTCAGAGCTGCCAGTACTAATAGATCAGTGATCTGATTCCATGTAAGGCAGCTTCATACATTTTGATACTGCATCCAGAACTGTTAAATCTTACTAACCTAAGGGAGACTTTTGGAATACTGGCTTTTATCCTGGGCTGTCTGTCTTTAGGGAAATTCTTCAGGTCATTTGGGAGGTAAATAATCCAAACATCTTACTGCTTGCTTTTTTAAAGAAGACATTCTTCTCATTCATTGCAAACATACACTCAAAGACCATTTCAGGCAGCATTAGCAAACGTTTCAGCATTTTAGAGATTGGGGGGAGGCGGGGGACTTTCTGTGCCCTGTGCTATTTCCAGTTTCTCCCTTATATGACTGGCTATATTTTCTCAGTCTCTGTTACCCATTAGCGCTCATCTTGCTGGCATACTTGTTTTAAAAAGTTACCAAGCCCTGCTCAAAAGCAAATAAAGCATGAAAATTCAACTAGTTTACACTAAATGAACAAGTCAAACAGCGCAGAATTGATACTTTTGCTGCAAAGCATGAGGAGAACCAAACACAGTATGAAAAACAATTGCTACTGAGCAATGTTGCTGCATGCCTTTGGAGAGGCAAAACTATGCGGTAGTCCCAAGCAAAGAGGTGCCACATATCTCCAGGGAACCTAGATAAATCAAGCTGAGATTATCAGCTCTGAAGGAAGGGAGCAACCAGCCACAGAATAGCAAACGCAGGAAAGAGCAGACCCTAACTGATGTGAGGTTATGCAGCTAGACTTTGTTTTCAAGGATTGTAACAGCCTGTGCAAAGATTCTCAGTCCTAAGGAGCAAGGCTTTCTATTCCAGAACAAACAACAGAAGTACACCAAAAGCATCTGAAGAGCAAAGCATCAGTCAGTAGCTTGTGAATGCCAACAGAGAACCAAACTCACTAGGGATCCAAGAACTAAAAGCAACACCCTCCACCCACTAAGGGCTTTGAGCTCTTAATGCCTTTCGCAAGTGCTCTGAATTATTACTACAGCAATTGAAAAAGCCACATAGCAAGGAAAACGTCTAGAGTGTGCCTAGCCCTCGCGTATTTACCCAGAAGGGCATCTGGGGACAGCTTACCTGCGATAGCCAAGTGCAGCGGCGCAGACGGGGTGGGTGGTGTTTGTGGCGGCTGGTGGGGAGTGGGGTGGTGCCTGATGCTCACTGCCGCTCACTTTCTGCAGTGTGTTGTTGCCCTGTAGTTATTGACATAAATAAAAACTTGGTGGTCTAAAAAAGAGGTTTCCATGACCCAAGGGAGGAGGGGGTGGAGTAAGAAGAGAGGGAGGGGACAAAAACAAAAAGGGGCGGGGGCGGGGGCAGGGAGGGGAAGAAGAATCAGAAAAGTGTTTGTTGTTAGAAACAAAGGAAGAGGAAGGACATGTAAGAAGACAGAACAGTGTTAGCAAAAAATAACAGGCAAACTGGCATCTTCTCTTCCCTCTCAGCTGCTTGCCAGGGCCCACGTCAGGAGTGCCAGCCTGGGCTTCTGAGTTTTGCACATGAAGCCAGACCACACCCTTCTCTCGACATGCCCTGACCATGCAAAAGAGCTGATGGGAGTGAGAGGACATCAGGTCTACACAAGCCTAATAACCCTTCTTCTAAGACAAGGGCCCCCTTCAGACCATGAAAAAGCAGTTCCCACGGTAACAATCGAGAACTTGAGGCAAGCAGTTTCCCTTCAAAACTGTTCTCTGAGTATACAAAGTGGAGACTTGGACAATCTGCTAATGCCTGGCCTTCTAAGATAATAAGGTGAGCCAGGTTAGAATTTTACTTAGTCTTTCATCAGCAAAACACCAATGGGTTAGAGTGGCAATTCCAAACACCCCCCCTTCCCTTCACCTCCCCTCACCATTTTCTCCTCAACCTGGAGAGCCCTCCCACCCCACCCAAACGCACCTTCCTGGCAGACAGGGCCAGTTTCTTTGCAGGTGGGGGGGACATGGTGCTTCCCAGCTCCAGATTGGTCATAGTAGCAAGCAATGGCGATTTTAACTTGGCAAACTTGGAGTCCTCAGAAACAGATTTCCCAGAGCCACAGTCTGTTTCCTGAGAGGAGCAATAGCCATTGATGCCCATTGTGGCTTGCGGGAGCCCCTTGTTCGAGTGATGTGCTGGACTGGATGAAGAGGAGCTGCTCGAAGATGTGGAAGAGGTTGTTAAAGATGAGGAGTCCTTGCTTTGCAGATCGGCACCTTCGTCACGAGCTTCATCCGTAGGACTCTCTAGCAGCTGTGAAGAGGGAGTCAAGCCCTTGTCTTCCCAGGAATTCAGCTTGCACATCTCCACCCTGGCAGCACTAGTCTCACTGTAGTCCTGAGATGTCTTGAGGAAAGACTGCTTCTTGGATCTCTTGCTTAAGTCATCCAGGAAAGTTGGCTTGTTGAGGAGTTTCGGCGACAAGAAGCCAGTATTAGAGAAGAGCTTGGGAGGAGGACCAGTCCCATTCTGAGGTTTGGAGTTGGAAGGAAAGGAGCTGCGGGGTACAGGGACACCAGATTCCTCAGGCTCCAAGATCTTCTTGGCCTGAGACACATCTGACCTCTGCAGAGAAGAAAGGCACAGAGATTGGAAAGAGATCCACACAGCCAACGTTTGTGTTTTACAGGAGGATAGCACTCGCACAATAAAGCCAGCTTCAGGCTCTGAACTAGCTACCACATATACCCTTAAACCTTCCGCCCTCTCCTCCCACGTGGAAGGCATTAAAATAATTAGTTAGTTATAAAATAATATTATCCTACACCAACTGAAATTTTCCCAAACAATGTATTTATCCATGCCTTAATAGCACAAGTCCTGAGCCACGTTCTCCAAAACTGCAGATGAAGTGATAAACCTGTGCCAACTGAGATTACAGACAAATGTGTATTGACCTCCTTCCTCCCTCTTACTCAAATTAAAAGATTCATGAATAATTCTCCCTATCTAGATTCCTGCATGCAGATAACATTTTGTATGAAGGAATACTCAGTTTTGGGATATCCCTCCATCTACATTCTGAAGTGGTACAGCCCAAGTGGAAACTTACCACCTAAGTGAAGAAGAAGAAGAGTTTTGATTTATATCCCCCCTTTCTCTCCTGTAGGAGACTCAAAGGGGCTTACAATCCCCTTGCCCTTCCCCCCTCACAACAAACACCCTGTGAGGTGGGTGGGGCTGAGAGAGCTCCGAAAAGCTGTGACTAGCCCAAGGTCACCCAGCTGGCGTGTATGGGAGTGCACAGGCTAATCTGAATTCCCCAGATAAGCCTCCACAGCTCCAGCGGCAGAGCAGGGAATCAAACCCGGTTTCTCAATACACAATGCCCCTAAATGAGAGTTAGTCCCCAATACAGGCCCCTATTCTAATCTAATTAAAGTTAACTTCTAATTTGCTAACATGCTTGTCCACAAACATGTTGCCAGATTTTGCAATAGATGTTTCTCCATACCCCATCTCCACCTAGCTAACTGGTTGAGAGCAACTTCACTTCTACCTGCAATTATCTTAACCAGTTAGGGAGCTACTTTCTCCACTGTGGAGTCGGGTGTAGCTTCCTGAGAACCTGCAGGAAAGGGCAACAGGTATTTTGTAAAAGGATTCAGTTTCCTGTATTTTTTTTAACCAAGTTTCCAGTCACTATAGCTGTGAAGACACAGCACTGGGTACAATCTGCTGAAATCTCAAAAGTCAGAAAGGTTACTGAATAAGATTTTCAGTAGTTAGAGCAGCGGTTCTCAACATGTGGGTCGCGATCCCTTTGGGGGTCGGACGACCCTTTCACAGGGGTCACCTAAGACCATTGGAAAATTACAGTTATGAAGTAGCAACGAAAATAATTTAATGGTTGGGGGTTACCACAACATGAAGAACTGTATTAAAGGGTTGCAGCATTAGGAAGGTTGAGAACCACTGAGTTAGTGGAGGCTGGCCTTCAGTGGCCTTGCCTCTCTCAGGACTAGCAAAACCACAATTATGCAACATCATCGTGCAATTTTGCAGTACTGGAACAATTTACACAAGGCCTAAAATTTAAACTGACAGTTGCAACATTTTAATTAATCTATTCATTTTAGCCTGGGAATACACAGTTCTTGAATAGTAGCTGATTCTGGACATCAGGTGGGCTAGATGGATAAGCAGAAACTCACTTTGCTGATCAGTGGTGACGCGAGGGCACCATTAGTCGTGCTTCTCTTCATGTGGTCAGAGACAATGCTTGCTCGGTTGGACACAGGGTAGCTCTTGGAGAGTGACCCTTCAGAACTCTTCCTGGGACTTGGGATCCTTGGAAGGAAAGAAAGAAACACATAAAATGATATCCTGCCACAGCCTTGCTCCAAAGAATGTGCACAAAACAAAGGGTAGGATCCAAACCAAATTTTTCACTAATGGAAGGGGTGAGGTAGTTTCCACAATTCTCTCTTCCTTCTGCAGAAGCCCAAATCACTCCTCATGCTGATCCTCAGGGGTCCCTGTCCCCCAAGGAAGATCAGTGGGTTGCTGGGAGTGAAGGAACATTCTATTCCACTGAAGGGTTTTGCAGGAACAGTATAGATGCAACCCACAATCTAGGACTGACATCCAGTATGACTGATTGAGCTACCTCGGATAAGAGAATTCCTTAAGGTCATCAGAGAACAATAACAGGCAAGAGCTACAAGCGAGTCTGCCAGCCACTCCCTTCCTTCAAATGAATACAAGGTTGCACTAACAGCAGCTTTATCGTCATTCCCGTGTGTTAAGCCAAGTCCAATTTTAAGTTGACCCCTTACTCCTCTTCCACTCCATCTAGCAAGAAGACTGGGCATGCATGAGCAACAAGATATCCTTGAGAAGCAGGAAAAATGGCTAGGAAGAGTTCCACTGGTGCCACAGACACCCCACTTACCTAAGATAAAACAGCACGTAGGCCTGCTGATTGAGAACAACTTTGATGTTGCTCGAATGTACCAAAGAATCATTCATCTGGTACCACTGACCATTGCTGGCCTGAAAATGGGAGAAAGAAAGGAGAATTTGTAAGTGGCTCCCCAAACAGGCAGCCAGGGAAAAGCTACTAGCACTTCAAAATCTGGCATCCTAGACAATGCAATGACAGGTCTCTCATATGCCATCAGCCACGGCAGTGAGAAAAGTAATATCAACTGACAGCAATACCCAGGCAAACAGATGCTGGAGATGAACCCAGAAGAGGGACAATGTCAGTCCCAGCTGACCCCATCAGGATTCCCTATCTGGCCTGCAATGGATTATTGCTGTTATACTGAACAAAATTAGGACCCTGGTTGTTCACAGGCCTTCAGATGCTGCCAAAAATTTGTATTCTGAGCATAGGTAACATAAACTTCAGCAGCTTGCAAAGCTCACCTATGATACAGAAGTAAATATGACATCTTCACATTTTTCTGTGACTCGGATTATGTATCTGAGCCAGAAAAAAACTCTCCTTCCTGCCCACTGCGCTTGTGGTGATGGTATGGTGGCAGCATGGTGTGTGCAGGCTGGAAAAATGGGTGCCAATCTCAGGTGTGGCCTGGCAATCTCCTGGAATGACAGTTCATCTCCAGACTACAGAGACCAGTTCCCTTAGAGAAAATGGCTGTTTTGGAAGATGGACTCTATGGCGCTACACCCTGCTGAGGTCTCTGCCCTCTCCAAACTTCTCCCTCCGCAGGCTCTACTCCTTGATCTTCAAGAACTTCCCAATCCAGATTCGGCAACGTTACTGGCAAAACAGCCGGACATTTCTCTCCCTTTCCCTTTCCCATCCCCATGCTCTCTCTCTTTCCTTGCCTTGGACGTTGTTTCAGCACTGTCTTGTTTCAGCACTGTCTAAGGCATGCCCAGAACATGCCTGGAAACGCAGTACTCAGTGCCTGATGTTCAACCATCTCAGACTACATTTCCCAAGATCCTCTGGGCACACACTGAATGCTGCCAAAATTGACTTTAAAGGCATTGGGGAAGGGAGGGGAATTTCTTTTTGATCTCCTGTCAGCAGCCTATTCCTCCAGCCATTACCAGCTCTACAAAGTCAGCAGAGGAAGAATGGAGGAAAGAACTGAGTCAATCATTTTGTGCTTGGAATTGGTGCTGAAAAGGCTGAGCTATTTGCTAGTTCTGTTCTCTGAGCCCTTCTCTAATGCTTAACTTACAAGAAAAAATAGCTTATTTATCTACTCTCTGCCTGCTGCTACTTCTAGTCAACCCTTAGAAGTCTTAGAAATTGTATATTCTGTAACAGCCATTTGCTTTTGCCGTTAAACCCCTGAACATCAGCAAGGAACATAAGAGAGATACCTAACCACATTCAAGAGCAGCTGGATGTTCCAGGTGCATTCACACAATCTAGCATATCATAAATATCCTTGCAAAAGCTGCAAGTTATCCCCTTACAGCCTAAAGTGCAAATTACCCCTTCCCATACAGCCCATGGCCACTGTAACTCCTTGCTCAGTGCAAACAGGTAAAAGACTCACCTTGACATAACAGTAGTAATGCCCTGCATGGCAGCTGTATCCTGAATGCACAAGCACAGCATAGAGCCCATACATGACAGGGTCACCACTGCTCTGTGACATATAAGGACGGATGTTCAGGAACTCAGGATAGCCCACATCCTGAAAGAAACATAATTTGGCCTTCATGAGCAACTCTCTCAATCAATTTGAAATCCCTCTTCGAGTATACAGGTCTACAACTGGGAAGCACAAGGGCCAAGAGAGTGACACTGCATGTAAGTAGTCCAGGTAAGTCAACCAGGATTTCTCCTAGCTTCAACAAGACCATGCTGGGTCTTGGCATCTACTTCAACAGGAGTCAGTACCATGATATCCCTTTCAGAAAGACAGTGGCTTGGTTTACAACCAAAACAATCTTGGAAGAAGTTGTAAGGCACTGTTTATGCCACAGACCATACATACAATTTGCAGCAAACGGCACCTTGCTGTTGCAATCCTTTTTTGGGGGAAGGAGTAGGGAGGTTGGATATAACAACGGCATATTTCCATTTTGAAATGGGGATTTGTAAGGGCAAGCATAAGGGTTGGACCCAGCCATTGCCACTGTTTCAAGGTTTCTTAAGAGGGGACTCTTTCAGGCAAACTTCCTGCTTTCAGATGTCCATACCTTGGTGATTTTGCCTCCACTAAAATTGGCAAAGCGCTTGAGGGAGATTGTGAGTACATTCGAAGCCCGATGGATGGTGAAGCGCTTGGTGGCTGGCACCTTCTTTTTGCATCTACATAGAAAAGAGGAAAGACAACTATGTCATCATTCAAAACATTGCATCCTTGCTGTAGCAAGTAAGCAGAAGATACCGCAAATGCCCATTGATTGCTGTTTGGCTATGCAACTGTCCCTTGCACATATAAATATGTTCAGAATTCTGAGGAGGGTACTTTCCTATACTCCAGTCCAGCCCCATGTGTGCTATACAAAATATCTAAGCATTCAGCGAAAACAATCTGATATCAAAGAGAAAATAAACGTATCCAACATAATATACACATTTGCTCCTCTGCTGTTTTTCTAACGGCTAGGTGAACTTCCACTCCTTTTCCCTCCTTTTGCTTCTACACACCTCATTTTTAATAAATAACTAGCCACTTCAGAAACTGCAAGCAGAACACATTGGCTTGATTGTTTTGGAGCAAGGTTCTGGTGCTAGAGATATGTTTCTATTTTAAATTACTGGGGGTCAGAGAAGAGAGAATGGTGAACACAACAGGTGGAGCATAAGCCTAAAACACAACTTACTTGGCACACATGTAAGCATTCTCCCCACTCAGCACATCTGCCTTTACAAACAATTCCAGTGCACGCACAATGTTGGCAGCCTGCTGTAATAAAAAGACCAGAGAAGAGCTATTCAGTGGAATCTCCTACCTAACCCTATGACCAGCCAAAGAACCAAAGCCGCTACTCAGCTGATCACTACTCCCTACCCTTTGGGACATAAGCCTTGGGAAAGTGTTTGGCCCTCTTCCCAGCTTGGTCAGGCCTGGTTCTTTGGAAGGGACATGATTCATATGCTCCAGACCTTCTAGCAACTAGGTATTCAGCTTATAAACAACGGCCTTCCCCCCTCTTATACTCATAGCATTCCTCCTTCTACATGGAGTCACAAACCTGCTTACTCTAGGAAATGATTAATCCCAAATGTAAACAAAGCCCTTGAGATAATCTCTTTAAGATCCATGAAATGCATTCAGATATCCAGAAGCGTATTGAGGGGAAATGGCACCCAGGGGCAACACCTCCTCCGGGTGCCCCCCCCCGGCTCAGGGGTGGGGGACAGAGCTCTGACTGAGCCCCCCCCCCCCCTCCGCCTCTCTGCAGGCCAGCTCCTGCCATCCCCAGGGCCTGGGGAGGGCAAAAGCCGGCCTGCACAGAGGCCAAGGCAGGCGGCCTAGGCAGCTGCCGCATCCGGCCGCAGCCAAGCCCCCCCCTACAGGGCTCAGTGGTGTGTGGCTGGGGCACATGGCATTTTGTCATGTGGGGGGGCACCCGGCACCCTCCCACGTGATTGAAAGGCGTGCACCTGGGGACATGGGTGACCCCAAGTCCCTTAGGCCGTATGCTCTGCAGATATCCACTGTTTCTGTAACTTTAATATATACTACTACCAAATGGTTAAGTTTCCCTTGACAAACTCCAAAAGCAAAACAAATTAAAATACTGCATGCAATACCTAAATTACACTAATTAGTAACTCCTAGTTCGATTACAGATTTTTCCTCAGCTTGGATTATGCACCTAGAATTTTACTGCTCCAAGATTTACTGCAACAATGGCACTATGGAAGAAGTGAGGTCCAACTCCATGGATATTCATATTGAAACAAATGATGGAATTCTTTAAGATGCCACTAGACTTTTGTTTCTTCTGCCAGTGCTTCAGTGCTGAGACCTTTAAAGTTGACTGTGGGTTTTTTCTACCAATGATCCTAAGAGTAACTTCATCACACTAAGCACCCCCTTGAGGGCCATTTCCCCAGGAACTTTCTCCATTGCCGCTTTGCCATCTTCATTTTCTACAAGGGACCAAATTCTTACCTGCCATGCCATCTGCTTATTATATTCCGCTATATATTAAATATCTTCCTGTCTCTACTGATACTACAGAAGTCAGGATTCCAAAGCTACTATGGGTCCATTCATTTTCACAAATTCTCTACTGCTGCCACTTTTAAAAAAGCGGATGGAATAACTCTGCCATACCCTGATCTCCAAAGCCACATCCAGGAAGGGGTCATAAGTGTCAGAAACACTCTTGCAAACAGAGCACTTCACTGCAAAGAAAGAAAAAAAAACAGTCGTTATCACTGGACTCAATGCTGCAGGCACAAAAGTGTTGAAAGTTATGGGACGGTAAGGGGATCTCCCAGCACCAAGATTCAAAATAAACTGGTCCCAGTATGCATAGCACCCTCAAAGATGCTTACTAAGCTAGTACTCCTCACCTCGTGATCGGAGGTAGCCGCCAAAGATCTGATGCACCAACGTAGTAGCCTGAGTCTGACGATCCAGCCTGGAGACATAAGTGCCAGAGAATTAAAATATGCTTCAGCAAATTTCCTAAATTATAATGTACTGCAAGACAAGTTCAGTATGACAGCCAGGGCACAGGGGCAGTCTAAAACAAAGGCTTTCCTCATTTGCCCAAAAATAAGCCCTATCATGATTTTTCAGGATTTTTTGGAGGATGCTTAAAATATAAGCCCTCCTCCCAAAATAAGCCCTACCGGTAGTTACAGATCACAATCGCGGACAATGCCCTGTGCTCCCTGCCAATGAAAATGCAGCTTGTGTCACACATGATGGGGGAAGCAACCAGTTGCCGAGAGCTCGTCCTTAATGAATTGTGAAGGTACCATATTTCCCCGAATATAATCCCTACCCCGAAAATAAGCCCTAATGCATCTTTTGGTGCAAAAATTAATATAATACCCTATCTTATTTTCGGGGAAACATGGTAGTACTGCTAGCTCACCTTCCTCTTTGGAGAAGGAAAGTGACCCAATCACTGAATAGTGATTTACTAAGTATAACACCATATCCCCTATCCATACCCAAACCAGTAATATATCAGGATCTAATCTTCCACTAAACATCCTGCAAGGTGGGGAGAATATTAAAAATTCCAGCTATTCAACCCGCCCAACTCCATGAGAACTCCAGCCAGACACACTGAGCTGTCCTTACTTGGTGTAACCATTGAGACAGGCCTTCTGCATGGCGTCAATGGTGTAGCGCAAGAACTCATGTGCATCCTCCTGACTGCCAAAACGGAAGTGCCGAGCAATCTCTGTTAGGGTGAAGAAGAAAGAGACGGATCTTTCCTCCTGTGCCTCTTAACACAGGTTCCACAGTGCCAGGATTATACCACTTACACTGGAATGAAGGAGGATCAGAAATTGTTTCATGGAAGCAGACCGCCATCCCACCCAAATCCAGATCCCACTGCAAATTCCAATTCTAATGCAACTAAGTAAAATTATGACTAGTACAACAGACAAATAATGTATGGGTACTAGCTACGATTTAGCTAGCTGAACAAATGAGAGGACCCAAATATCACTAATTCACAACTCTCTTGCTTATTTCTGTCATGCTTCAAGCTTCCTTCTGACTAGAAACTTGCTCAAGCCAATCATCTCAGCATTCCCTATCACAGTGTGTGCTCAAAAAACCAAGACATCGCTAGGAGTTTAAATAATGGGATTTCTGATCACTTGCCCTTAATAGACTGGAAAGCATCAGCAGGATCTACAAAAGCCTCCAGAGCCTCACCCGAATACTTACTTTTAAGGTCTCGGATGAAGGACACCGGCTTGATGGCATTGCCACTGTTAGCAAAAGCCTGAATCATGTGATTCTGCATAACGCACATCATACAGAAGCCTCCCTGGTGGCCTGGAAGGGAGGAAACCAAAAATAGTCTCACACATTTCAGAAGAATGCGCCTCTTTTAAGGACTGCAGCAAGCAATGATATGGTGGAGGGAACCCACAAACACATTAAAAGGTCTTGAAGGCACTTCAACAGCCCTCAGATGTAAAATTTCCAGAAACATTGAAGCCACAGGAAGGGGGGAAATCTTCATTTTTACAGATTTTTAGGGGCGGGGGCAGGGATAGAATTGAAATATACGTAATGTTTTGCAATCAAATCTAAGAATCTTTTACTGGTAGAACAATATAAAATGCATAAAATATAACTTAGCATATAAAATATAACTTAGCATACAGTTTGGCGTATTCATGAAATTTAAAAGAACCAATGGCTTAATGATTTGTAAGAAAAAGTTCATGTACTACTCAAGAGTTACAAACTGCTGCACCCTATATCACCCCAGACATGTATTTTTATCAGCTGGATCAGTAGGAAAAAGTAGAAGTGAACGTGAAAATAAATTTTGTAGTATTTGAATAGAGTCTAAAGTCACAGTAGGTAGGACCAGCCAGCATGCTTAGATATTAAACGACAGGTTGTAAAACACAGAAATACCAAACTTTAAAATAATGTATCACCATTAAACATAGTACTGCTTATTAATTGTTCCCAACATTTACACTGAAACAAACAAAAATTCTTGAAAATGTTGTGCAAGTCTACACTAAAAGACTATTTTTCCAATTCTCCCTAAAATTTCCCTACCTTTTTTGCTGACATAAATTCACACTGGTAAATGTGGGTGTTCGCAGGCTGAAAGGGATCAGGGAACAGACTAATGCTAGCTCTGCCCCCAGGAGCACCCTCTTTGGTGATGGCGGGCTTGCTGCTGCCATGGCTGCAATGGCACCATACATGGTACTGCTGCACCGCTTCCCAGTGACAGTGTAAGTGTCCCAGTGCCAGCGTAAATGCCCATTATGCCAAACAAATGACATACACAAGCGCTGGGGTCATACCACCTCCTGAGTGGTTTCAGCCCCTCTCCTCTGGATCGCACTGTTAAGAGTATGAAAAACCTTGATTTAAGAAGCATTTTATTCATGCTATAGGAGTTCCTTTTCAGTGACTCTCCCAAACGAAAAATCGGAAAAAGTCCTCAAGAAAAACTAACCTCCCCCCCACATTTTTCTGAGGTCTTTGCATCTATGTAACAACTCTACAGCGGGGGGGGGGGGGGATGACAGGTGACCAGCTAATACTACATCATTTGTTTTGCCTATTGTTACAGAAGAAAGCAGAAAAAGAAAATGCACGTTTTAATGCAAGTGCTATACTTGCTTCAGGCATCTTCAACAAGAGCTGTACACTATAGATGTGAAGTCTGGGAGAGGAGCTTTTTCTAATTTGTCCAAATAAAAACACTGGAAATTGGAGGGATTTTTTTAAAAAAAGCATTTGTGCTTTTAAAATATCATGAACATGCCAAAGAGTCATCCTAACCAATAAAAGGCTAAGGTTGTGATGACAAACCCTCCCTCAATGAGTGAAATTCCATCCCTTCCCCTGCTCACCTTCCCCCAATCCAGGAGAAATCCCCAGCACCCCAGCCTGCCTGCAGAGCAGTGGTGGCCTGGGGCCTGATGCTTCACAGGTCCACAGAAGCCCTCCAGCCTCCCTCCTACCCCAACCAGTGCCCCTGTGTCAGAGAGCAGCACCACCTTGGCAACCCCCAGCTCCCCTGGCCTGAAGAAGCCCTCTGCCTCCCCACCCACCTTCAAGAGGCCATCCTGGCTGGTGGAGAAGTGGATCGTGAGCGCATGCTGCTCTGCTGGCCCGCAAAGCCCTCCAGTCTCCCCACTACACCCCCAACAGGCCCGCCCGATCCACAGAGCAGCTGTGCCTGACTGTACACTTCTCTACCAGCCTGCAAACCCCTCCAGCCTTCCCCATCCCACCCTCAACAGACCACCCCTGCTGGCAGAGCAGCTGTACCTGGTTGCACACTGCTCTGCTGGCCCACAAAGCCCTCCCGCCTCCACACCCATCTCCAAAAGACCGGTCCCACTGGCAGAGCAGTGGCACCTGGCCACACGCTGCTCTGCCGATCCCGCAAAGCCCTCCCGCCTCCCCCGCAACATGAGGTGGAGGAAGCATTTTCTGAAAAGGTCTGCACCAATTGCTAGAACAAACAGGTCAGCAGGTAGCTTCTGGAAAGGATTAGAAATGTTCGTAACAAGCATCAAGTCACCTCATCACCTGTTCTCCCCCTTCCAATATAGCCACTAACAAAAAACACCACTCCTCCAACATGTTTCTTTGCTTTCTAAAAGGAAAACTGCGACTCCTTCAGTAATTATAATTTTTGCAAAGTGCTTCAACAGCTGATGCCTCTTTCTTTCTTTTTAGCATTTGACACTCTTACAAGTTTGAATTGTAAACCACTTTGGGAACCAATCTGGTCAAGAAACAGGCCATAAATATCAGTCAAATACAATCTGTTCTGCTGAGAAGCTCAAGAGACCAAAAAGGAAGAAGTGGTTTTTTATACCCCACTTTTCTCGACCAAAAGGAGTCTCAAAGTGGTATACAATCACCTTCTATTCCTCCCACCCCCATTCAACAGACACCTTATAAGGTAGGTAGAGAGTTCAGAGAGAACTGTGACTGGCCCAAGGTCACCCAGCAGGCTGCACGTGTGGGAGTGGGGAATCCAATCTGGTTCTTCAAATAAGATCTCGCCACTCATGTGAAAGAGTGGAGAAGCAAGCCCAGTCTTCCAGATTAGAGTCCACTGCTCTTAATACTACACCACGGTGACTGTAGGCAGTGGTTGAAGTTTTTGGAGCCTGCACATTAAACAGACAAGCAATTTCAAAAGGCATAAAACCAGAGGTGGGATCCAACCAGTTCTCACCACTTCTCTAGAAGTGGTTACTAATTTTTTCTGAGGGCCGAGAAGGGGTTACTAAAGCAACCTCCCTGCCCAATAGGGACTGGAGGTGCGTGTGTGCGATTGGTGCCACTGTTTGAATCCCACCACCATCTGAACCTGTTATTAAAATGTTTGGATCCCACCACTGCATAAAACCTACCTGTCTATCCAAATAGCTCCCTCAACAGTAGCTTTTGTCTATGTATACCTCACCCCAGCCATGCATATTCACCCTCCCAAGTAGAAGTCAACACTACTAGCTGGGATAGCATGGGTGCTGAGAGCAGAAACTCTCAACAAAGTGCTGGCTCTGCTCCTTTGCAGCTGTTTGCACAGGCTGCCAGACCCTCCCTGGAAGGATGAATGCACTGGCCTGTAAAGCAGCCACTTGGTGGAAAACATTATTCATAAAGACACAAGATGTATGGCCTCAACCTGCAAGCTGTCCTTGGAGCCAAGTATCCTGACCCCTTTTTATTCACTCACCCACCCAATTATCAAACAAGTAGAGGCCTTCTTTCCCTCAGTCTTGTAAAGCATCGCAACTCCATTACTACCACTGCAGAATAAAGCATTGAAGGAATTTAATAATATGAAACTAAGGGCCAAATGATCCTGAATGGTTTCAATTCCACAGAGGATCCAACTAAGTATGGCGTCATTCTTTATTACTAGCCTTCAAAGTCACTTTTAAGTGGATTTTTCTCATGCATATTTTAAAAAAAATCTCAAATACTCATGTTCTGGACCATTTGTAAGAAGAATTAAGTACCTAAAAGGTCAAAAAATTGCTTAAGGAGCCACTAAATATAAAACTACTAAATATAAAAAACACATATGTATTTGTTACAAATTAAAATCATCTACACTTGTGAAAGGCCCATAAGAGCCTAACTTATGCACACAATATCACAACGACAATACACAGAAGGGTCCAATGGGACACTTTTTTGCCCCTTAAAAACAGACATATTTTGGCCAGTAGGCCTTCCCAGTGGTGATCTATTTGTTCTCGACTACAAGAATTTTCTATGACTGAGGCATTATAAGATTTTGCGCTAGCAGAATTGGACATGATTGGCACATTGTATTATACTCTTTAAGTGGACATGAGTTTATGTGGAAGACCTGGGTGCCAATTTAAACAACTCTTCAACAATTGGTCTCAGCTATTTTTTAAAAAAACAAACACTTTACAATTGCAATTTGTAGTCAGGAAGCTAAACACTGCATTACTTTTAACCACTGAGGAAGGCCAGTTGGCCAAAATGTGTCTGTTTTTAGGGTCAAAAAATGTCTCATTGGACCCTTTTGTGTATTGTAATTGTGATATTGTAAGTATAAGGAAGGCTATTATGGGTCTTTTGCAAGTGCACATGATTTTAATTTGAAATAAATAAGTGTATTTTTGATATTTAGCAGTTTTATATTTAGTTGCCCTTTAAAAAATTTCTTGATCTTCTCGGTGCTTAATTCTAGTTTTCTAGGGTTAAGTTTGTTCCATCCTCTTTTGTTTGTGCATCATTTGTAAGACAATCCTAACAGTGGCATCTACAATTATTAAAATGGAGGAGAATTCTGTTTAATGGGAGAGTTTAAATAGCTCATTAAAAAGCCAAAACTAGTTACCCAGGGCAGAAATTTTCTGTAATGAAAAAAATTAGAACTGATATGGACTGGATCTGCGAACAACAATACTCATGCAAAGAGAGAAGGCAGGCCAGTAAGTTCCCTTTCCTCCTTAAGCCCCACCTTGCCACATGAGTTCTAGAGAGTGCCCATTCCAGCAGCAACTTTGGAGGAAAGTCATACGGAGTTGTTGGTAAAGCCACACTAAAATGCCTTTGCTTCTACAAATTCACTTCATTTGCTATTTATTTTTCTCTGAAAGCGTTCCTATTTCTAAAAACATATTTTTCATAATACTAGTTAGTAATAAAATGTATTAATGTGAAACAAGTCAAAAAGGGCAGATCCAAAAACTGCAACTAACATTTTCCAGATAACTATCCCTAGGAAATAAATGAATGTGCAAGTGCATCTAGCAAACATCATATTTATACCACACATGTTTTATTGTTTTTTTCCCCAAATCAAATATTTTAGAGCTCCACTCATTTTGCTTATCAGGAAGTTCTTTTGAGGTACTTGTATAAAAACTATATTAGTAAGGCATGCTTTTGTTTCATTACCTAAATATTTTTGTGGGCTTTCCGGGCTGTGTAGATCTACCTGTGTGGCCAGACAGCCCAGAAAACCAGTTGAATCTGGCCATGAAAGCCTTCAACAATACACTAAATATTTTTATTTCATTACCTAAATATAAATCAAACACACATGTCAAATCTGATTCCAACCAGTTCAGGGCATAGACCACATTTCCTAATTCAAAGTTTTCTGGAAATCTCACATTTACTGTTCAAAAGACAGTAAGTTATAGTCAGTAGGACAGTTTTATAGTTGAGATATTAGGTGACACTTGATTTTTTTGTGCAAGAAGAATGCTTCACCAAAGAGTTATACTACTAAATATCATTGGTTACGTTTAGTTGCTCCAGGATCGCCAACTGACAGGTACAATGGCCCTGGATGTAGATAACAGAATTATAGCAGCTTTTGCCTGATACAACTTCAAGGGTCAAATCACATCTACGCTTTGTGTCAAGGCACCAAGCAGCGCCTCACCCCTGCACAGAACACAACATTCCAAAGCCCCATCCCTGTACTCACAACTGCGACTATGCTCCTTGGAAAGCAGGTAACTGGCGAGAGGTGGGGTATATGTCAGACACTGCAAGGTGGAGTTGAGGAAGCAGGTGTTGCCAAGGTTGTGGAGACCAGCTCCAACACGGTACACCCGCTCCCATTTCAAGGACAGACGATCTACAGGAAAGAGAACCTTCTGTGGGGCTGGTACTCCATCACCTCCCAGCACATGCTCAATGCCTGCCAGAAAGAGAACAGACCGGAATCAGCAAAATTAGCCACAACAGGAACAGAGCCAGATTCTTCAAATACAGGTACAGACAGGAGGTACCTTGTTTCCGTCCAGATCCTTCCTCACAGCCTTTATGCCGACTAGAGTTTTCTGTCTTCGGGTTCAGCAGAACATATTTGCTTTTGAGGCTGTCCAACTGGTATGAAAAGCTTTTGGAGGCTGGTTCAAACTCAATCTTTTGCAGCAAGACCTTCTTGGCAGAAGCAGCCAACAGCTTGCCCAGCTCACCATCATCAGCAGAGTCTTTCCGCCCTGGCTTTAGGGCTTCTTTCAGCTTGTCCACTATGGGCATGGTGCGTCACCATGTGGTGGCAATAGCTGCCCTGCTAAGCAAGGGAACTTTACTGTACAGGACAAAGCAACAAGAGAAGGTCAGCCAACAGTGGGTCTGTTAAGAGGAAATTCAAGACCATTACTATGATTTTTTTCAACAAACCCTTCTAAAGAATACACATTTAATCCAACACTGCATGGCTTCATTCCTTTCCTTTTCTGGGAGCAGAATCAGATCAGTTTTTCTGTTGCAAATTGTGAAAATTTTAGCAGGAATTTGTGGAAGCACCATGCACTAGAATTCATGGGAGTACCTATTAGCTAAAAAACTTGCAACTCTATTGGTTTTGAAGCAACAGACACTGCTCCAGTACTTCCAACCTTTCCTCATCATGAAGGTTAGAAACTTACTTCTCTGAAAGCCAAGATACAATAGCTTAGTAGATGGCATAGAAATTACAAAAGGAATGAATTCCAATATTCCAACCTAGGCTGCCTGATCTGTATGACACAAGCATAGGTTCCTAAGCAACCCAATACACTCCTTGGAATCCACGCACTGCAGGTCTGACATCTTTTAGTCCCAACAAAGAGAAAGGCTCTGAGATGAGAGGCCAAGGACTTCTCTATATGTTCTGCCATGTAAACCTCTCTAACAAACAAGATCTTCCTAAGTTAGCTATCATGGCGTTCTGTACCTTGTTCAAAAACATCTTACAAAAGAGGAACTATGCATTTTGAATTTATTCTGGAAGATGACGATATATTGATTTTGTTCTGAGGCAACCTCAGTCCCAAGACAGTTTCGCTTTGAAGCAAACAATTCACATCAAGGGCTTTCATTTTCAGGATTGAGATTGGCCACATCCTCAGGTAGGCAGGTTAACAGCAGAGTGTAAACAAAGTGCCTACTACATCACTTGGGACTGCTTGGACTGCCCCAAGGTTGGCGTAGCAATGGGAGAAAAACAACACACTATCTAGAAACTCCAGGTTCTCTATTGGTGGAGAATTTTTTCCCTTTTAAATTGCCGTGCTGAATACAAGTGCTCACTTTGCAAATACAATAGACCTTCCTGGCAAACAAGGCCATACTTGATTCTTGGAAAATAGAGATGTTTACAGCATCATAAATCCTGTTACAAATTTTTTCCCTACCAGTACCACAAAACCAAAAGAAACAGTTGCAACTGCTCTTGAAAAGTTTTGGGCTGCTTAATGCTAGTGGTACAGTTGCTTCTCAAAAAATATTTGTACTATCATCTGGAGAAGATGGGAGGCTGTAAATACAAATAAGCAGGTCGCTGTGTGAATACTGCACCTGCTTGGGAATCACTGGCACATGGTCTTTATATGTAATTAGAGACTGTGCCTGGAATGCATTTCCATATGTCATGACTGCTGCCTAGAATCCAAAGCTCACATAATCAGTTTTCATTACATCGCCTTACATACAAATCTGACACCAGAAACACCATTAAGCACCACATTCCACCAGAGTAACACAACAGTGTTGTGAAAGCTTCCAAGAGAAAAATGGGCCCTTCATTACTGGCATCATCCTATGAATGGTAGCATGGAAGGACACTGTGGCCAGCTATTCTTTTTTTAAAAATCCAAAGAATTTGGAACCAAGAAGCTGCTTCCTTGGTCTAACGTCCTACACTGAGCCAGCACGTTCTCATTTGGAAAGCAAAAGATATGTTTCAGGGATAGGCTGTTTATCCAGGTGGCCAGCTGCTCAGCACTGTGACGCCCTTGTGCATCAGGACAGCTGCGTCTTGCCACAGGAGCAGCATCCAACCCAACAGCCAAGATTACTGGACTCAAACAGAAAGGCGAGAAAGGGGGGGGGGGAGCAGGGAGAGAATGCTGCTCTGTGCACCTTTGGACCTGAAAAGCAATTCAGCAAAACTGAACCATCAAGGCAAAGAGATGGACACAGATTTAAACTTGGAGTCGAGATGCTCCCGAGAAACGTTTTGCCACATTCAGCAAACACATCCTCAACAGTCAGATGGGGATAACAAATATAACGGAGGTTCCTTTGCGTACAAATATGCAAAGAGGTTCAAGCCTGGTTTGTGCATGACTGAAGACAGCAGCAGAACTGATGCGATAGTCTGGAATACCTCCGATGGCAGTGGAGGGATTACACTGTTCACATTTTTCCTATTTTAATAACCCCCTAGAAACAGAAAACTAGCACAGCACACAAAGGTGCAGGACAGCACCCATCACTTTGGGGGGGACGGGGGACGACTGCATGTCAAAATCAGGCCTACAACGCAGTAGAAGCAAGAAGGGAAATGCAACTGTATGCAGCCCGGCCTAGCTCTAAAGAGAGCGATTCCGCCCCTTCCGTTCAGTCTACCCGAGGGGAGCTGCCCCCGCTTTTCCTCCTCCTCCTCCAAAGCTGGAACACGCATTCGACCAACCACCTTCGCACGACCCACCGTCGCCCCTGAACACAGAGCCACCGCTGTCACCCCAGGCCAGACCCCCGGATGCCCCAGGCGATCCTGCCAATACCAGCAAGCTTCCTAAGGAGCGGCTCTGCATTGGTGCAAAGGGGCCCCTTGCCACCCTCACGCATGTCGCCGCCTCGCAAACGCTGCCCATCGCCTGCTCCCGGGCCTCTCGCAACACCGTCGGAACAAGCCTCTGACCCAGGGGCAGTGGTGGGATTCCAATAATTTAACAACCGGTTGTGTCCCCAGACCTCTTTTGCTTTCTGCCGGGGATCGGGGCAATCTGTTCGGGGAGGCCGGGGGCGGGGGGGCAAGAGCTGGCTGGGGGCTGGAGCACAACACGAGACTGGAGTCACTGGCGTGGAGACAGCAAAACCGGCCGAGCGTTAGACCCCCTCCAGCCTCTGATCCACCCCACCCGTCGAGCTGCACCCACCTACCTCGGGCCTCTCCCCAACACCGGCTGGGCTGGACGGCAACCTTGCCCGGCGCCCTTCCCCGGCCCGCACTCACCCGACGGGGACGCTGCGTCCGCCCCGCGCGCGCGCGCTCATCCACACACGTGTCCCCGCGCGGCGTTCGGAGAAAGGAGCTGCTAGGCCGCCGCGCAGGGCCCGATCCTCACCCGAAAGGGGCGGGGGAAGCCAGGCGCTCCGCCCGTCTCCTGTGACGCCGCCCAGCTCGGCCTGCCTGCGCCTTCGGGGGAGGCAGCGCCGCCTGGTGCAGCAGAGGCCTCGCCCGAACGTCACCCCCGTCTCAGCGCCCGCCCGCCCGCCAGGCTGCACTGTTGTTGTCGCCTTGGCCGTCTCGGTGGCACTGGCTAGATGCAGATGTGGCGGGGGTGCCACGGCGCGTGACGGAGGAAGACGCGTGTCAGGAATCCCAAAAAGCGCAGTGTCCCGCAGCGACTGGATAACATTTCCTGCCACGTGCTTTTCTCCTAGGGGAGGGGGGGAAAATGAAGAGAGGATCCTGTAATATAGGACGCGCTGGGAAAGAGCTACAGGAGGACGTCAGGATTGTGCAAGAACGTTTAACAAGCTTTGTTGCTCAGTTAGGGTTTCCCAGCCAGTTTTCAGATGAAATATATGGCTGACAACAACTATTTTACAAAGGTCCTCTTGTGGACTGCCCTTAGTCGTCCTCCGCTCGCGATCCCCTCCGTTCGTTCAGTCAACGTGGGTAGCTGAACAGGGAGCTGCTCCCGCGCCCTACAGCTGACCCAGAGGGTGGGTTGATGACAGCTGCCTTATCCCAGCGTCGAGTGACAAGTCCTGTGCTCAGAGCTACTGAGTCAAACCATTGGCAGTGTTGCCTACTCTGACTGGCATCCGCTCTCTGGGATGAAGGCCTTCCAACTGGAATTGCCTTGAATCACAAGACCTTCTACATGCAAAGTAGATGCTCCAAAACTGAGCCCCTGCCCATGGCAATGGCCCCTATATTTGGCAGTGACGGAGTGGATCAGCTTTGAAAACAAACAAATGTGCATGTTGGGAATCAGGGAAGGAGTGCACTGGAAAGAAAGGCAGGTATTGCTGCCATAGATATCAAGAAGATCCCCCTGTTAGAAGAGCAAAACAAATCCTATACAGTGGTGTAGTGGTTTGTGTCAGACTTTGATATGAGAGATTCGGATCCAAATCTCTGTCACGGAAGTTTCCTGAGTGACTGGATTAGTCAATCCTCCTTGACCTATACTACCTCACAGGGTGATCGTTGTGAGGAGAAAATGAAAAAGGGGAGAATGTTGGGCCCCCATTGGGGACAAAAGTTTGGTATAAAATACCTAAATAATTTTTTAAAATCCCTACTATTTTTGCCATGCCCTATGATCATCAACAGGAAGCAAGAAGGATGAACCTAGGGATAAAATAGTGCTACAATATAGTCAAAAGGAGTTCAATGTTACCAAAGTTGATGAGTCTAGTTGAAATGGTTTTATATTACACTGTTTGAACAGCAAACACAAAGGATATTCTTTTTTAAAGCTTATAAATTGGATTTCTGCAAATCGATTTATAGGGAAAAAACCAAATGATCTAAATAACAAATTAGTTGCTCTGTGCATTTTGCACTGGGTGCTTTTCATCGGGAATGAATCATGTCCAGAAAAGGAACATAAGAACAAGTCAGCTAGATCAGACCAGAGTCCATCTAGTCCAGCTCTCTGCTACTCGCAGTGGCCCACCAGGTGCCTTTGGGAGCTCACATGCAGGATGTGAAAGCAATGGCCTTCTGCGGCTGTTGCTCCCAATCACCTTCTACATGCAAAGATGAAAATGAAAACCACTCGGTCACTGCAGGGGCTCAGTTTTGGAGCATCTACTTTGCATGTAGAAGGTGTTAAGGCATTTGTAATCTCAGATCAAGGAGGATCAAGATTGGTAGCCATAAATCGACTTCTCCTCCAAAATCTGTCCAAGCCCCTTTTAAAGCTATCCAAGTTAGTGGCATCACCACCTCCTGTGGCAGCATATTCCAAACACCAATCACACGTTGCGTGAAGAAGTGTTTCCTTTTATTAGTTCTAATTCTTCCCCCCAGCATTTTCAATGTATGCCCCCGGTTCTAGTATTGTGAGAAAGAGAGAAAAATTTCTCTCTGTCAACATTTTCTACCCCATGCATAATTTTGTAGACTTTAATCATATCCCCCCTCAGCCGCCTCCTCTCCAAACTAAAGAGTCCCAAACGCTGCAGCCTCTCCTCATAGGGAAGGTGCTCCAGTCCCTCAATCATCCTTGTTGCCCTTCTCTGCACTTTTTCTATTTCCTCGATATCCTTTTGAGAATCGCGGTGACCAAGAACTGGACACAGTACTCAGAATCTTGCTTGGTCGCACCACTGCTTTATATAAAGGGCATGACAATCTTGGTGCAGTTTTATTATCCAATTCCTTTTCTAATGATCCTCATAGCATAGAGTTTGCCTTTTTTACAGCTGCCATGCATTGTGTTGACATTCCCATGGAACTATCAACTAAAGACGCCCTGAAATCCCTTTTCCTGGTCTTTTGTGACTGATAGCACTTTCGACCCTGTAGTGTGTATGTGAAGTTTGGATTTTTTGCCCCTATGTGTGAAAATCACTTTTGCATTTTGCTACATTGAACTGTGACATTTTGCCATTTCTGAGCCCACTCACCTGAATTTATCAAGGTCCGCTTGGAGCTCTTAGCATATCCTTTGTGGTTCTCCACCACCCTACATAATTTGGTATCATCTGCAAAACTTGGCCACCACGCTACCCACCCCTACTTCCAGGTCTCATTTTATGAATAGGTTAAAGAGCACTGGTCCCAAAAGCGGATCCTTGGGGGACACCACTCCGACCCATCTCTCCATTGTGAGAGAACTTCCCGATTTACAACCCACTCTTTGTTTCCTGGGTTTCTCCAACCAAGTTTTTTAATCCATAGGAGGACTTCCCTCTTATTCGCTTTTCATTGCTTGAGTTTTCTCAACAGTCTCTGGTGAGGAACTTTGTCAAAAGCCTTTTGGAAATCCAAGTAGACAATGTCGCACCGGTTCACCCCTGTCCACATGCCTGTTTTTTTACACCCTCAAAAGAACTTCTAGTAGAGTTTGTAGAAGACCCAGGATTTGCCTCTGCAAAAGCCATGCTGACTCTTTCTCAGCAGGTCTTGCTTTTCTACATAATTTTATCTTTAATGATAGATTCTACTAATTTACCAGGAACAGATATCAAACTGACTGGCCTGTAATTTCCCTGGTCCCCCCTAGATCCTTTCTTAAAGATTGGTGTGACATTGGCCATCTTCCAGTCTTCAGGGATGGAGCCTGATTTCAGGGATAAGTTGCATATTAAAGTGAGAAGATCAGCAATTTCATTAGCTTGAGCCTCTTTTAAGAACTCTTGGGTGGAATACAATCTGGGGCCAGGGGATTTGGTAGCATTTAGTTTATCAATGGCTGCCAAGGAACTTCTTTCGCCTTTGTCTACGACCTATCTTAGCTAGTTCCCTCAGATTCGCCTCACTGAAGCTTGGTTCATGAGTGCAGGAATGTTCCTCACCTCCTCTTGGGTGAAGACAGATGGCCAAAAGGAATTCATTCAGCTTCTCTGCAATCTCCCTGCCATCTTTTTAGCACACCGCTTTTGTTCCTTTTGTCATCCTAACGGGCCTACCGCTTCCCTTGCTGGCTTCCTGGCTTTTGATGTTACTTGAAGAACTGTTTGTTGCTGGTCTTGATGTTCGCAGCCATGCGTTCCATCATAACTCCTTTTTTGCGCTCCTTTTACAGCTAACTTGGCTTCTCTTTTTGCCACCATTTGTGTTCCCTCTCATATTCTTCTCTCATCAGTCGAAACTGGACTTCCATTTTTTTCTAAAAGACGATTTTCTTTTTTTTCTGAGTAATTTCCTCAACCTCTCTTAGTTAGTTAACCATGGTGGCTTTCTTTTTGGACCGGGTATGCTGCCTTTTCTAACCTTGTGGGAACACATTCCAGCTGAGCTTTTATTACTGTGTTTTTAGAATAACCTCCAAGCATCCTGGACAGTTTTTGACTCTGCTTGATTTTTCCCTTTCAGCTTCCTGCGCACTATCCCCTCATCTTTGAGAAATTTCCCCTTTCTGAAGGGGCGAATGTAACTTAACATTAGTGAGTTGCCATTTTGTTCAGCATGCGCTGAGAACCACTGAATCTGACAGCATTGTGGTAAGCTGTTCCCTATTGAGCTCAACAACACTGACTTCTCCTCACCAGGTCCTGGGTGTCCCACATAGAATTAGATCTAGAGATCACCTCTCCCTGGTTGGTTCCACAACCATCTGCTCCTAAGCCACAGTCATTTAGCCTATCCAGGATATGCTCTCTCCTTACTAAGTGACCTGAACATGCATTTTTTCCAGTTTTATATAGGGGATAGTTAAAAATCACCCATTACCACTACATTTTGTTGTTTTGTTTTGGTGACCTCTCTAATTTTTTCTTTTTTCCATCTCAGAATCCTCTTGTGCACTTTGGTCCAGGGGGGGGCCGATAATATATTCCTAATATTAAACTGTCCTTCACACCTGGTATTGATATCCGAACAGTGATTCTGTAAGAATCAGCTCCCCTTGCATTGTCTTTTTTTGGCCATTTTATTTTGTGATACTATGCTCTCTTTGATGTAAAGGGCAACGCTCCACCCTGACAATCGCCCTGTCCGCACTTATCCTTCCTATAGAGCCTGTAGCCTGGCAATTATAACAGCATCCCACTGGTTCTCCTTTCCTCATTCCACCATGTCTCTGTAATGCCCACTCATATCAGATTAAGTCCTCCTTCAAAACTCTGTACTCCAGCTCCCCATTTTTTGAGGTTTCGAGGAATTAGCTTCTACTATTAGGCATAGAGACACCTGTATACCTGTCTCTGTAATCCTTAACCTGGGATTTATGTGCTTTACCCTCAAGTCTTTTTGTAGACACTATCCCTTGTCACATGCACATACTTCTATGTTCCTCAAAGCTTTGGCCATGTGGGTTGATTTAGAAAAACCTCCCTCTCTGTCTGCATCCCTATATAGATACTGTATTCGGAACTCAAGTCCACCTCAGCTCCTGTCGGCTTTCCCCCAGGGCTCCAGTTTTAAAAGCTGTTCTGCCACCTTTTACTTAATGTTGGAGCACCAGCAGCCTGGATTTCCTCTTTGGATTAAGATGAAGCCCGGTCCCGTTTGTACAGGGCCTGCCTTGTCCCAAAAAGGTTTCCCCAGTTCCTGACAAATCTGAAACCCTCTGCCTTACACCCACCTTCCTCATCCACGCGCCCCATTGGGACCCTGTATCTCCGCTTGCCCTAAGCTTGCCCTGCGGTGCAGGGAGCGGGTAGCATTTCTGAGAATGCTCACCTTGGGGGGTCCTGGACTTCCAACCTGTTTCCTAGGCAGCCTAGAATTTAGCTTCCAGAACCTCCCGGCTACATTTCCCAATGTCAATTTGGTGCCAATGTGGGACCACAACTGTACTGACTCCACCCCAGCACTGTCTAAAAGCCGCTATCTAGACCGGAAAGCGTGACATCCGCAAGAACCTTCGCACCAGGAGCGGAGGCAAGTCACTATCACCGGTCATCAGCAGCCTCTCACAAACTCCAACTCTCTACATTTCCTAATGATCGAGATCACCCACTTCACTGAGGAGCACCCCACCTCCTCGAGGGGTATCCTCAAAGTCGCGAGAGGATAGCTGATCACCAGTTAAGGAAGGGATCCCATCTAAGGGAGCATCTTCCCCCACCTCAGACTGGCACCCTCCGTCCCCAAGACCTTCATTCTCCATGACATCTGAAGAGATGTCACCTTGGGAGTGGGACCCGGTTGTTAGGTCCCTGAAAGCCTCGTCTGTCACCCTCTCTGCCTCTTTCAGCTTCTCCAAGTTCAAGCCACCTTATGCGGGCTTCAAGAGAATGCACACGTTCCTTGAGTGCCAGGAGCTCATTGCAGCGAGGGCACACCCACGACTTCTGTCCTAGTGGCAGATAGTCATACATGTAACACTCAGTGCAAAACACTGGAAAGCCCCCATCCCCCTGCTGGCTTTCTGCCTTCATATCTGGCTTTCTGCCTTCATATCTGGACTTTGTTCCTGTAGTCCTAAAATTGGCTAAAACAGTGCATTCTCGCTGGCCCTTTATCTGTGATTTCCTGGTGCTGCAGGGACAGCCCTTCTCTCTGCATATGTGCATACAGGCATGGCGGGCCTTGCAAGGTGTTCCATTTCTCACCATATACTTGGTGGAAAGTGCCCTTAGTAGCAGCCCTGGATTTCCTTGATGGTCTGCCATCCTAGAAGTAACCAGTGCCAATGCTGCTGCTTAGCTTCTGCTGAGATCAGGCTAACCTGGATCATCTTCATACCCCCCGCTATTTTTATTGCCCACTTTTGAAATGATTTGTTTTTCCTCCTCCCCCCCCCCCATAAATCAGGGGAGCAGCTCATAATTATTAAACTATCCTCTCCTCACCATCTAGCATTTTAGAGTGCACATTTCTGCAAAAATAGATTAATTAATTAGATAGGCTCTCCCTATACAGTAAGGATATCTTTCAGAAGCAAAACTGACCCCCTCTGATTCAATGTCTTCTTCTGAATAGGATCATGGGTCTCCTCAATCACTATAGACTCTGATAACTTAGATGGCTCACCCTTCTGCCAGTGTGAATTAGTTCAGCTATAGTTTTATAAACTGCCCTAACTGCATCTACTTATCTTGTAGTGCATAGCACTGTTGCAGCAGTGGCATAGTGGCTAAGAGCAGTGGCTAAGAGCAGGGGCATTCTGATCTGAAGGAACCGGATTTGATTCCCAGCTCTGCCACCTGAGCTGTGGAGGCTTATCTGGGGAATTCAGATTAGCCTGTACACTCCCACACACCAGCTGGGTGACCTTGGGCTAGTTACTTTTCGGAGCCCTCTCAGCCCCACCCACCTCACAGGGTGTTTGTTGTGAGTGGGGAAGGGCAAGGAGATTGTAAACCCATTTGAGTCTCCTACAGGAGAGAAAGGGGGGATATAAATCCAAACTCTTCTCTTCTTCTTGTTTCACACTGCAGTTTCCTTGATTTGATCTGCCTATCAATCAAGACTAAGGAGTGGTCTTCCCTGCTGAATAGATAACAATATTTACATAGTAGGGAAAATTGATGTTATCCTAACCCTTACAGTTATGGAAAGACCACATTTAGACATTTCTTCTTGATTTCAGAAGGATTGATGCTATTAAACTTTGATCATATTAAACCCCTTTCAAAGCCAACTTATGTACACTCCGTCACTACATGCTGACTCAATGAATTCCACGAGGTCACCAGCCTATGTCAGCTGGGAGGGAGGGAGGGAGGGAGGGAGGGGAGGTGGCTACCTCAACTATCAAGATTTGCCAGATAAGCACTGAGGGAAGGGAGTTGGCCCTGAGGGAATTTGCAGCAGCCCTGCCAGACTGCAGCAGCACTTGCAGGGGGGCGGGGATAGTATTTCTGGGCACCCTCCCAATTGATTTTGGGGTCTTGCAAATGGAGGTGGCTATGCAGAGCTTGGGAACCACAGCAAAGAAATAGAGCTGGCTCATGATCCACTTGCATTTTTCCCAGGCGGGCCGTATGTTTGACACCCCTGGCCTAAGTGGCAACCCTCAGACTTTAGTGTGTTCATTTCCAATCACTGCCCTTCTGCAGAGTCAAGCTATTTTCCATACAAGGAGATACCGTTTCTGTTTTATTTGATAATACTGTTTATTGTCCGAAGACTCAAATGTCCACGTATGAATTATACAAAGCGTCTGAGACATGCACAGTCTGCTTGTCTATTCAACAACTTTCATGTGTTCCCAGCACAAGAAAATCTTAGCTTTCAGAATCCAACGGAAAAAAAAGGTCCACCCCTCCCCCCAATATTACTTCACCCACCAAACAACATCCCAGCTCCCCAATAAGCTTTAAATTATGGCTGCAAGTTAGATGCTTATTTTTCATACTTACTAAGCAAGATTTGAAAATAATGTAAACTTTCTTTTAAATATTTTGAGTTGCTGGCACGAGGAAGAAGGGGAGACTGTGTATAAGTGTGTCCTTGTGTGTTTCAGGGAAGGTTCAGTGTGGCACCAGAAGCCACAGAGATAAATTAAGCCAATTTGAAGAGCTTTTGATAACTGCTTTTTCCATAAATAGATTTTTCACAATGGCCGCTTTTCATACAGCTACCGGAATGGCACGCTGATCTTACTCCCTGGCAGGTTCTAGGACTGCAATTTGGCTAGCAAGAAGCAGTCGTACATCACAGCCAGCCTCCAACCTCTGGAAACAGTTGTAGGGGCAGGAGGAAGAAGACAGAAGGAGAAATATTATCGCCACTGGCATTATAAAAGAACCGGAGGTCTCTACCCTCCATACGTTTTGACATTCTTCCCACTGTATGTTGAAAGCTTCCAATGCAGAACCCCTTTAAAATAGTAAGTGCAAATCTAACAGCTAAACAAAGAAATTTAAAATAATAATAATAATAATAATGGAGCACAGGAATGATACAACTGATTGCCAAAACAAATGGAAAACATTACAATCAAAAGAGTATCAGCAGAGAGAGGTAAATGTCACATATGATATAACCATACAGAAGGCAAAAACAGGAGTCTTATATTGGATTGAACAGATTTTTTTCCTTTTTTAAAATATCTTGAAAATCAAACAGACTGGTCCAGTATGACATCTTTTTAAAATGTTACCTTGATGAACAGCATGAAAAGGCCGGGGGGGGGGGGGGGGAAATAGTTCTGGTTAACAGTACTTCTGGGCACCCTCCCAATTAATTTTGGGGTCTTGCAAATGGGGGTGGCTATGCAGAGCCTGGGAGCCCCAGCAAATAAACAGAGCTGATCCAGAAGGATCAGCTGGAGGCAGCGCTGGATGATGTGATTATTTTGCAGGCAGCCAGTGTCCCTTTTGTGACTCCAAAGGAACATTTCTAATCACAGTTTAAATGGGTGTATGCCTCGACTTTCTGGCTCCTGTGATCACATTTTTGGGAGGAGGACATGCAAACTCTCACCTTCCGTGCAATTCTTTCCGACAAAGGTTCACTTCTACACCAGGCAGATGATAGAGTTTGAAGCAACTTTGCTCAAGTAAAAACCATGAATGTATAGCATGACATTTCAGATGAGGGGAGAAGAAGGACCACTTTGGTCTACCAAATACATGAAGGGAATAGGAAATCTTTCCACTGGTTGGGAAGGGCTTTGGCACTAAAATTACATTTATGGCACAAGCATGCAGTAGAATGGTTGATTGGGAGACTTATTAGGTAACCCAGCTGTGAATTTTCTTTTATTAAAACTTTATACTTGAGAGTGCAGAATTAAAATCTGCACACAGCTATCCCATACACACAAAGGTTTAACATCCATTAACTAACTCTGTGAGCCAACAAGTCACAAAAACATTGTTCTTGAAAGCAGGGAGTACCCTCTTCTCTTTCAGCACTCAGGAGAAGGATGATTTGCAACAGAAAGGTGAATGAAGCGTTTACCAGTATTGTTGCAAATCAATCCTCTTGTTCTGAGGGCTAGGTTTGCTCTTAGTCCACTAGCTGTGTGCATGTGCGGCAGAGAAGGGAAAGACTCCAAAGCACTGAGGGTGGAGTTCTATGTGTGCTGTGTGTCTATGTGCATGTATATAAAGGAGAAGATAGGCTTTTTACACAGGCAGAAGCCAATAGGGTTGGGATGGGAGCTGTCCCCACAGCGGTGGCTGCTCTCAAGACAATAAGAACCTGGTAGGCCTGCTACACAGAATCAGTGGCAATACTTCTCAGCCATTCATACTGTCCATTCTAGGTCCCCCCCCTCCCCCATGCCTTGGCATGTTGATAACTGTGATCCCACTTGTAAGAAACCACTTGTCACAACACAGGAAGAAACCAATATACAAGTGGCTTAGACATCCTTCCCCTCTACCACCATTGTGCCTGCCCAGGAGACCTTATTTTTCATGCTGTTTCCAGGAAATGATGTCAGAGGTGGACCAGTCTAATTTCTTGCAGGCTTTGTTGCTATTGGTTATTGGACTGCCATGGCGCTGGGGACTCAAGGGTCCTCAATGTCAAGAAACTCTTGCTTCGGCGGGGCCACTCCACGGTACCATGCGCATGACCCATCACTCCGCTTGATGCAGGCATAGTGCTTTGCCTGCCGCCCATTGATGTTCTTCTCAGTCACCCAGTCAGTCCACAGACACTCATCCTGAGCAGAGACATAGCAAGGGATGGAGGGGCAGCGGGAGATCTGCAGAGAGAAGAGACAACCATTTTGATTGCTAGTGGATATTTCTCCGCTTTGGGGGAGGCTGCTGTTTCTTGTACAAATGCATTTCTCCTGAAAACAAGGGAAGCTGTAACCCAGGCTATCAAACCAGGCAGGAGTTCTTGCTCTGAGCAACTAAGGGCCTCCACAGGCACATCTTTTCAGCTGCTCAGTAGCAAATATGCAAATAATCAAGCCGTTCTTTAGGTTCATTGCAGACGTAAATTTTCTTCAAAATGTGAAGCACACAATTAAAAGCAGACAAGGCATAGCCATTCCAGACATTTATTGTCATTCATTCAACTGTTGCATGGGCTTGCCACACACCTCACTTCTTCCTGTTAGTTTTCCACACACACCCAACATCAGTAGATCATCATCAACTTGCAGTTTCCCATCCAGCCAGTCCATCAGTTGCAGTCACAGAAAAGATAGTTCCCACTGGCATTTGCAGAATTCATTTCTTCACCAATGAATCACCAAAGCCTAACATACAAAGAGTCTGCTGGATCAGACCAGTGGTCCATCTAGTCCAGCATTCTGTCTCACACAGTGGCCAACTAGTTAGTGTGGAGGGCCAACAGGTCATAGAGGCCAAGGCCTTCCTTGTGCCTAGTATTCAAAGGTTTACTGCCTCTGAATGTGGAGGTTCTCTTTAGTCACCATGAGAAGTAGCTATGGACAGACCTATCCTCCAAGAATTTGTCCAATTCCCTTTTAAAGATATCTATTCATGTAGCCATCACTGCATCCTCTGGCAGCAAATTTAATCACTTGTGGAGTAAACAAGTATTTCCTTTTGTCCATTCTAAATCTATTGCCCATCAATTTAATTGGGTGCCTCCAGGTTCTTTTTGGGGAGAGGGCAGAGGCATTTGGGGGGAAATGGCACCAGGGGACAATTCCTTCTCCAGGTGTGGGACTCGGGGGCACCAAGCCACGCCCCCCCGGCCTCTGTACAGGCCAGCAAAAGCAGGAGACGGCCTGCAGGGAGTCCAGGGGATGGGACTTGGTGGTGTGCGGCTGAGGTGCAAGCCTTTCATCATGTGGGCGGGGGTGCTCGGCGCCCCCCCATGTGACTGAAAGGTGTGCGCCCAGGGGCATGTCCCTAGGGCGATACGCCATTGGGAGGAGAAAAATGTTCTGCCTATTATCTCCATTGTGCATAATGTTATCAACCTCCTCCACCACCACCCACCACACACACACACAAATTTCTTTTCTAAACTAAGAAGTTCCAGATTTTTCAGCCTTTCCTCAAATTAATAAACTTGATTGCCTTTTTCTGTACCGTCTCAGCTCTCCAATGTCCTTTCTGAAGTACAGTGACTAGAACTGTACACAGTATTCCAAATGTGGCTGCACAATAGATCTGCACAGGGGAATTATAATATTGTTCACTTTATTTTCAGTCCTAATAATCCCCAGAAGTGGCGTCGCGCCCATGGGGTGGGGGTGGGGGCGTGACGCCCTGGGAGGAGCAGCAGTGGAGGCATGGCCAGGCCATTGAGGGTGCATTCTGGGGCGTTCTGGGGGCGTTCTGGGGTGGGGGTGGGGCTGATGCCGCATCCCGGGCGCAGTTTCCCCTTGCTCCACCTCTGATCCCCAGCATAGGGTTTGCCTTTTTCACTGCTGCAGCACACTGAGTTGACATTTTCATTAAGTTATAAACTACAACCCCAAAGTCCCTTTTCCCTCTCAATCAGTTCAGACTCTACTAGCATATGCTTGAAACTGAGAATTTTTGTTAAATATGCATCACCTTACACTTGACTACACTGAACTGCATTTGCCGCGTTATTACCCACTCACCCATTTTGTAGAAATTGTCCTGGAACTCTTCGCATTCAATCTTGGTTTCCTCCATCCTGAATAATTTCGTGTGATCTGAAGACTTGGCCATTATGCTGCTCATCCCAGTTTCAGACCATTTATGAACAGTGTAAACAGCACCAACCACAGGTCAATCTTTGTGGGACCCTAGTGTTTACTTCCTTCCGTGGAGGGAACTGTCCATTTTTCCTGTTCTCTGCTTCCAAGTGTTTAGCCAATTTTTAATCCATAAAAGGACCCATCATCTTATCCTGTGATTACTAAATTTACTTAAGAGGCTTTGGTGAAGTACCTTGTCAAATGTTTTTCCAAAATCCAAGTATATAATGTCTAAAGGGGCTCTGTTATCTACGAGTTTGTTCACTTTCTTGAACAACTCCATAAGACTGGTAAGTCAGAAGCCATGCTGATTTTCCCTCAGCAGGCTTTGTCCTTTTATATGCCTAACGATTCCATCTTTGATTACAATTTCTACTAATTTGTCTTTTATTTACTAAAAGAAAAACAACAATAATAATAAGATTTTGGATTTATACTTGATTTCTCTCTCCTGTAAGGAGACTCCAGGTGGCTTACAAACTGCTTTCTCTTCCTCTCCCCACAACAGACACCTTGGGGCTGAGAAAGTTCTGAACGAACTGACTAGCTCAGGGTCACCCAGCAGGAATGTAGGGGTGCAGAAGCAAATCTGGTTCACCAGATAATCCTCCACCACTCATATGGAGGAGTATGGAATCAAACCCAGTTCTCCAGATTAGAGTCCGCCTGCTCTTAACCACTATACGCTCTTTTTGCGTTTTATGGCTTCCTTGACTGGGATCGTTAGCCGCAAAGGCATCCTTTTAGAGTTGGCAGTACCTTTCCTAACTTGAGGAATGCATTCTATTTGGGCCTCAATTGTGTGTGTGTGTGTGAGAGAGAGAGAGAGAGAGAGAGTTTGTGTGTGTGTGTGTGTGAGTGAAGTGTCATCAAGTCACAGCTGACTTATGGCGACCCTTGCAAGAGGCTTTCAAGGCAAGTGAGAAGCAGAGATAGTTAGCCATTGCCTCCTGTTATGGTCATAAGATGTTCACATCAAACATTCACTTCAACACATCCTTCATATCTTAAGCAAGTGCCTAAAATGCTTCTCCACAAGATCCACAAGCCTTAACCTGAAATGTACGATTCTGTCATATTTGGATTTACCTTGCACTCACATCCCATCTGGTATCGCTGGTTTAAACTCTTCTTCTGGGTAGCGCTGAGGGAATCCCAAGGGACAATGAAGTCACACAGTGTGATGTGCATGTTGCCATTGCCCTCAGATTTTCCTAGCAGGAAAAAAGTGTTTTATAACTGGAACGTGCATCACACACACACACACACACACACATGCAGTTACTGAGATTCCATATCAAATATTTTCTTAATCAGCTTCCAAAGTCAATTTATTAATTTGCATATTTTTCACCCTGGCCAAGAGGTGCCAACTATGCAAGTGTGGGCTGCAAAAAGGACGTTGATACCAAGCCTTCCCAATAACCTAGGATACCTCCCAATACAGTCAGAGCTTCACCTGGCCCCACCCACTTTCTAAAAACACTCAGTGGGAGCCCAAAAAGTTGTTAGCAGGTGCCATGCATCCAGCAGCACCACACTGGGGACAGCCTGTTATAGCAGGAATTACGTTGTTTCCATGATTGGAGAAGGGGAAAAGAATAATTGGGATAAGCCTTATTTTGTAGGGCGCTCTGACATGCCACATCCAGTCGCAAAGCTACCAGGGGAGGGGGGGGCGTCATGCACCGAGTGCACGGCTTTGGGTCATGTGGGGGGCGGAAAATTCTGATTCGACACTGACCCCCCTCTCTCGGCACACACTCATTTTTATAGTTCATCGGTGTTTTACTTTATAATTCAGCAGGTTGAGAACAGGCTCAGCTTGCTTGTGTGGGAACTACATTTCCCAGTGTCTCCTGGAAAATGTAGTTCCCACATAGACAGGCCTGTTCTCCAGCCTGCTTGAGTGCCAAGCAAAGTAAGTGTGTGGGGAGCGCCAAGTGGGAGGCTATGGGGAAGGGGTCGGGTGAATTTTTTCTCCCGTCAGCCTCCAATTCTATTTTAGCAAACCCGAAGTTAAATTGCCTCTGTCAGCTCCAGGTTGTAGCAGGGAACTACATTTCCCAGGAGACCCTGGGAAATGTAGTTCCCACCAGAACAGGAAGGTCTGTTCTCCAGCCTGCTCAGTTTGCTAAAGTGGGTGTGTGTGGAATTACAGGGGCTACTGCAGGAGGGCTGGGAGCCGAAAGTGCACCAGACGAGCTCCTTGGCTCCAGCTACGCCTCTGGTCACATCCTAGCAGACTTAACCCTTGATGCAGGATTACCAGCTCTGTGTTGAGAACTTCCTGGAGATGTGGGGTGCAGGCTAGAAAGGGCAGGGTTTGGGAGAGGAGGAATCTCAGCAGGGTATAATGCTGTAGAATCCACCCTCCAAAGCAGCCATTTTCTCTAGGAAAACACATCTCTGAAGTCTAGGGATTAGTTGTAATTCCGGGAGCTCTCAAGACCTCACCTGGGGACTGACAACCCTGCCTTGAAGCAAGGATGTAGGTAGGAGGGGGTTCACAGGTTCAAACCCGCATTACATGTCCGAAGCTCTGCCCCCTGCTCACCCCCTCCCTCCCTCACCCCCACCAGCTGGGCTCCCAGCTGGTAATCCTTTCTTCCTTCCCCTCCAGGGAGAAGAGACTGCCGTCCCCGGTCTCGGTCTCGGGAGAGCTGCTTTTATAAGCACTGAGGTGGGGGCGGAGCTTGGGAGGCGTGACCACGCCCCCGGGGTGGGTGGGGGAATGTCCACGCCCCTGAACCCACCCCATTAAAAATCTACAGCTACATCACTGCTTTGAAGATTGCTGAATAGCATGCCTCATCACAGCCCACAGAGTCTTGCTGAAACAGAGCTGGCTGCAGAAAAGATATTGGTGGTCCTTGCATGGAAATGCCAGTAGATGGCGCTTGGCAAACCTCTTTGCCCAAAATTTAATAGCAAAAGCAGCTCATGGACTCCAGTTCCAGCTCTGCACTCTGGTATCAGCACAGTGCCAGCCAAGTGTCATTTACGGTATGTCAAGAGCTCTGCTTGCCCCATGAGCTAGAGGTACTGCATTTATTTCAGTGGGAAGGGCATATCACCCTAGTGGCATTGGAAGCCATCATAAGGGGCAGAATTGTTTGATTACATCTCAGGGAATTCCTGGATTCTATACTTGCATCACATCCTTTCTCCAGGGAGCTCAAAAGGCAGAGTTTTCACAACAGATCGGTGAGGTAGCTTAAGCTGAGGGATGTTTCTTCATAGTGAAGTGCAGGGCTGAATGAGGGAAACCCACATTCGGCACTCAAAATTACATCCTCCAGAAGCATTAAACTTGCCTGTTGTCCTTCTCCCTGACCTTTCGGGGGTGGGGTGGGGGGGTGGGGTGAGCCAGAAACAATGCTTCTGTGTTGGAGTTATTTCTTACCTGCAATGAGATATTCCTTTTTGCCACCAATGTCCAGCGTCACCCCACACACTGCTGATGAAGGAGCCGTGTAGATGAATTCAATGGCTTGGTCAGGCCCTTTGAACATCTAGAGAGGAAGACGTTAGTAAGGCCAATTGCAGGAGACACCAGTACCCATATTGCTGTGAAGCAGGTAATCCAGAGAACACAAGACAAGATGCTGTTGAATTTAAGCGACTAGTGGTTTCTGAGATAAACAGTTTATCCCTCCATGGTGCCAGCAAGAAGAGTTGGATTTATATCCCCCATTTCTCTCCTGTAAGAAGACTCAAAGGGGCTAAAAAACTCCTTTCCCTTCCCACCCTCACAACAAACACCCTGTGAGGTGGGTGGGGCTGAGAGAGCTCCGAAAAGCTGTGACTAGCCCAAGGTTACCCAGTTGGCATGTGTGGGAGCGCACAGGCTAATCTGAATTCCCCCAGATAAGCCTCTACAGCTCAGGCGGCAGAGCGGGGAACCAAACCCGGTACTTCCAGATTAGAATGCACCTGCTCTTAACCACTACACCACTGCTGCTTCTTTAAGGTTGCCTTAAAACCAGCCACTATAACGCAGGCTTGTAAGATCAAATAAGGATCAGTGGGTAATGACTGGCTGTATTCTTTGAAAATCTAGGTACATTGGTATCAAAACATATCAGTTGTGTTCTACTTAATTGTGCTGCTCTAGAAAAGAGGTGCTGGCATTATGTCATAATGAGCCTCCCCAAAATCCCCATTTGAGCCAAACTAAAAACATGCAAACATTGGACTGGGGATGCTAACTCTACCCCCAAGGCCTGAAGTCTGGCAAAGCCAATGACAACAGCCCCTCCCACATGATGATAAAGTAAGATAAAATGCTGCACTATCACTCAGCAGCCTATGATGCTTTATTAACAGGGACACACTGAACTCTTTGTACTATACAAGTTCTTACTTGTCAAAATGACAACCACCTTATGCTAGAAATTAATATTTTGCAGCTTGATGGATTAGGTTGAAGTCATTTTAATGGCACAAAGCTCATTTTAGAAGGAGTGAAAATCCAAGTTCTTCCAGAAAAGTAGTTAAAGACAAGGTTTGTGATCAGCATTTGTTACTCTTTTCTCCCATCAGCTTTATCAGGGTTTTAGCCATAGAGGTACTAGGTGATCCAAAGTCCAGACAGTTTTAAGGGGACAGTCCAGCTTGTACGGGAAAGCCGCCTGTTCCGTTCAGGTTAAAATGGGCCCTTGTGGAACTACACTACCCAGGAGACCCAAGGGCTCCTGGGTATAGTTCCCACCCAGGCTTTTTTTCAGCCTGAACTTAACAGGCCGCTTTTCAGCCTGAAACTAAGCCTGAAACTAAGAACTAAGGTAAGTGGGGGGAGCAGGATACCGTGGGGGGCCCCTGCGGAGGGGCAGGAGCAGGGCCCATGGGGGGCGGAAAATGCTGAGTCCGCACCAGGCGCAGTTTGGCCCAGCTACGCCTCTGTGTGTGCCTTATTTCACCATAAAACAGGATGGACTATAGCAGTGTTGAGATTCAAATAATTTAACAACCGGTTCCGGTGGTGAGATTCAAATAATTTAACAACTGGTTGTTTACAAACACCATTTTAACAACCTGTTCTGCTGAAGTGGTGTGAACCTGCTGAATCCCACCACTGGACTATAGGTTTTTTAATCACAGGAAGGGATGGGGTATAAATATATATATGGATAGGTATAAATATAATAAAATAAAAAAAATTAAATCTTCACAGTTGGTATGTGAGTCCCAAGTTGTGGATTTCTTGTTGTTCTAGACTTGGGCACTTGAGAAACTAGAATAAGAGAGATTTCATCACCTATAAGATATCACTGATAAATATTAAGAGCCCTTCAGAGCCTTTTTTTGACACCGTTTGCTCTGTTAACAAAACAATGTATTGCCCAAGCTAGAACAACACAAAGGTACCACGCTGGTAGACTCACTTTATCTTTTATTCTTAGCACAATGCTGTGCTCCTTTTAATAATTTTCAATTGTTGTTCCATGTAAATAAGACCATCATTAAGCTATTTTATTTACCTTTATCTGCTTGATCTCATACTGGATACGTTTGATGGGGTTTCCATAGATGTCATTACCGGAGTCCACCTCTCTCGCAGAGAAACAGCTTTTGCTCTGATCACTGAAAATGCAAAGACACAGAAGAAATGAGTGGACATATGGAATACTAGCTAGGCATGCATTTGCCTAGGGATGAGGGGTAACCTTCTGTCCCTCATAGGCACTGACTAATCTGGTCACTGCGGGGTGCAAATCGCCCCCTACGTGACCAGGAAGAAGGCAAGGCAGCAGGAAGTCCTGCTGCTTCGTCATCGTTGGGCTCCTCGACCCCACCCATGTCATCATCGACATGGGCGGGACCAAGGAAGCCTGAAGACACCGCCCCCTCCCAGCCTTGCCCCCCCTCCCAGCTCTCAGCTCCCAGCCGGCAGCCTTTTTTGCTGTCCCCTGTCTACAAGAGCTGCTTTTATAAACACTGAGGCCAGGGGCAAGGCCACGCCCCTGGGGCAGGGATACACACCCCAAGCCCTGACCCCAGCCTCAGTGCTTATAAAAGCAGCTGACGTGGGACGGCAGAAGGGGAGGACAGAAGGGACTGCCGGTTGCTGGCTGGGAGCAGGGAGCCAGGAGGGGCAGCAGCCAGGCTGGGGGGGTGGAGCCCCACGCTTCCTCAGTGGCAGGGGGCGGAGACAATTTGTCTCTGGGCGCCATTTCCCCCAGATATGCCTCTGAATGCCAGTTCTGGTGCCAACCCTTCTGAGGCTTATTGAAGTCCTAGCAGCAGTACATTTCACTGCTCACCATTCCCTACACCCAATAACAGTACCAGCAGACAGACCTAAAGCCATAAATCGTTGTATATTTTTCAGGGAACCGGTTATGCATTATGCTGCAAATAATATACCTTCTCTCTGGTCAACTCTCTGCTTTTCTATTATTACTATAGATTACCACTAACCATCTCCAAGAGAGCTTCTAGCAGTTCTGGCAACCCTTTCCCAGGTCCTGAAGAGCCCATGATGATGATCTGCATCAGTATAATATCATTTCAGAAATAACATGGATATATTCCTTTCATGACTTATGAGACTGAATGTAGATTACCAGGAGAAGGGGCATGCTCAAATTGCACACAGGCAATACTAGCTACTGTTAGACTTGCCTATGTCAATTCTGAACACACAGTCTATTACTATTGCTACTGTTCTAGCAGATACTAATATATTCTCCACCCACTGATCTATTTTCTATCATATCCTTCCAGACAGTAATCACACATCATGTGCCAGCATTCAGAAAGGGGTAAATTTAAGTCTGTTCCACAAGGCCCCATCCCTGAACCTTCTCAGCAATAATAAAAAGTCCCTTGCCCATCTGATTTGCTTCACATAAAACTGGGGACTAAGTTGTTGCATAGAAAATATATCTCAGGTCTAATACAATGAGCAAGAGGCATCCTCTTATCATTACTGTTTCACAAATTGTAGTGTTCCGAGCTGGCAAAACAAGGGCTCAAATTATGCCCTGAAATTCTCTCACACACTCCTGCTTTGGCACAAGCCACGTTCACCAATAACAATGATACAAAATCCACCAAGAACTGACTCCTGGAACAAGCAGCAGTTTACCCTTCAGCCCAGGGATTTTTTTTTAACAAGAAACACCAGATGGTGGCACGGCCAAGCAAATCATGCATGGCCATCCATGCATTCAACGACCACACCCTACAGCCCATGCAGATGCCACAAACAAAGCAGGAGCTATCCAGCAGCTCCACCACACCTAAGAGCACAAAGAGCCCATGAGCCAAGCCACACATTACAAAGGGAACCAAAATCACACACACTGTAAACTGTTTAGAAATTGGGTTTGGTTGTCTCTAAGAAATTTGCACCAAATGGCTGGGAAGAATTGCTATTTCTTTCTCACGGGTGCTCCACCAAACAGACTGCAATCAAGAAAGACATGCAGAGACATGGATCCCAGCGTCTTCATTCAGACCTTGCATATCTTGAGCTACACGGAACAACCAAATCCTCCTGCTTCTAGCTCATTGGTTCTCAACCTTCCTAATGCTGCGACCCTTTAATACAGTTCCTCATGTTGTGGTGACCCCCAACCCTAACATTTATCCATTTTATAGATGGAGAACACTGATGCAAAGAGTCTTAGGCGACCCATGTGAAAAGGTCATTCGACCCCCAAAGGGGTCACGACCCACAGGTTGAGAACCATTAGCTGCAAGGATTAAATTTTTAAAAAACCCTAAGGAACGGGGAAAGGGTGAAACTAAAGTTCAGTGTAACAAGTGAGGAGAGGGAAAACAATTAAGGCTTTTATCAAACCTGTGCAACATCCCGTAGCAATGTATTCCCTCTGTTAACTGTGTGCTATGCTAAGTAGTACTGTACTTCATCATGTTATCTATACACATGTTGCCCATCAAGTTCCCTAGAATAAAGTTTTGCTGTTTTCAGAGTGAATAACTTTTCCCTGTGCTGCTAAGAAGAGCACAATCGTGACTCAACATCCTGTTTACCAAGCACAGTCCGCCTACAAATATCTGAAACTGCATGATACCAGTACAGTGTACTGACCCATCATGTCCAGGCTGAATGGCAGGGACTTTCTAAGGTCATCGGCTTAGAGACCTTTCCCAGCCCTTTTTACCAGAGTTCCTTTGTCATTGAAAATATTGGGGATTGAACATGGGACAATTTCCAAACAAAACATATTACCAGCCATTGAGCTTTGGGCCTTTCTGGTTGTATGATTCCATACAGAAAATCAGTTCTGAAACAGGCTTTCACAGAAAACTTTCTCCAGTACTTTAATTGCAAGAGAGACTGGGAAGGTTCTGGTATAATTTCTCCCTCATTGAAACACAATTTCATTTTTGCAAACATTCAAACTAAGCCCATGTTCTGCAGAACTTAAAAGCTTACTACATTACACACACCCTGATCAATCCTAATAAATGTGTTATTTTTTCTGAATTTGTGAATTTGGAGAGGCTGTATCATTTAGTACAGAGAGCTACAGCCAGAAGGACCTCAGAAGTCAATTCTAGATTTGTGATTCTGCATTACTCCCCTTTTCTTTTATGCTAGTCTCAGCCAGCAATTTCCAGCATCACTGAAAAGGGGAACGATACATCTGTGCTTGCAGAGTCCTGTCCCAGCATAGTGCACATATGGTGCATTCATCATCCAACTCAGTTTCATAGCCTTCTTTTAATTCAATTTCAAGAAGACTGCCTATGGCCTGACTCAAATGCTTTTGGCCTGGCTGAGATGATTGTGTGACAGTGGCTGAGAGCTTTAGGCCTGGTTAATAGTTATGGCTTCAGGCTTTTCCACTCACGTGCTGCTGAATCACTGGCAAAAAATGCAACCTCATTGAAGGAGAATTTTTGTTCTGAACAGTGCGGCTTTGTAGGGGGAATTGCTGGTTTGCACTTTCTAAGCCAAGCATCCAGCAGTTCAGCCAACCCAGGGACCAGGGAAGAGAGAACTAGAATATATACATGAGGATACATAAGTACATGGATTCCAGGGGAAAAAGACTCAGAAAAGGAAACTCTCATGTACTGACTTCCTTTCATAGCCATCACCTAGCAAAGGGTGCTTGCTCTAAAGGTCTTGTTTGAGTACAGAATTCTTCCCTCCCTAAGAAATGTGTGCTCATCTGAGACAAGGACACGGGTGCATATGGTTTTCATAAAATCAAAGAGTTGGAAGAGACCCTTCTAAGGGCGCTTATCAAAGTTCTAACCTCTGCCAATGCAGGAACACACAGTCGTGCTAATCTACCTGACATATGCTGATCCAGCCTTTGTTTAAAAACCTCCAAAGAAGGAGAGACTCCACCAATTTCCTCCCGAGGCAGTGAATTCCACTGTCGAACAGCCCTGATGGTCAGGAAGTTCTTCCTAATGTTTAGGTGGAATTTCTTTTCCTTCATAAAAAAATCAAAGCGTCGCTTTCCGAACGGGCGTTAGGAAAAATGACGCCTGGAGACGTAAAACGCCAGCTCTCCAGGCTGCCATTTGCATCGGGCGGCAAGAAGCTGCAGCGCAGCCGCCGCCTTCTCGCGACCGGGCCCGGTTGGCCTCAAGCGAGTCGGCGATTCCTCGGTGAACGGCTTAAGAAGCGCTTTTGGAATATGCCAGCAGTGAAGCCGCTGCCGGGCTTAACGCAGGTAAGCGCTTCCACGGCACTCTCCTCCCGACTCGGTGCATTGGTTTCCAGCCCTTTAAAGACACGACTTGTTCGCTTGCCGCTGATGTCTGGGGACACGCCTCTGCCCTGGGCGCGAGCTCGAAAGCAGGCGAAAGTTGCGCCAGGCCAGGGCGGTAACCCCAGGCCTTCGCGACGCTACCGAGGCTCCAGGGACAAGCCGGTCAGGCATGGCGCCGGGCGCTCCACTGCGTACCGGGCTGCCCGCCTCGACCGCCCATGGATCGTCCGAAGCGCTCTTTCGGGTCAGCGCCGGTGAAAGTTGCTGACTCAGCCAAGCTTCCGGCTGCCATGAAACGCCAAAAGAGTTTTGGTCTGTAATAATAATTTGCAGAGACACATAAAATAGTCTTCTCTCTTTCAGACCTACAAACTGCAAATAATCTCTGTATCCCTCCAGAACTTTCATTGACTTTTAAAATTAAAATTCTCGCCCCCAATCATGGAACCCATAAATAGAATCTGATACAGGAAATACTCTTCCCACATCACCTGAAGGTGCATGCATCCTGTTTATAGGGCCCTCAATTTTTTTTATTATGTATTTTATTAACTTCATGTACACACTACTTTTCCTCTAGTGGGGACCCATCAGTCTCCTATCCTCCATTCTACACTAAATGGGGAAGGGTTTATTTTTATTAGAGCCGTATTAGCTTATATTTATTGAATTTTAACCTGATATTGTGCTCCATTTATATGTTGTTCACCGCCCTGAGCCCTTCAGGGGAGGGCGGTCTATAAACCCAATAAATAACAACAACAACAACAACAACAACAACAACCCTGTGGAGTAAGGCAGGTAAAATCAGAGTGACTGGCCTAAGGTCACCCAACAAGCTTACCTGGCAGAGTAAGGATTTGAAGCTCAGATAATGAAGAGAAAAGAATAATAAAGAAGTACCATAAGCTCTTGCTGTATTTGGAGTCCACTGCTCCTCAGACGGACACAAACAAGATTCCCCTTGCCCTCCACTGAACCATGCTGGACCCTAGCAGCTCCAAGTAGAGGAGGGATCCACTGAGGAGCGCAATTGACTTAATAGAGGAGAAATGCTACTTTTATGGATGTTACGAAAAACCAAAAGTTGACCAAGACTTTTTAGACCCACTGTCCACATTACCCAGCCTTGTCCCAAGGCACATTTCTGTTCTCAGCACACTGACTCCACTAACAGCATGCAGCCTTGTCTTTGTGCTTGCAGTTTTCCAGATAAGAGCAGATTTAACAAGTCACAGGGAATTGGGATTATCCCCTTGACAACTATGGTTTGTTGAGAGACAAATACAATACTGGACTTTTTTTTATTAAGACTGTGGTTGATAAATTGTTTATACGGATTAAACATTGGTTAGTTTCATGAATACTGCACAGTACAATGGTTGCTGAGGAAGACAGGTCTTCTGAAAGCAAGAGGAAGCATGGCACCAGTTCCAGAGTGAAATAATATGGCAATGATTTTTTCAGATGAAATAGGGTCAGGGTATCTGTAGGTGAGGTAATGAAGAAAGACTATAAAGAATGGACTATAATTAATTTCTCTCTTCATCTTTTTTTTAAATAAACAAACACACACACACAAACATTACTAGGCCCTGTGTAGAACAATGTTGCTCAGGAGAACAGAAAAAGGGCACACAAACACACACCAGTTTTGCTCCTCTGCACAATCTCTGTTCTGGGTATCTTCTGATAAATCCATATATCTTCCATCTCTGCTAAAGCCAGGCTTACTCAAAGGAATCAGGGCACCAAGCTATTTAATGAAGAATTTAATGAAGTCAGAACACCAAGCTCAAGGGAATTTCACGAAGACAGCTATGTTCATAAAGTTTTCAAGGGGGCGGCTGGTTGTTACATTCTGATAATTTATTTTGTTGTTTGCACTGTGCTGTTGTATTGTGATTCCATAATTGCAATTAGGCAAATTATTAGCCACTTTGAGTCCCTGGAGAAAGGCAAGATATAAATATTTGAACAAATCAATATAAGGGCTCAGTAGAGCATATATGATCCAACTTCCTGTGAATCCCAATTTTACTTTTTAAATCCCATTTTTAGCCCTTATGATTGCAGTGATATGCTGGAAAATGCCTGATTAATTTCTGCTGACATAGATAGGAAAACCAGAGGAATGCTGAGTAAGATTTTCAGTGCTTGAGGGTGAAGCTTCAGTGACCTTGCTTCTCCCTTGATCAACAACCAAAATGATGAAAAACAGAAAAGATGCAGACTTATGCAACATAAGGTAAATTATGCAACTACAATAATTAGCACAGCTTGTTTAAATTGAAGACTTCTTCATTTCTTAATAGAGAAACAGGATGGCCTAAATACAGAACTGCCATCTATATTACCCTTCCTATATTACATTTCCACAAACGGCAATATTTGGCATGTCTCTTGACAGGGTATTTGTGTCTTTCAAAGTAACATACTATAGTCAAAGTATAAAGCTCAGCTCTGTTTAGCTCCATCTGTAGTCATTCCCTTTAACAGTAAAATTGGTAGCTTATAAGGCAATATACTAGGTGAAACAGCAGGGTAGGAGACTATAAGAGGGCACAGCTTTTGATACTGTTTACATGGTATCTTTCTGGGCTGGGAACTACCACTTTTCTGTGGAGCTGGTTGTAGTTGGGAGAGTAGTTTTCAAAAGGTGGTGCTAGGGAAACTACTATGGGGTCTCATGAGGTTCCATCTTATCCCTTTTGCTCTTTAACATCTACATGGAACCACTAGGCAAGGTCACATGGAGATTTGGGCTGGGTTCACCAATATGCAGGTAACACTCAGCTCTATCTCATGCTTCTAACTGATGAGACTGAAGAAACTCCAAAAATGGTGAAGTCAAACTGTATACATTTGCTACCCACATCCACAACAAGGCATCAGAGAACGGTATCCAACCCCTCAAACTTTAAACTGTGGTTTTATGGGTTTCGTAATTGTTATTTTTACTGTGTTTTCATAATGTTTTATTTATATTGTAAGCTGTCTGGAGTCCTGGAAGGGAGAAAGGCAATCAATAAATAAAGAAATGCCACCCGAGATGGGAGTTCAGCTGAAAGGACCAAGTCGGCTGTTCTTCTGAATCCAGGGTAACTATATCCAGGGATTCTCCATGGATGCTCATGGATTCACTACTCCCATCAGCCCCTGCCAGCATGGCCAAGTGGCAGGGCTGATGGGAATTGTAGTTCACGAACATCTGGGGGGCCATAGTTTGAAGACCCCTGATCTAGGGCGAGGAAGGGAACTAGCCTCAGGGGCCTTCAGGCATAACATCTTCCTAAACCATTTTTCTTGTCCTGCAAAGGGGGTTTGCTCATTGCAGTTTGACAGACAGAGGGAACTGGTCTCAGACACAAGGCCGGTTCCCTCTCCTCTTTTCAGTTTAACACAACCCCTGAGCCAGCTGCAGATTCAGAGAGGGCAGGAAGCTCTCGCACACACTTCATTTGTCCCTAAAGCTTCTATGCTCCACGGAGCCAGGAATCATTTAACTGGACCAGGAGGACTGTTCTGGATCTCCCCATGGAGGAGAAGCAGACAGATCTCACTCCTCCCCGAAAGCAAAGACTCTGAAGAAAGCTGGCAGAGTGTTTTTTGTCTTTGCTATCAAGTCACAGCTGACTTATGGCAACCCTGTAGGATTTTCAAGGCAAGACATGTTCAGGGGTGGTTTGCCGTTGCCTGTCTCTGTGTAGCAACCCTCGGCTGACTTGTTGGTTTTCCATCCAAACCACCCCTGCTTAACTTCAAAGATCTGATGAGATCAGGCTAGCCCAGGGGTCTGCAACCTGTGGCTCTCCAGATGTTCACAGACTACAATTCCCATCAGCCCCTGCCAATTGGCCATGCTGGCAAGGGCTGATGGGAATTGTAGTCCATGAACATCTGGAGAGCCACAGATTGCAGACCCCTGGGCTAGCCTGACTATCCATGTCACAGCCTGAAGAAGGTAGGAAGAAGCAATGGTTTTAGTTTAGAACCTGCCAAATTAGGAATCCACTTCTATCAGTTTTCTACCAGCATGGCCAATTGGCCATGCTGACAGAGGCTGATGGGAATTGTAGTTCCTGAACATCTGGAGAGCCGCAGGTTCCCTACCCCTGCTCTAGGGGATAAACTTACTGCCATTGTGTATGGGATGGCGGTCAGTTTCCTTCCTCCTAAATCTTCTAAAGATGGGTAAACTATCCTGTAATCATGAGAAAAATGCATCTAGAATAAAATCGTTTCCAGGATGTGCTCAGGAATTACTCCTTATCAGTTTCTACCAGCATGGCCAATTGGCCATGCTGACAGAGACTGATGAGAATTGTAGTTCCTGAACATCTGGAGAGCCGCGAGGCTTCTCAACCTCTCCGACCTAGGGCAAATAATCCTAGTTTCATGGTATGGAATTCTTGATACTCCAGGATTCACTTTACCGCCCCTATCAGTATGGCCAATTGGCCATGCTGGCAGGGGCTGATGGGAATTGTAATCCATAACATCTGGAGTGCCAAAGGTTCGCCACCACTGTCTTAGCTTTATATGCACAGCGGTTGAGTCTGAACGGGCAGTGATAAAAGAAGAGATCAAGTTGGCTGGCTCAGTGAAAACGTCAACAGTGTAAAAGGCAAATTTCATCCTATGAATTATTAGAAGAGTGTTTGAAAATAAAACAGGCAATATTACAATGTTACATTTGGTATATGGTATAGTATTCTAATTATTCAGTCTCAAAAAGGATGTTGCGAAGCTGGATGCTACTTAGATCTTTTGGTGGGAAAGAGTACAGTAATCTCCAATCTGTCATCTGACAATCAGACAGTCTTGTGTGCTTATAAGAGTTAACCAACCTTGTAATAACCAGGATGGGGACAAAATGGGACACTGCAGGACACCAGTCAAGCAATAGTTCCCCAGTAACATTTTCTGGAACCAGCCATCCAGAGTAAACCTTCTCTTTGTCTGGAGCGCGTGGTGGGGGCAGGCTTCCCAAGACATTTTAGCCTCCCAGTTTGGCTGTTTTTCAAAAGCCAGGAACTGTTTCTGTGGGAACTGCTCCAGATGTTTGGCCCTAGCATCTCATTTTGGAATACAATCTGCAGAGTGCCATAGACACTGGTCTCTGCCAAGCAATGCAAAAGGATACCATGGCTGCCAGTATTGGAAATTGCTGAGAAGTCCTACAGAAAAAAAACAGAGTTCCATTCTCCCTGTCTACCCCAGCAAAGGTCATCAAGGTGGATTCACTTTCAAAAGCGGGCCTGAAGCCAGACGGAAATCATTCATCTCATCCAAGAAAATCTGGATTTGCATGCCCCCAAGCCAAAAAGGGGGAATTTGCAGCTGTGAGACAGCTATTAACATTATTTGGGGCGAAGGAAGGCTTCTTCAGGAGATACTACATGACTGCCAAGGTAGTTGGAACCTTTCCGTTCTTCAAAGAAGCATTGACTCATGCCCAACTCCAGTCATTCTACCCCCTTCAGCATGATGTCAGAGTTAAATAAAACCTTATTATCATCTCCTTCCCATATTTTGCTTAATCATTAACAGAATCTAAATTAAGATTGCATAGTTATTCCTTAGTATTCTTATTCCCTTCCTTACACTTTGGAAGAAACAGTGCATGAGACCATGGGCGATGTGACAAATAGCTTCTGAGATTTTCACAGAATAGACATTTGAGATCATCCATCTAGCACAGACCAGACAACTTCCTCATGTTTTATCTGTATCTGCTGAAGTTACACAAGGCTCCAACTCAATACTGACAAAGGCCAAGCCAAGGAGAATCCGTTCCCAGACTAACCAATTCCTCGTTGTTAGTACCTCAAGAACCATCTAGGTGGAATCTTTTCCATGGGACAACTTCAAACTAGATAGACAACCAAATCTACATGATCCGTTCTACAAGCAAGTGTTGACATTGTGTTCACTGTCCCATGCCACACCATTTCTTTTTTTAAATGTACATTCTGCTGTAAGAGACGTTATTCCACAATACTATCATCACAGCAACAGGTACAGATGCTGAACTTAACCAGATTCAGGTAACTGCAAAAACAAACAGAACTTTTGTGGCACCTTAAAGACTAACAGATTTATCATGTGCTTCAGAGGGCAAGCGTTCCCTTACCATTTGCATATCACACCTATTAAACATGAAAGAAGCTGCTATGGGAGTTGGAGACCTAGATGGGACCTCTATGGCCAACACTTCAGGCTGTCCTGGGGGATTCCTTTAAAGAGGAAATAATTTAACTCACTGGGAACAGGAATAATTTCTTTAGCAGTTATGGGATTGAGACAGGAGGGTGACAGAATACCAGACATATCTCCAGGGCTGTGACAGTCAGTGTAGCACTCAATTCTATATGGGCAGAGCCATTTCAACCCTCTCCCCACACCATTTTTCCAATCTAAAATAGCTCCAGGGAGACACTATTTGTCTTGTATGGGAAACATATGAGTACAAATATGTGTTACTTGTATGTTTTCCCAAAGGAGTAAACAGCATCTCTCTGGGGTTATTTTAGACCAGCAAAACACTGCAGAGGCTTAAACATCCCCTCCATCCATATCAGGCAATAAAGTACTTGATAATGGAGTTGTAGAAACACCTGAGGCTCCAGACTCAGAATTCCCAGTGTCTCATCTGGTTTGGCCCTAGACAAAAAATAGAGTTAGTAAGATAAACCCAGATAATTCAAGCCAAACACACTGAGATACATGTTGTGGTGTAAAATGTACTCTCACCCTATCCAGATTCACCAGATGTCTGCAATTCATTTTCATTGTTTTAAAACTGGGAGAAATGTCTTTGCCAAGCCCCCCCCTGGTACTTACAGATTTATTAAAACATCTAAATGAACAGTGATGTCAAAAAAGCACATATGAAATTTAACCCAGCCATTTAAAAAACTATTTTGAATGCAAATGAAAAATGCCAATAACATTTGACTAATCGTAGGATGGGGTATAAACAAAAAAACCCTCAGAAAGTCTAAAAAGTAATACTAGTAATGTGATCCCAGTTGTGATCTAGAGCTCAAAAGCACTGGCAATGCAACAAACAGCAGTAATGAGGTTTAAATGGATTCCCCGGCAGATGTCCCAAAGAGATTCTCAAACTAAATAAAATATAAGGGGGAAAAATGACCCACAAGATACATAACTGCTAACTTTAAAAAATGAGGCCCCATTATGAAATTTTGATAGGGAGTCGACTATTCATTCTGCACCCTTTCTTAGTCTGTGATATTCTATTGTTCCACTTTTATCTTCTTCTAGCATCCTGATTTTCTTAGCTTAAGATTCTTAGGAGCAGTTGCTGCACTGATCTGCCAATCTTTGGCATAAACTGCCAGGCAAAACAAGTCCCAACAAGTGAATTTAACAGTAAGCCCGGTCTTTAGCCATGGTCCTCTGGACTGAACTAAATCAGTACAGTTAACTTTGCAAACACTAAACTAGAATATTGGTAGGGGCGGGGAAACAGGATGTCCATGACTCATATGGTGTAAAGCTTCATCTGTCTCTTGTGAAATGGGAGGGGCTGATTTTAAGTGCCAATAAAGTACATGTGTCAAGGGTGCTGAACCCAACCTCTTCCTCCATCTTTCAACATACAGCTTCATGCTCCCACTCTCCCCCAGTGCCTGTTTCCAATGCAAGAAGTGAGCAGAGCTGAGGGGGAAAGTATCTGTGGAAGGAGGATTACAAGCATGTAAGCTATGGCATGACCTGGATGGTCCAATCTTGTCAGATGATGATGAAGATGAAGATGAAGATGAAGAAGAAGAAGACGACGACGACGATGAGGAAGAGTTGGATTTATATCTGCCTTTCTCTCCTATAGGAGACTCAAAGGGGCTTACAAACTCCTTTTCTTCCCCGCTCACAACAAACACCCTGTGAGGTAGGTGGGGCTGAGAGAGCTCAGAAGAACTGTGACTAGCCCAAAGTCACTCAGCTGGCATGTGTTGGAATGTACAGACTAATCTGAATTCCCCAGATAAACCTCCACAGCTCAGGCAGCAGAACAGGGAATCAAACCCAGTTCCTCCAGATTAGAGTACACCTGCTCTTAACCACTACGCCACTGCTGAAAGCTACACAAGGTCGGCCCTGGTCAGTATCTGAATGGGAGACCACCAAGGAAGTCCAAGGAATGTTCTCCTAGCTAACACTGGGGAATGGGGGCATGAACACTGGGTTGATTGAAAGCACATATAAAATTGAGCCAAAGGAGTGACCAGCACAATCCTCAAGAAACAAAAACAGAAGATGCTACAGGGTTTCACTGATCTCTCAAGAGCCAAGCACAACCAAGCTGTGACCTCAATGAACTTGGAAGGGTGTAACTGTCCAGGATTTCACAGTAACTCATCAGATTCTCGATCTAAGCCCCACACAAGTCAGTTGGCAATGATTCTGTGCTATCATTCTAATGCAGAAGTACACAAATAGAGCCCAGGACTTTAATCTGGCCCCCAGCAAAGCGCCCAATCACAAAAACATTCCTTAGGGCACATCTCAACTACTTTCTTCCATATGACTCACAAGTATCAGATTCTTGACTTCCCACTTTTCCAGTATGAATGGCTATCCAGTATCACTCAGTGTTAACAGCCAGCAATATTCCCACTCACACTGCTAAATATTCGAATACTTCGAATCGAACACCTTTAATGGCATACAAATAATTCAACATCAACATGAACATCAACACCACAAGGTAACAACAGCCTTTACAACTTTGGGCGAGTTAAAATTGCTAAATATTCATCACTTACTCAATTCAAAGTCTGGTCCCTCTCAAAAATTTGCCAAGGATCCAAATTCTAGTGACTAATGAGCAGAGGCGTAGCTCCAAGGGAAAGGGGGAGCGAAGCACCAGGCATGTACCCCTGTGGGGGCGTGGCAAGGGCGTTCCGGGGGTAGGGCGGGGCAGAGGACGCACCAGTGCACCGGGCGCTTTCCCCCCTTGCTACACCTCTGCTAATGAGCCACTTACTCCTACAGATACAGAATATCTTAAACACAGAAACATCACTGAACTCATGAACTATATACTCCCTATCTCTGGTTTGAGCTTTGAGTAATGTCTTTCCCTTGTTTTGTTTTTAACTTGTTACTAAATCCTGAAATTAAGCCACTTAAATTCTTGTTAGGTACCTTAGTTACCATAGCAAAGCTGCCAATGCCCTAGAGGCCCGTTGCTCTGGAAAATACTTATGATTCCCCCTAAACTACCACAGTTGCAAGTGCCAACTATGCAGCTTAAATGTCCAAAATGGAAAATCAGTCAGGTGCTCTTTGGGGATTAGAACCAGTGGAGCTAGAATTCAATGTAGGCCAAATCGGCGAACTGAACAATTAAGAAGCAAGTTTGCTTTCAGCCCCTCAACACGTTTCCTGGGAGACACTTCCTGTTACTTTGGTGTTCCTTTCCTGAATGTGACTAACCAATGACAAGATGATCCCACACAGGTGTTGCTGCGATTCACTCATTTTACGGCTGTCCTCAATTCTTAAAACAGCCGTTCTGCAGCAGTCCAAACTATTTTAATTACACCCAGAGATCAGCTTCTCTTTTACACACTATACTTACAGATCTGCAAAGGCCTCTGGAAAAAAGAGCAGAGCACCACATGCTGCTTGAGCATTCATGTTCAAATATCTGTGCTGTCATTTGGTAGGGCCGCTACAGTTTCCAACTTCCATTTCTCTTGGACCTTCTGGGCCTCTCGGGAAAACCCTCCTAGACTTTGGTCACAATTATGCCTTTCCATCAGCACTATACGTAAGAAGTGCCTGACTGAACCATACTAGGGACCCATCCAGCCTATTTGGGAAAAGTATACTTTCCTTTAAAAGCTGGCTATATGCTAAACAGACAGCCCCTGTCCTATAACTGGGATACACTGCCTCTGAACATGGAGGTTCCATTTCAATGTCATGGCTAACGGGTGTTAATATATATATATATTTATGTAACTCCCTTTCAAAACCCACCTCGGCTATGATGTATCACCATATTTTGTGGAACAAGTGTCATACGTTAATGATATATAGTATAAAGTGGTTTTTCCCTTTGTCCTGAATCAATACGCTGGATAATGTCAAATTCTAATATTATGGGAGAGGGAGGAACATTTTTCTTTAGACCCCTTTCCCATCTACACCACCAGGCATAATTTATAACTGCTCCAAACACACACCCTCCTCTACTGTCTTCTATTGCACTTTCTTGCTCTGTTACTCCAAGATCTTACTGCATCTGAGAACCACCATGCTGTCTCCCAGCATTATCTGAGGATGCTATGGTCAGTGCTGTCTCAGAGATGTTTCCTGGGGGCAGAGTGGTATAGAGAGCAAGCCAAAATAGGTCTATTCAGAAGCAGGTTCAATGTTGGGGCTTACTCCCCAGGAAGTATTCTCAGTGGTTAGAATTTTGGGATAGCACCAGTGGGACCTGTGCTCAAACCCCTACTTGTTAAGGATTTTACTGGATGATTTAGGGCAGTCATTCTCTCTCAGCCTAGCCTACCCTGTGAGGATAGAATGGACAAAGAAATATCCACTTATGTTGCCCTTCGTTCCTTGGAGGAAAGGCAGGATAAAAATGCACTGAATAAATATCTTACAGCAAATTAAACGAGCTCATTAATACCATGACATTTTAGTATTCTCAACCTCTATACCAGCCATTATTGTCATTATCTCACACTAACTAGTTGCCAAAATCCCTCCCTTTCCCTTTCAGTTTTTTCTCCTACTCCTCAAAATGCATACCCCATTTTGCAGTCCCCAGCCAGACCTGGCCCCCCGGTTAACTGCTCAGATCTATTAGAACGTAAGAAAGAGCCTGCTGGATCAGACCAGAGTCCATCTAGTCCAGCATTCCGCTACTCACAGTGGCCCACCAGATGCCTTTGGGAGCTCACATACAGGATGTGAAAGCAATGGCCTTCTGCTGCTGCTGCTCCCGAGCACCTGGTCTGCTAAGGCATTTGCAATCTCAGACCAAGGAGGATCAAGATTGGTAGCCATAGATCAACACTCATGTGATTATTCACCAGCAGCACTTACAAATCTAGTGAGCTTACAGGTTCTACATACTATAAACAACTAAAGGTATTTGAGACTGTCATATATTGACAACCTTGCTCTTATGAGGATTTTTAAAATTGTAATAAGTACAAACATTCATAAAAAGGCATTGCTTGTTTGCAGTCAAATGCTGAATCTATCCAAAAGTATAGCTCTGAAAGTTATAGTTAATCAACCCCCTCCCACACACAAACACAGAAATCTGAAATGGTTCCTTTAATATCAAAAAGAATTTATGTGACAATGAGAAAGGGAGCAACAGAAAATAAAAACCTACTTTGTATTCTACTGTAGCAGGGAGAATTCATTAAATGTACTGGATTGCAGTCAGGATGAATTTAGAACAAAGGTAGGTGGGTTTGTGCAACCCAAACAATGTCTTTTAATTACAGAGTGGGTTGTAGTACAAACCCAGTTTCCAAACAGAGCCACAGAAAAGCGTGTGTGATGTTGTGGCAGTACCAACTTTTTGCTGAAGCAAAATGATGGAAACAGTGAGTGCTGACATGGAAAATCCTGAGCCTGGAAAAGGTTAAAGGAGGCTGCCTTTATGTTTTCTCTGCAATTAAACTGACCACTCGGAAAGCTTTCCTAAGAGACAATGACAGCAGCCTCACCAGCAGGGCACCCAGGCCAAGCCATACTGGCCCTTTCTAGGCCGTGCCAGAGGTAAGGGAAAACAACTTGGGCAATCCAGGTTTTCAGAGCTGAACATTGCAAGTGGTATTCACTTGCCTCTCACATCCCAAAGAACAAGGCAAGAAGGTGTCTAAGCAACAGGTTGAGATTTACAGCTGTGCTATTTGGGAGATTTTCAGTGTGAATTCAGAACAGACGCGGGGGTAGCACAGAAATGAATCAGTGACCTTTTTACGGGCAAGGAATTTAGAAATCTGTGTGTCTGCAAGTGTGATGTACAATGTGGAATCTATCAGGCCACTGGAGAGTCTGACAACATTTAGGTATTCCTTTACTAACAAAAACACAACCCAGTGGTCACAATTGTAGAAGAAAACCTTGAAAATGTATGGGCCACTTCTGTTAATGCCACTAGTATGATGTATTGTCAAAGGTTTTCATGGCCGGATTCAACTGGTTCTGGTGGGTTTTCTAGGTCTGGTGACCATGGCCAGAAGCCACCAGACCATGGCCACACAGCCCGGAAAACCCACCAGAGCCACTAGTACAATGTTTCCGTTAACTAAGTAACAGAATACTTGAATTCTGTAATCCTTCTGATGCACCATCCATGCATTTCCCTCTCCCCCGCAAGCGTATTGTTTTCCTGAATCGTTTGCATACTTCAGCCTCTGTATCAACATCCTACATTTTGAAGTCACCATTTTGCAACATCTATATATTAGGAATGTCAACATAAAAAGAAAGTTGTCTCAAATGATTCCCATCCCATAATCTGAATTTGGAAGAATGTAGGCTATTCCAGCTGCACAGACTGGTTCATAGACTGGTTCACTACTCTGCTGCCAATGATTTCCATAGACTATTAGCATCCATGGGCTGTGGAATGGTATAGTATAATCCCGTGGTGGCGAACCTATGGCACTCCAGATGTTCATGGACTACAATTCCCATCATCCCCTGCCAGCATGGGGATTATGGGAATTGTAAGTCCATGAACATCTGGAGTGCCATAGGTTTGCCACCACTGGTATAATCAGATCTAATCAGATTTTGGAAGCTAAACTGGTTCAGTACTTGGATGGGAGAGCACCAAGGAAAACTTTGCAGAGGAAGGCCATAGCAAACCACGTCTGCTTAATCACTTGCCTTGAAAACACCATGGGCAGGCAAGGGTCACATTGGGCAGGCAAGGGTCACATTCTTGACCCTGGCATTGAACAGCTAGAAACGAGGACATTTGGCAGGATACTCAGTCCTCAGAGAGTAGTCTGGACAGAAAGAACTAGAGACAAACCTTCACATTCTGAGAGCAGAATCTAAGGGCTGGAGCTAGGGGTGTGTATATGTGGGTGGAAGGGTGTGGATGAAGAAAGATGCAATACTAAAACAGAGCTCATAGCTCATTCTTCAATCGCAGTGCGATGCTAGCAAACCAAACTCCAGTCAGCTATCAGTCTTGCCCCTTCCCCATATGCATCATGCATGCCACCTTCCCCCTCACTTTTTTTTACAAAAAAATTAATGTTTTGTGCATTTATTTGTTCAGTTGTAATCTTATTTTTAAAATAAGATTTTTTTCTCCATCTTTTGTCAACTTGGTTGGGCCTGATTTCCCGATTCCATCACGGGCCCTGCCTACTCCCTCCCTTTCTTTTTGGCCTTTTGATCGGGCGCCTGCTTTAAACAACTTTTGTTAAACAATTTCTGTTGTTTTAATCTATAATTGTTGAGTAACTGCTGCTTAAGTTTTAATGGGTTAAGTTTTATGTTGCTTTGATTTGCTGTCCTGAAGAACAGCCATATTGTGAACCGCCTCGAGCCCTTCGGGGATGAGGTGGCCAATAAGTTTAATAAATAAATAAATAAATAAAAATGAAAAACTGTTCTAAAGATTAAAGGTGAGAATAGATTTTTTGCAGATGTCACAGCGGCAGCCAATTAGTGCTGTGCACAGTTGGTTTCTGCACCACATTTAAAGAACTAGGTTTTGAGGGGGTTGATTTTTGGTATGTGAGTGGGGGTGGGGGGTTACACTGGAAAGGAGGGCATATTTTGACTATTGCAAGAACACTTTCCGTAACAGCCTCACTGCTCCTAAAAAGTTATGAGTGTCATCACCCTGAAATGTACACAGCCTAAGATGGAGAGAGGGGAAAGGAAGTCAGAATTATGTAGCCCAGTCTTGTCAGATCTTGGAAGCTAAGCAAGCTCAGACTTGGACGGGAGACCACCAAGAAAGACTGTGCAGAGGGAGGCAATGGGAAACCTTGCCTTAAAAGTCCCTTGCTGGGGTTGCTGTAAGTCACCTGTGACTTTAAGGCATATAATACATACAAGATGGGGACAGGCACCAAGAAGCACAGCCAGAGCAACCTACAGTTTCATGTCTATGTGCTTAATGAATCTGGAAGAGCTTGATGGGCTGGGGCAAGTCATAGATTGGGCTTCCTATGCTGATCTGACATGACAGGCAATGGACTGGGAGAGCTCCAAGGTAATTAAAGGACCTGGAAGGAAGCAGAGCATCCTACAAGCACCAGCTGTCTGGTGCAGCATAAGGTTCCCACTACAAGTTCCAGATTTGGAACAGAGCCTGATGATTATGCCACCATAAGGCAGAGTGCTCATCACTGACGACATGAAAAGCAATGTCAAGCAGGAAAATATGTAGCCCAACTGCAGTTTTCTACAGGCTCTACTACAAGGCAGTGCAATGGAATGCAAGTAGAGAAAACAGATATCTCTTGGTTGTTCATGGGCCAAGTCAGCTAAAGAAAGTGAAAATAGCACAAATGTGCATGGGTCTGTGAAGTGCATGCCCAAATATGTGAGAAATAACGGAATACAGACACATGAGCTGTATTCCTGCATCCGACGATCTTGTACAGCCCTTGGTTTCTAACAGCAACCTGCGAGATCTTCTAGTAAAGTCACATGCTCAGTAGGAAGGTGATGTCCACTCTGAGTCATTGTTCCCCAGAGTCTTGTGCTCAGAGGCAGCATGCCTCTGAACATGTTGTTTCCATTTATCTATCATGATTAACTACTATTATTGTATCTATGACCCACAAATTCTTATTTCTTTTAAGCCAAAGAATCATTTTAAAAGCGACAGCCATGAGTGAAAAGTGTGTGTGATTGTGTAAACCTTACCCACAACCACTTGATACAGGCTGTGACACCCCTTGGCAAAACAAAACATATCAGAATGTCTACCTTTCCACTCAAAAACAGAAATACACAAGGCAAGAAGCAGAGTCAAGGGAAAGTGCCATCAGGGACGAAGCGAAGGGGAAGTGTGCCCAGTGCGCATACGTGCCACGTGCCCCTCCAAGCCCCAAGAACGCCCTGTCCCACCCCGACCCTGCCTCCGCAGAGGTGCCCACCTGGTGCGTCAAACACCCACCCTCACCCCACCCCTTTGGCGCTACACCTCTGAGTGCCACACATCATTTCTTCTTCTCTGCCATCACAAGTCTACTCATTTGCCCAGGTAAAAAAAGTAGAAATCTCAGATACACCAAATATAAAGAGCTCTATACGGACTTTTTTTCCACCAGCATTTCTTGCTGAACTACATTCATTTCTAGGTCATTTGCTGCAACTTCTATGCTTTTATTCACACAGTTGACACCCTTCCACTACCATCTTGGGAAACTGGCCATGAGCAGCAATCACCTATAAAATGAAACAGTTGGTTTTGTGGAAAGATAGAGAAAGGTAGGAATAGGAACTTCTGGTTCCAAAGTATCACTTGAGGGCAAAAGATGAGGTAAGTCAGGGCTCGTGCCCTAGGCGCTGCTTGTGGGGGTTGCCAAGCAGCCTAGATCCTTCCCAGCTCAGAACCCCTCCTTAGAGCTGCACCCCTGCAAACTTCATGTGGAGTTTAGGGGTGAAGCATGCAGTTTGAGTCTGGGACCAGGTCCGGTGGTCAATTTGTGCCCCGCCCCCGAACTCTGCATGGATTGGTAGGGTGCATAGTTCAAGGCTGGGTGCAGCTGGGTCTAGCTTTAAACTGCCTCAAAGCTTGAAATTTAAAGCTGGACCCAGCCAGGCGGAGACCAGCATTGAACTTCAGGCTCAGCCTGGCTGGGTTCAGCTTTATACTGCTGGCTCCCCTTCCCCCCACTGAAGTCTGCATAACTTTGAAGGAGAACTTCCGAGGGAGGAATTGACAATATAAAGCTGGGCATGGCCGAGGCTGAGTCCGCAGTTCAAAGTTGGGCCCGGCCTGACTAGGCACAGCGTTAAACTCCAGGTTTTAGAGGTAGAACCCACAGTTTAAAGCTGGATTCCAGTCCAGCCCAGCCTTGAATGGCAGCCGCCTCTCTGACCTCCATGTGGAGTTAGGGTGGGCACAGCTCAATGCTGGGCAATGTTTGCCCAGGGCACCATTTTTAATAGATTTGGCCCTGCTTGTGGGAATGGAATCTGGCCAGCAAAAAATAAACAGGACCCATCAGGCCTTCCCTACACCTTATCCTGGCTCCTTATCTTTATCTTGTGACCCCCAGAAGCCACCAGACTGCCTTCTTCCCCAATACTGGAGCTCACATGGCTGGTTCTTTCCTCTCTCCACCAACTCCAAATGTAAGATTAGAATGCTAAGATGTAGGTTGTTGTATATATTGTTTAGCCCTTTACCAAGAATGTTTAGGTCAATCATTCCTCGTACAGTGCTTCCTGCTGACAGGCCACTGCTGTGACTAACATTTCCTGTCTCGTTCTAACTTGATTCCTTTTCCATGGGTGTCACCCATTCTACGGCTGTTCCTCCCTTCTCTTCAAAGCAAGGCGTTTTGGGAACCTCCCCTTGTGACATGAAGGTATGGGTCTCTGTGTCTACCTTGGGCAGCTTTTGAGATTTGTGGAAGGAAACACTAGGAGCAGCTATCAGTATTTTATGACCTATTATTTTATGATATAAGAAAGGGTAGTGGTCCTTAACATTAAAAAAACAGCAAACACTACAGCAAGATGTCTCCTTATCAACTGTATCAGAAGACAGCCTTAGATTGTGCATTCCAGTTGACAGGACCAACTTTTACAATGAGGTGATTTGAGGTGGTTGCCTCAAACAGCAGATTTGGGGGATAACTAACCCCTTTTTCCACATGCTGCCTGCCTACCTAAGACCCATTCAATGTCCACCCCTGCCTTACAGCTACCAAAGATAACTCTCCTCCCTCATTTTCCCAGGATTCTTTTCAAAGCAACGTGCCATTTCATAAACTATTGAGAGATTTGTTCTTCTCATGAGATCTCAGTTCCCATTTCTGGGTGCCTGTCCCCAGACAACAAAAATGGTGGCCAGAAGCTTGTGGGAGGAAGTAATCTTATGAGAGTCCACATGAGAAATATTTGGTTTTATATTTTCTTGATAATCGATATTGCTTCTCTCTAATTCCTGGTTCCTGTTAGACTATTCATTTTCCTCGCTAAATTTTTTGTTTGCAGTGCTATAAATTAACCTTTGATGTGAAATTTAAGGAATACTGAAGAGGAGGAATGAAAAGATTAAACTGCATGCTCGGATACCTAGAAGAGAATCAGCTCTCAGATTACCCTGGTTGACTGCTGCCAGCAGCAGACAACCAGTGAGATTCAATGGCTATAGTACCAGAGTGTAGGATCTGGGGGGTCCAGTTTCAGATTCTCACTTCACTATGGAACCTTTCTGGGTGATTATCAGCCAGTCACTATCTCAACCTAACTTAACTTTATAGAGTTGCTGGTGTGAGGATAAAATGGAAGAAGGGGAAATGATGTTGTAAAGCCACAATACCTAAATAAATAATCAAGAGGGGTTATTTGCTGCTAAAACTGTCAGGGTAGGTGTCCCAATGACAATGCATTTGTAAATAGGGCTCATTCTTAGAAGCATAGAGTTGAAAGAGATCCCAAGGTCCATCAAGTCCAATCCCCAGGAACCAAAGAAGCTGTCACAGGAACCACATGCAAGATTTCATACGCTCAAAATCTCTTCCCAGGAGAAAATACAAATGACTTATTCTTATGGAAGGAAAATATACTGCAAAGCAAAATGAAACCACAGACAGCCGCTGCTGACAACAGCTGCTCCATTTTCTGAACATCTGGGAAGGCAGCTTGGGACAGATAGAGAGAATCTGGATCTCCTAATTGACACCATCAATGGAGCAGAGTGGGTGCACTGCCAAAGTATTTCCAAATTCCATCTCTGGAGTGAGATCTGGAAGCTAGGGCCAGGGCTGTTTGTTTAATATGCTAAGATTTAATAAGGGGATTATTCATGGGAAAAGGAATTTGAGTTCCAGGCCCTGCCAGGCCCTGCCTTTCCACAGCTTCCAGATTGAGCAAATTGGAAAGGAAGGCAGACAACGCCTACAAATAAAAGAGCAACTGCGGAGTGACCCAGCACAACGCGGCCAGGCTGGAAGGGCAGAGTAGTCTTACCCATTCAGCTCTTCCTGTCAATTGCCAAACTGTGCAAAAAGACACACAATGACATCACGAAAAGGAATGATCGAGCCCTCCTTTTAGCATTTTGCTGAGCCTGCAGAGGGAAACTTTGATTGAATCAAGATGGAAACATGCAATGCTAATTTTTCTCATTAGAAGCTCAGCATGCTGAGCTGGAGGCCATGGTGAAGACATCTCTCAGCTTACACTCAAAAGACAGTTCCCAAGATGCACAGCATTAAGTTTCAAGAAACAAGAGGGGAGACAGCTAGGAACGGACTCCAAAATCCTATATTTCTTGAAACTTTTCAAGGCAAAAGGTAGAAGGGAAATTAAGGGAGCAAGCAGGGTATAGTGGCTAAAAGCAGTGGACTCTAATCGGGATAACTGGGTTTGATTCTCCACTCCTCTATATGAAGCCTGTTGGGTGTAAGAGGCAGACCTCTCAGAACTCTCTCTGCCCCACCTACCTCACAAGGTGTCTGCTGTGGGGAAGGGAAGCAACTAAGTGATCCTGAAAGGTAGACCAAGCAAAATATAAAATCTAACTGTTCTTCAGACTCCCCCCAACAGTCTTTGTTCACAATATTAACAGAGTTGGACAGAGATTCTCTTCTCCTCTTGAGCCAAAAAATATACACTGAGTTGCACTAGTTAATTTCTAAAAGTACAAGGTGTTTGTAGATCAACCATGCTTGTCCATTACATGCACTCAGAGACATTTTTCTCATGGTTGTAACTTCCAGAGCTACACCTGAAAAAAAGTTTTGTGGG